>NC_137465.1:112763695-113091195 GCF_964235325.1 Thermobia domestica | reverse complement strand
CTAATTTACTGCTTTCAAGTGGCTGCACATCATTCAGTAATTTTTATTTTCTTACTGTCTTTACCTTAAGGTTTTCATAAAATGCATGATGCACTTTAGGAATGTTGTTACCCTTGGACGGGGTCATCAGCTCTCTTGTTTTTCAGTTGTATCTCTAAAAGGATATGCACAGATATAGTGAGGAAGTGATCAAAAATATTCTAATCATATATATTTTTAAAACATTAGGGCTATTTTCTAAATATTTTTCAACCGAAATGCAATGCTTTATTATTATCTAGGTACTAATAGATTAAATTGTTTGAAGTACGTAATATTGAAACGTAATTTTATTGTTTCTCCGAACTGAATTTCATTTGTACGGCACTCGAATATTAAATTATTGCAAGTTGAAGTAATTTTCAAATGTAATTTTATCGTTTCTCGGAACTGAATTTCATTGCTGTGGTATTTGAAACATGTCAGAACTTGAACTATTATTGGGGATAAACTATTATTTCACAAAAGTTAAAAATGATTACGTGAGAGTTCAATGACAAATTACTTGTTTTTAATTTTCTTGTAATTCAATTATTATTTAATTTCTGTGTGGATTATAACGAGAGACGGGAAAATAATTTCAATTACTTCAAGACATCGAAACACATACGCTTTTTTTTTAACTGTGCATGATTAGGTTTTAATCAAAAAAATGTAAAAATGAATAATTCTTGTTTGCTTATCTCGTTATATAAAACATTATCTTGAATAAAAATATTTATTCATGCATCAAAAAGTCTTAAACGAACATTATTTACTTTTCCTCATTAAATAAGATGGTTTTTCGATTTTAGAATGTGACTTAGCTGGATCTTAAGTTTGGGAACTCGTTTAAAGATAACTATGGAAAAAATGAAATTGTGTTTTAAACAATGCACTTGATTTTTAGGCTCTCATTCCTAAGTAATTTTGTATAGAAAGAAATACGTATATTCAGTAGTTGTATATGGTGGGAAAACAGACAGCTACTAACCTAACTCAACCCAATATACTACCAGGTTATCATAAAATAAGTATCGCTGTTCGGAGAACTCTGGAGACATAACCACTCGGCAGAATGCAACCAAACTTGGTAGGAGTATATTTGGGAACCATGCAGAAGCAATTGGTGTAGAAAATAAAGTTAGTTCCAATTTTCACCACCAGAGGTAATTGTGGCGCTGTACAACACTAATTGCAGCGTGGAAGAAAAACGACACTAGTGATTATAACCGATAAGAAAGGTTTTAATTACCTCACGTGTAGGTCAAGTGGCAAGGATTACCAATGCTATTAATACCCCGTGATCAGTGGCGGATTTACGGAGGTAGGGGGCTTTTGAGCTGAAACGTCCCTTTAAAATTCAAGAATATCTTACAAAAACGAAGTTAAATGTTAGTCTTTCCTGTGCTCATAAACTGCAAGCTGCCCTCAAAATTCCAGGAAAAGATTAATGTCTAATCTCGCCTCCAAAGGCTATTGTGTTTCTGTTCAGTGTTAAGTGCGGTAAGTGTGGTATGGAAGACAAATGATATTATTGATATTCAATGAAATAAAAGCCTAATTTATACCCCGTGCGACGCGTGGCATTGATTAGTACACCTATTAATAACTCCGTGGTGTAGTGATGTGTTTAGAGGTGATGATGGTGATGTGGGTTTCTGCCCAAAGGCAGGTCTTTGACGTGAAAGACCCTGGGCAAGGAAAACCCAAGGTGACTAGAATGAGATGATGATGACGTTCTAAGGACGGGACCTACAGGTTAACATGTTAACATGGGATCCGACTCATGTGTCTTCATCGGAAATCGAACCCGAGACCACTTGGTCATAAGGCAACGAGTGTGGGAAGAAGAAAGAAGCAAACATCGGTTCAATATCAATTCACTTCTGGCACATAGTGGCGCCCAAATCCGTATCACTGACACACATGCAGGCGTCAGTAAGCACCAGGAGAGGTAATTACAGCCTTTTTTTTTATCATTTAGCATCACTATAATCTGTTCCACTATAACCTGATAGGAAAAAGAAGAACTTTTTCGCCGCACCACGCTCAATCACAGGCGAATGTTGCTGTTCCGTCTTCCACCATCAGCCCCCACACACGGAAGTATAGAGTGTACCTAAATATGTCTAAATAATAAATTACAAATTTCATAATAACTACATATTTTAAAACAATTACATTTGCTTGTATTATAATGAGATAAATAATACGTGTTATTATAATGGAAATTTTATTGAACAGTTTATTATTGTTTATTTTCCTTCTTTTTCGCAGTCGGGCTTGTGGCATAATGTTGGAATGGCAGGGTCGGTAATTCAATGGGTATTTATTTATTGATACAATAATTTCATAATAATATAAAATTGAAAACCGAGTACAATATGTATGGGTAAATTATCAGAGGGTTAAGATGATAACAATAGAACTTGAAATGCTAAAAAAAGAAACAAAAAAACTTTGTTCCCTCTCTTGTTAACCGATGTTCTTACATTAAAAGGAACAAGGAAAAAAGAATTATATATATATATATATATATATATATATATATATATATATATATATATATATATATATATATATATATATATATATATATATGTGTGTGTGTGTGTGTGTGTGTGTGTAAATATATTGTGATAATAATGTTCCAATCACAATTGTGTTTGCTGAGCCCCTATTGCAGAAGAGGGGGAAATTACTTTTTATTGTCTTAGAAATATTATCACTCTCCATTAATAAGAATGTGCAGTAATTAATTTGCAAGAGAGAGACGCTTATGGCGTGCAAAATATAAAATAAAATCTTTGAGTTTTTCGTCCCACAGTTATGCCGGCTAAGCTAAAGGAGATAATGATTATGAGAATGAATGAAATGTTGGAATGAAGAAAGTGGGAGAGAAAAGGGGATCCCCGAGGAAACCCACGTACACGGTGTTTGTCAACCACAAAGTTTACCTGGCGCGAGCTGGGATCGAACCACTGACCTCATGCACCATAGGTGCAAGCTCTACCACTGAGTCATCGGTGCCCCAGGCGTGCAGGATAGTGTAATGTTGTGACAAGATTTGATTATTGTGTAAGATAGAAAGAGAACGATAAATACGAGTTCGTTTAATTATACAAAAATAACGAACGCTTTGGCTTAAAGATCTCAAAGGCTCATCGTAGCAGAAACTAACATTTCCATTAGATTTTAACCTGCAAAAAGTCAATGTACCATCTTTGTTATCAACCATCCATCAAAGATCCTGCTTTACATTGTCCGGAAGTCTTCTCTTTCTCCCAGCTAATAGTTTCCTTCGCCTCGGCTATTTATATAGAACTTGGTGACTTGGTGTGCATTTCCCATAGAAGCAACGTGTCATGCTGATCTTATACGTATTAACTTTGCTACCTCTTTAATACACGGTGACCTGTAGTTGTTGTGAAATAAAAGCTTGTATAGCGTTTTAATTTACCTGATTGTATACCTCTTTTGCTCCAAATATTTTTTATGAATATTTTATTTTCGAAACCCCGCATTCCAGTTCTTGTATTCGTGTTAGGGATCAACTTCCACATTCATAAAAAATTGGGCAGATTGAGCTCTTATTGATTTTAATGTTTTCGGTATTTATTAAGAGGATAAAATGTTTCACAGTGGAATAAACTTTAATACGTGAATAATATCCATTAATATGCAATACTTTTCTACAAACAAAAATTAAAAACTGTAATTTTTTGTTATTCGGGGTTAATGGCTAAAAAGAACAACAGTGCTTTCTCAACATTAGGTGCGAGCGAATTGACGTACGAATTTAAAATCTACACGATTCTGTTTATTAGAAAAGTTTCCTTCCTTGTGAAAGTCAACGACTAGCTTTCCCCTTCTGCAGTGGCAAGTGGTGGGAGGTAGGGGAGTTTCCTATCAGGTTGCCTGGAACGGACTTTAGTGTCGTTTGCCTTCTACGCTGCACACACTTGGCGTTATACAGCGCCATAATTACCTCTGGTGACGAAAATTGGAGGAACTAATTTTCTTTTCTACACCAATCGCTTCTGCATGTCCCCAAATATATTCCTACCAAGTTTGGTTGCATTCTGTAAAGTGGTTATGTCTCCAGTGTTCTCAGAACAGCGATATTTATTTTATAACCTGTACCTAACGCAGTCATTTCCAGTGAAAGGTCTGTTTGCTTGATCCTGCTCTCTGTAAGCGACACAGAGATGAAAAGGGACAACAGGCAGGAAACCTGTCGTTAAGAAAAACAGACAGTAAGAAGACATGCGGAAAAGAACTAAGACAGCATATTCGATATTTTTTTCTTCTTTTGCAAGCAAACTTCATATAGATTTATGATTACACTGCCAACACTTACTTCTTTCAAACTCCTACTTCGTGTTCCTCCTTCCCTTTACTCTATCGTTCCTTGTTGCAATTTAGCTGATTGTGAAAGATAACTTCTACGTCATACGTGAGCCAGTTGGAAATGATTGACCTAACCTAACCTAACCCGTTGTGGAATTCAATATTAGTAAAAAGTGAATGTCAATTTTGTTTGTGATATGATCATGGTTGAACTTGAATTTTTAAACATAGTTAGAATCCACCTCGAATTGAGATTTTTTAATGTTATGTTTATTAAATTCCACATAGTAAGAGAAGACAAGGGAACTCAAAGTAAGTAAGGGAGTAAGCGAACTCAAATTTTGTCAGAAACAGAATATTTCATGATGCAAAAACGGATTTATTAATTATTACATTTAAATATTATCCGTATTTCATTGATACACATCGTAAAATATATTTTCCATTGTTTTCTAACGTAGACTTCCAATGTATTGATAAATTATATAATATCAACAAGAATACGAACAAACTTAGGAAGAAAAACCAGTCATACTAAGTGGAACGACGAACTTAGAACTGCAGAGGAAGAGGAAATCATATGGAAGCAGTTAGACAATGTGCTTAACACATGAACATATTTATCACCTCGATTAAGCTGAGTTTTTACCATTTATTTCATGTTAAGTACGTATCCTAAGAGGAGAGAATCTAAGTTCATATACACCCTTCATAGGAGTGTTGCCAGGAAGATTTTCTTGGGGGAGTAAGCTAGACTTTTTCAGGGAATGGACTTATCCATACAAAAAACGAATCGAAAGTATTGTTTTAGAATGAGAAAACATTATTAATTCACCATGCATAGATCATATGTATATATCCTTTATTATTATTATTATTATTATTATTATTATTATTATTATTATTATTATTATTATTATTATTATTATTATTATTATTATTATTGTTGTTGTTGTTGTTGTTGTTGTTGTACAGTATTTGCAGTTGAAACTTGGGTTTAGGCAGTTGAAACTTGTGGGAAATTACAATTACAAATTACGATTACTCTTGCCAATAAACTTTTCACAAGAAAACAGAAATTCTTTTAATAAATCAATTTCTTTGACTTCGCCTTTATTACATAATTTATCATGAAATATAAGCATTATATAGATGTGTTCAATAAAAATCCTACTTCCTCTAAACTCTACTTTTACTTCTATTTAAGATTTCAGAAGATTATATATCTCTCATCTGTTTATCTCTTTTAACGTTTTTTCATCATGTCTTATTGCTTAAAAAATCACCATTTGCGGATGCAAATAGAGAACATTAAAAAAGAAAAAGATATTCAATTGTTTTAATCATTATTACTTATCTCCTGTTTAATCAAATTGTTAGTATGTGTGGCCATGCGTGCCCCTTGGTTCTATTCTCGGTGAGAGCACTGAAAATTTCCAGCATCACGAGACAATTGGGAAGTAATCTGAATTTAGAAATGGCTAACTCTGATCTTAAAAGCCGAAAATATTGACGCTTGGGAACCGATGAGCTGCCAACCCATCATCCAATTGAATGAGATCCATCTGGCTGACCACAGCCTTTTATGGGTTGTGGTGCCAAGAAGTTTAATTTAGTGCTACTTAACAGAAAATTGAAAAGAATGTAACTTCTTTCTTATCTATCACTCTTGTTATTCGTCTCATTGCTGTTTGTTAAACGAATATATTTAATTTCGTGTTGCAAGATTTTGTGGAGTACACTTGCTGACCATATGGCCCACATTTCCGCCGGTGACGCCACATAATACTTAAGTTATGTGTCTGTGTGTTGTGCGAGTGTGCAGCGCACTTCTTCCTTATGACAATTATTAGCGCTCTCACTGATGTGCTTCTGGATTTGGCACTGATTATTATTGCATTAATTTATGTAGTGCTGTATCACTTGCGAGTGAGTCGACTCTTCTGACTAACTCTTTTGGCTGAGTGAGTGAGTCGTTGTTCACTAGAAATTAGCAATGATTCTTCCAGCGTAGTTATTCTTCGAGAGTCGTTGTTCTTTGTGAGTCGTGGTTCTTCGGGAATCATGATTCTTCGGAAGTCGTGGTTCTTCAGAAGTAATGGCTCTTTTTGAACCACTGTTCTCTGGAAGGGACGATTCTTTAGGAGTGACAATGTTTGGAGAACGTGAATGTTGTACGTCGCTCACTCGCGAACCGCCCTCTTGCTTTTTAATCTTGGTTGATTCAGTCAGTTGCTGTTCTGGAGGAGTAGTTTTGCTGGTTCTCACTATGAAGAGCGTCTCTTCAGTTGACTTCGGCAAATGTGCGTTGCCTTAGTGTATTTGCACTTCTGGCATGAATAAATTAAAAAGAGTACCAACAATGTAAATGTTTAGCATTGATGTGGCAGTTGGGCTCACATTGATAAAAGTGTAAACTTTTAGCTAGCAATTAAAATCGAAACTGCAGAATGGGGGAGTAGGTCAAGTACATAAAAGCCCGAAAGAGAAGGTTCTTTCCTGTTCCCTGGATCCGCTTTTTCAATCGCACATATACAATTGAATATTCAGTTGAGAAATTAATGAAAACGAGAACGCACCAGCAGTAGAGATTAGTCACTGCGTTTGTTCGTACATCAATATTGTGCAACTGTTAGTTTTAAACAAAAGTATGTGTTATACAATTCTTAAGGGAAATGGTATGTTAAAATGAGCATATATAATTCAAATAAATTCGTAATAATTACAGCAAATTTTAAATATATTTTATAATTGGAGAGAATTGATCCTGATTGTCTTAGTTTATTATTTTCGTTGCCAAAGGTAATTTTAGCTTAAATAACCAAGGTGTATTTAAGGGTATTTCAAGATACTTTTATAATATAAACCTATATGGAAATTCTTTAGACTGTGATGTACAAAATTCAAAACATATTTCCTGTAAGTTGTGCCTACAACATAACTGAATTTTATGGAAGCACACACGGTTTGGGATGAGTGGGATCGATGCCCCTGTGAAGGTTTTCTGTATTTAAAACAGTTCCTAAACCACAATGTTATGTTATTGACACAATACGTCTATTATATAAAAATGACAAGAATCTTGTAATCACGCCAAGGGAAAACCCGTTGAACCGTTTAAAATTATTTTTATATAGTTATTAACAATTATTTCGAATTCAGTTTTTATCATATTACTTTGATTTGATTCAGGTCCGTATCCACGGGGGGCACGGGGGCCGGGCCACTTCTAAATTTTTACTGTCTCCCCTAAAATTTTCACATTAAGCTTGCAAATGACCTATAATATGGTGATGAACTACAATATGGTTGGATCGCCCTCCCTAACATCTACATTTTGGGGCTGGCTACGGGCCTGATTTGATTTGGTTTTGAGTCTAGCGTAATTTTCAGTAGCGAGGCACTGCAGCTCAGTGGTAAAGCGCTTACTTCTGGTGCGTGGAGTCCCTGATTGGCTCCCCGGCCAAATAAGTTTGTGGTGGATATCATGTCCGTGGGTTTTCTCAATTACTCCGGATCTCCTACGCCAAAGGCGCGTGCGCTAACCGCTTAGCCACGGGGGGAACTCGTTACTTTGATTAAAATGTGTATTCTAAGGGGAATGTGGTCGCCAACATTAATATTTTTGGCATTGAATTTAAATTGTAACATGGGGGCGCGGTGGCTCAGTGGTAGAGCGTTCACCTCTATTGCTTGGGGTCCCGGGTTTGATCCCAGCCCCCGCCAAGTGAACTTTGTGGTGGACAAACACCGTGCTCGTGGGTTTTCTCGGGGTTCTCCCGTTTCCTCCCACTTTCTTCATTCCACCATTTCACTCATCTCTCATCATCACCGTTTCTTTTAGCCTCACCGGTATAAACGTGGGACGTAAAACTTAAAGATTTCATTTTTTTTAAATTGTAACACTTTTGCAGTAATTCTAAAATTGTATTGCTGTAGCATTGAGTCTACAGTTGTAATATTTTGCATTTTGTATTTTGATTCGTTTAGGCTGTAATTTGCATATAGCTTTTCTGCAATTTTGATGTATTTTCACACTTATAAATAGTAATTTTATTTAGTATAATTTGCATGTGTATTTTGTATCTGCATTGCATTTTTGTGTGTTACATCTTTTAATTGTAATTTGCATTAGTTTAAAAGGGTAACTTCCTGTGATTTTTTAAAGCTAAATTTGTTAATAGCAGTATGTTTGTAATCTAAAATTGGAGTTATACCTTTTAAATTCATTTTATGTAATGCATTTAGTCTGGTAATACAATTTCAGTTAACTTCCCCCTCTCCCCGTTGTAAAAATCTAAATGAGTCACTGAGTCGTTCAAATGAATCGATTCATTTTAGTGAGCGAACTATTGAGCGGCGATCTCAGAGGTGAATCGTTTTGCCCATCACTAAATTTGTGCACTTGGGAAGTTCTTAATTATTATAATGTGTTAGCGTAGATTAGAGTTTTTCCTTTCATATCTATACGACTACAAAATTATATATATATATATATATATATATATATATATATATATTCGTATTCGGTGTGGGAGATCTGCACTGTAAAAAAGTGAGGTGTTGAAACATAAAATGATTACCACTTTAGCGTGATACTTGTGTGTGAATTTAGCACCAAGCACACCGCCTTCCGAGCATATCAGAAATAACTCGTTACTACCTGGGAGAATTTGAATTGGTAATTATCGTCTAATATGAACAAAGCTTTGCGAAATATATTTGGCACTTATGCCAAGTAACGAATAATGTTCTATGTACTCTGTAATCAGTCACAATAATATTTTTGTAAACCTGTGAATCGTCTGACAACAGTTACATAGGCAACAGTTCTGGTATCTTCTGTTCATACGTACTAAGACACAAGAATAACATATAAAGAAAATAGATGGAAGCACTGCTAACTGTGTAACTGTTGTCAGATCATTCACAGGTTTATAACAATATTATTAGTTACTTGCCATAATATATTTCGCAAAGCTTTGCTCATACCAAACAATAAAAAAAGAAAAAAACAATGCAAACACTCACAGCCAGTAACGAGGTATTTCTAATATGCTCTTGGTGTTGAATTGACACACGGATCATCAACTCAGAATTCAGGGCGAATCATCGATTCACATATCTGAGCTTGATTCTTAACGCTCTGTGAGCATCAAATTGTGTTTTTGTTCATTTAGGGAGGATTGTTCTGCTCCAGACAATCGACATCCCCTTGCAGTCCGTATTGCTGACTCAAGTGGGAGCCCGTGGTCATCATCATCTAATCGTTTCTTCATCTCTTGTTGTGGAGGGCCAGTGCTTGCACTGACCGACATCTCCGCGAGGACGTATTGCTTCCTCAAGTGAGAGCCACAGTGGGCTTCCTCTCGCTCTTCATTCATACTACTGACTAACAACACTTTCATCTGAATCGCATCGTTGCTAGTTTAGATCATCATCATGCCCCCCTCCCCGACGGGAGCGAAGGGTACAACCACGAAACCAGGTCACTCTGCTGGTACGAAGACCACTAAAGCAGATACCTCTAAGCAAACTGAATCTCGATCTCGCTCACGATCTCCGATTGGGCACTCCAAGGAATCAGACGCTAAGAAACCAAGACACTATAGCTCTGATGGAGATTGTTCCAATGCCACAGTGACTGCGAGAAACTCCGAGATGGACTGGGCTAATGCGCCATCCTCTCCTACTTTGCCAGCTAACAGAGAAACCATGTATAATTTCATCCTAAAGAATTTCGATACCAAGTACCGGACTGCACGTGCCATCTTTATGCAAATCAATAAATATGTTCCGCGCGCTGATGTCCACCAAATCATTCCTACTAGGGATGGAATCATATTGAAATCGCCTAACCCTAACTTTCATATTCATGTTAGAAACAAAGCTACCTATGAAATTTTTGGACCCCAGGCTGTGTTGTCACCTCTCAATCCGAGCCAACGGAAAACACCTCCGCCACCTCGTCGTCCACCACTTCTCTCAGTCGTTATCCGAGGCATTGAACCCGAACTCACTGACGATGAGATCTTTGATGAGCTGCGATACGAAGGCCTGGAAATCAAAAAATGTATTCGAATTCGTAACAACAATGGCCCTACCTACCTTGTGCGTGTTTTGACCGACCAGCAGCAAATAATTGATCATCTTTTGGCTAACGGTGCTTATATATATCGCCGCCGCTACAAGGTAGAGCCTTCTCGCACGCCTCCACCTCTTCCAATACGATGCGAGAAATGCCAAACCTACAACGATCATTACACCCATAATTGCACAAACACCGTCAAATGCGGGTACTGTAGTGACAATCATCTGACCAGAAATTGCCCCAATTCAAGCGCACCTCCTCAATGCACCACTTGCCCTGAAAAGCACCCTACATACAGTTACCGTTGTCGCGCCAAGCCCGCACCTGCACCTGATAAGCCAGAATTAGTAGCACCTATCAAAACTTCTGATGACAGCACCCCACCTGCAAACTCACTGACACATCCTGTCACAGTAGAAGACCTCTTACGATTCATAACTCTTACTTTACAGAACATCCTGCCATTTCAGCGCCAGCACGTCCTCAACCAAATCATTCACTCCGCTAAACTTCTTTACAATCTCACATTGCACGCCACATACAGTGGATCCAACGTTCATTTCCAAATTCAACCCATTGAAACGGCTGTTTGAACATGCTCCGTAGTATCAGTGCTATTTCCATACTTCTGGTCCACATCATTATGGCTTACAATTTCTTATTTTTGAACATAAGATCTCTTCTTACGCATCAAGTACTGTTTCAACAACTTCTTCTGGAGGAAAACATCACCGCTTTTGCTCTCAACGAAACGTTCCTGGCTCCCTATATACCCTGCTATATTCCTAAATACGTTCTCCACAGACATGATGGACCGAACGGCGCTCGTCTCCATGGAGGTACAGCTATTGGCTTGCAATCTCGCATTCCCCATCGGTCTATTATCCTACCTCCTGCTTTTCAGTTGCCCGAATACAATGTTGTTCTCTTATATCTCAGGAATCATACTATAGCTTATGCAACCATCTATGTCAGGCCGAGACAGGATATACCATATCAGTTTTTTCAGTACCTCTCTGACACCTATCGTAAATTCATTATCATGGGAGACATCAATTTTCACAGCCGGCCTCAACACGAACAACAACGATTTTTGAATTTCGTCACGCTTAATACGACCGGCCACTTCCATGTACTTCCTCGGCCAACTCGGCCATCTAGCAATACCACACCTGATATCGTTATATCCTCTACAACACTCAACTCTCATATCAATATTGACGTTTTGGATTCCTTGGGGAGCGACCACGTTCCTATCAAGCTGTCTCTTGCTACCAACACTTCTTCACACCATACCATACCGAAGAGAAAAGTTTATATGTATCATCAGGCCAACTGGCCAGCGTACCAAGCGACCATCACTGCAGCACTTTCTGATACTTTAGAGCTAACATCACAACATGACCTAGACACTGCCGTGCAACATCTCACTCAGACCTTACAAACAGCAGCTGATCACCACATTCCAACCGCATATATTTCCCCGCACAAACCGAAACTTCCTCCACGATACCTTTCTCTCATAACTGCAGCTCGACGTGCCTACAGAGAATACACTCGCAGCCGTAATTTAGAAGCACTTCGCCTTCATAGACAATATCTTCGAATCACTCATAACTACATAATCGCATACAAACGCCTTCACTGGACCAGAACTTGTAATAAACTCAACGAAACATCCCATCCTACCAAATATTGGCGACAGTTCAATCAACTCGTTGGCAAATTCCAAAGGACACCATACCCACTAGTTGTAAACCAGCAAGCACTCTCTTCTGATCAGGACAAGGCCAATACCTTTGCCGCCCACTTCCAAAATATCTTTACTCCCTTACCTGGCTGGCATACTCCACAGCGTTTACTTGCAGAAATCGATCGGTTATCTGATCCTAACTTAACACATTTGCAACCACATCATAGTCACGCTCTGGAACCAAATAATGCACTCACAGTACCCATCCAACCGCCAGACATCCAGTCTACTCTCCTTAAAAAACGAAATACTGCACCAGGCTTTGATGGGCTTACCTATACTCTCATTAAAAACGCACCTCCTGTTGTCTTCACCATCCTCAGTTTTATTTATACATTTATACTCCGTACTGGTTTTTTCCCCATCACTTGGAAGTACTCAAAAGTATTACTCTTTCCTAAACCTAATAAACCACCCTCTGACGTTACCTCTTATCGACCTATACAATTGACGTCTACGTTCAGCAAAATATTTGAAAGTATATTAGTGCGTCGTCTCCACGATCACTTAGAGACTAACGCTCTCCTACCATTGCATCAAGCTGGATTTCGCCCCAATTTCAGCATTCTGGACCCCCTGTTACGTCTCAGCACCTCTATATACAATCAATTCAACCAGGGTCATCCATCATGTCTGGTTACATTCGATCTAGAAAAAGCATTCGATAAAGTTTGGCACCAGGGTCTTATATACAAGTTATACTCTTTCCAACTTCCTCTCTCTTACATACGAACTATACACTCCTTTCTCACAGCCCGACTTGCTTACATATCGATCAATGATGCTCTGTCATTTCCAATATTCCTTAATTCTGGCGTTCCTCAGGGATCTTCTCTCTCTCCTCTGCTGTATTTGCTATATGTCTCCGACTTACCAACCACTCCTGGTACACAACTTTTCCAATTCGCTGACGATACTGCATTTCTCGCTGTCGGACGGACAATTACTGGTATCCAACAACGTCTTCAACAGTCAATTGACACATTTGTTGACTGGTGCAACGTTTGGCGTTTGGCTATCAATGCTACTAAAACACAAACTATCGTTTTCTTACCATCTGGTCGTCGATCTAGAGTACACCGAAATCCTCATTTGTTACGACTTCATGTTGAGAACTCACCAGTCACCATCCATAACACTCTTAAGTATCTGGGCATTGTGTTCGATTCCAAGCTTACTTGGACACCGCACCTTCTCACTGTCATCGAGAAAGCCAAAAACAGACTTAACTTACTGAAACGACTAGTTGGTACCACGTGGGGTCTACATTCAAATCTCCTCCTAAACACTTACAAAGTTTTCATGCGTCCGGTCTTAACCTATGGTCATACAGCTTGGTTGCCAGCTCCTCCTAAGTACTATCGAAAGCTAGCAATACTCGAACGCCATGCATTTCGTTTAGCCTTCCGTATCCAGCTCCCCCACCCAACCCGTCTACTCTACGACCGTATTCATTTTCCCCCGCTCTTATCCCATCTTGAGGCTCTCCGCTTAAAATACATTACGAAACGCATTACAACTGCTCATCCAGTATTCCTGAACATTCTCCGCTATGATAGAGACTATGACACCCCTGCTGTTTATTATCCGACACCTTTACAACATCTGATGACCCTGTATCATTTGAACATCGGCCGCGAGAACGTCGATCCGGAAGTTTTCGACATTTATCATCCTGGCACGGTTTCACCGCTCATCTATCCATCTCATGCACAGTAAATCAACCACTAACAGGGCTGCCTTTGTCTTCATTAGTTCCTGAGTCGCCCCAGGAACAGAAGCTAACAGCATTCGTCTTACTAACAATACCCATGTGTTGTGACGTCATAGCACTTCACCCTCATGACATCTACCACTCTTCCTGTCTTGCCTACCGTCTATTTCTGTGATTTCACCGTATGTTTTATAGCTCCAGATGAACCTGAATCACCGCAACTGTGTTTTGTTATGTTCTCTTCCTTTCAGGCGCCGAAGTTAAGGAACGACTACGACTCATATGTCAGCCAGACGATCTTCCTTAGCATCCATGGCAGATGAAAATTGCCCTCACTTAATTGATGCCCATCCCTATGAGTGAACTGAATAAAATGTTAAATAAAGATGACTAAACACCACCTAGACCCTCTCATATTAAAATCGATGCTCCTATACAATCCGACCTCTTCCCGAAGAAAGGGCGCAACCCTTTAAGCGGGTAAACGTAAAAAAAAAAAAAAAAAAAAAAAAAAAAAAAAAAAAATTGACACAGAAGTAACACGCTAAAGTGGTAATCATTTTGTATTGTTTCAATACCTCATTTTTTTGCTGTGTGGGTTCGATTCCTGGCGGGAGCTCATGTGGTTCGGATTCCACATTAATCAGTAGGTCCCGTCTATTATAGATTCGCTGCTGAAACGGATGTTAAACTCAAAATCAACTCGACATCAACTCAAAAGCATATATAAATCACAGTCATCAACATAAAGGCCATACTACTACAGCTAGAAACATAGCATTTGAACAGTAAATTTCTTCTGGTATGAAAATATGTGGTAAAAACGGATTTTCTTGAAATACTTATCCAAAGGGAGGTTAAAGGAAAGCCTAAGAATAAAGTACATCACGTTATGGAGATAAACTTAGTATCTGAGCTCCCCATTAAAAATAACTGAATACGTTTTTCAACGTTTTCAAAATTTCACTGTTAGATAGGGAAAAAGGGGACAATTCCTATATAAAAATTCGACCCTTTGTGATGAAACTGCTACGTGTGAAGACTCACTCAAGTTAGTAACCTTATATATATCATTTGAATAACTGCACTTTCTTTTGCTTGTCTGATTGGCCCTAATTGAAATTATAAAGATGTCCTGGTTGCATTGTGTTATAAAGTATACTATTAACAGTAAGATTAGTATTAGTGTTGTTATGTAAAAAGGAGTTCACACACACAACCAACTTGAAAGAATTTACACAAGATTGAACAATGAGCCCATTAACGAACCTGTCACATAAATTAAAAATCTCCCAGTTTTGTGCCCAGATAATGAATGATAAGGATCTTACAATGAAAATGAAATTAAGTTGTCGTTACTATGTGTGTATGTGTGTGTGAATGTTGGCACGACATTGCATGAAGGGTATTGTAAAAGTAGTAGGTGAAGGAAGAAGAAGGAAGGGAGAAAACACTCTTTTTATATCTTGATTGTGGACAAATTCATGTTATGTAAAATAGAAGAAAGAAAGAAACCAAGGTATTCACTATAGGGATAAAGGAGTTTCTTGTAGGGAGAGTTATTAGCTTGTTGTCACGAGAGGCATATTCCCTTGCTTTTCCCTGTGCTCTACTATCGTTACATTTTTTCTTTTTAGTTTTTTTGATTCTGAAGATGAGGTGAAATTCTGTTCTCGTATAAGACGAAGAAAGCTTTCATCCCCTATGGTTTCCTTTTTAACAAGAGGGTAAGCAAAAAAGGGGGGATTTACATCGCGCTACCACCAAGACCATAACTCTTTCTTTCCTTATATATAGATACATATAGAGTGACGATGAGGAGGGGTATATATATATTCTCAAACCCCTCACTACGTTACATGTTTGACCACAAGTCTCAGGAGAGATTGCTGACTTTGGGGAAATTGGGTGGTGGAACACAGAAGGGATTTTGAGCGACGGATGGAGAAGCCAACAAGTATTGATTTTTTTCCCTCGACCACTGCCCATATGCAGCAGAATCCAATAAAACTGCTATAAAGAAAACTACAAAAAGAAACAACTAAGAAAAGAAAAAATGAAATTCATATTTATGACACTACTTTTTCTCTAAAGTTTTCTGGGTTCAATGGGAATTTTGGTGTCTTATCGATAAAAATGGAAGGATATTTTTCATTGTCTGCGGTAAAAAAATAACAGATTCTTTGATTTTTCTAATGTCAATGCTGTTTAATTTTCAACATTGAAGAAGTATATTTAAATTTACGCCAAAGTATTAAATTTACGTAAATTAAATGGCGTCGGGGTAAAAAAATCTTTAATGAAAGAGAAACTAACATTAATTTTAAGCTACGTACTAACATTAATTTCAACACGTTTACATATATTTTTTTTTCTCCTAAAGACTTCCCCGTTTCCTTTATTTTGGGCGGAAAAGAAATCTAAGTTTTACGTCAAACGATTATTACGGCTCGGCTAAAGGAGATGGTGATGATGAGAAATGAATGAAATGGTGGAATGAAGAAAGCAGGATAGACGTAAGAATCGCGAGAAAATCTACGCACACGGTGTTTGTCCACCACAAAACTCACTTGGTGCGAGCTGGGATCGAACCAAGGAACCCATGCACCAGAGATGAATGCTGTACCACTGTGTCATCGCAGTTAGGTCGAAAAGACACTGATAGATTACTTCTAATTATCCTACAGTTTGAAAAGAAAAAACAAAACACAAATATGACCTCAATTGACGATTTTCTTAACTACTGTAGGTTGCAAAAAGTAATTGAAGGCTTTTTGTTTATATTGTTCTTAGAAATCCACGTCCTAATGTCATCGCCACTTTTATACTCTATCCATGTCATTTTCCTGCAAGTTTAATTGCCAAATATACTGCTAGATCTTGTGTTCGCGTCAAAATACATGAATTACAGAGAAACAAGAAGGTTATAACTAGTTCTATCTATTGGTTAATGAGGTGCTGCAAATAGGAATTAGAAAGGACAGCCAAACAAACCAGAAAAAAGAAGGAAGTGATATGAAATCTTTGAGCTTTACGTCCCGCGATTGTGCCGGCTAGGCTAAAGGAGAAGAAAAATAAGCAGTATGAGTATCTTTTGACATCAGGGCGGAAAACAGTTATATCGGACGAGATTAGACATGGAATAGGAAAGGGTTATATCCTACAGAGCAAAAACGTATACACTACAAGAAACTTTTTAAAAATCATCGGAAATATGGGTATGGAAAATAAAGAGATTGACTGGAATTAACAAAATTCAAATGAAAAAGTGTTAACAAAAGTCGGAAGCCATTGCGTAATACTACAAACACTTAGGAAAACTGTACTGGTTTGGATTTTATTTGAGCGGAAGCTCCTTATGAGTGATGTGGTAAAACTTATTGTAGAATGTGAAAGGAGTGAAGGAAAAATGTTTAATTGACGAACGAGATTAACCATTGTCTGCCATTGTCTTATTATTGTGACGCTCAAAGATATCACTGTAGCTTGACACCAAAAAAGCAGTGTTTCTGTTTTTGTTTCTCTTCACTTTGTGCCACTCAAAGGTACCTATTCTTATCATAAATGATAGAAGTTTACTTGTTTTTATCTTGAAATTTAAGTTGTAATAAGCTACAGTGTTTGAACGCCTCGAAATTGAGACAATGGCAGACAGCAGTTAATCTCGTTCGTCAATTAAACATTTTTCCTTCACTCCTTTTACCTTCTACTATAATGTGAATAATAGCGCTTATGTTACGTAAAAAGGAAGAGAAGCATAGTGCACGGAAACTACTGCATTAACTCCAAGTGACCTTGTCTCATAACACATGCTTATTATTATTATTATTATTATTATTATTATTATTATTATTATTATTATTATTATTATTATTATTATTATTATTATTATTTTTGATATTATGGCAATGGTGATAATATTATCAGTAGAAAAAAGGTAAAGTTTCATGTACCTTCAGATGCCATAATTTGTTTATTCAAAATCATGCTATCAATAAGTATTAACCCGTTGCGTTTCAGATGTAATTTTCCTATATATGTGAACTAACATCTGTTTCATTTACTTTTGAAAGTCTCTCTAGACCGTTTTATGGGCATAGTTATTATGCGCGTGTGAGGAGAGCATTCATAATATAGATAAAAACAATTATTTGCATTGTGGAACAATTGGGCTGAAAAAGGGAAATTCTGATGTTCTGAAATTGTATGCTGCTTCAGGTTGCAACATTGACCGGAAAGCGAAGACAAAAGTTTCCCTTTTCCGATCCCGAAGTTTCTAGCTGTTTATCGTCAAAACAAACACATATGTGTTGTAATTGAATGCTCCCTTAGACCTGCCATTTACTGAGATTTTCTACTGCCAAATTTCTTTGTCTTTTTTGTCAGTAATATGCTGTCACCTAAGGAGAAATAGTAGTATTAAGCCTTGCCTTGCATCCACTAACAAATTTCAGCATCTCCATGATTAGTACTACCCTTAATAAGAGATACGTTTCCATCACATCTACATGGATGTCACAGGTACACAAAGTATTAATTTGGAATGATAGTTACTAGCCTAATGTTTGGTTCAAGATTATGTTAACACGGAATAGTATTAAGCTTACTGATTGAAGAGAAAATTACACTTCATTGATATTTGCAATTTCTTTTTATAAGTGCATAGTGCATTTAGAGACTGATCACTTATTTTATTAACGCTACGTTACCTGCTAGTCCTTTCCTCTCCTATTAAGAAGATGGAAAGAAAATTGTGATGTCATGAAGCATTTAGTAGGAAAGACTTATTTAAACAGTTTTAAAAAGTATTTTTATTTCTCTCCGTATTTTCCCATTTATTTTGGGGTTCATGTTTCAGATTAGCTTTTTCCATAAAGTCTCGTAATTCTTCCTTTATTAGACCTTTCTCCCTAAAGTCATTCTCAACCATATCCATTCATTAGCTTCTTGATCTTCCACTATCTCTTTTCCCATTAGCTCCCACTGCCATCAGTCTTCTGACCACGTAGTTGTTTGTACTTTTCATTAAATGGCCATAACACTACAACCTTCTTTCGTAGGTCTTCTTAAATATCTTTGCAACCTTTATTCTTCTCCTAATTCGTACTTTACTCTCTCATTCTTCGCTTTACTTCTAATTGTTATCTTCTACACATCCAACGCAGCATTTTCATTTTTGTTAATATTCAATCTCTTTATCTCTACTTTCTTTGTTGGTCATGTTTCTGCTCTGTGTATTATTACCGGCCTAACAATTATGTTGTAAATCTCTTTATTCTTTGCCGTAACTGTGCGACCACACAGACCGTCATCTACTTTCTCCCAATTTTGTCACCTCTCTTCCATTCTTTGCGTTATTTTTATGTCCAAATCACTATTGTTTTCAACAGATGGGCATAAATATATAAAATTTTCACTGTATTCAATCGTTCTTTCTGTAGCATTAGTTCCCTACTTCCTTCGTCGAGGAATTCGAGGTATTCTCTTTTCTTCTAGGGATGGCCAGAAAGTTCCGGTCCTTGAAGATCTGGTTTTCAGAACCGGTTTCGGAACCTTTTCCAGACCTGGATCCGAACACGCAGTTCCGAAACGGAATCTTGGGTACCGGTTCCAGATCTGGATCTGAAAAATCGGTTCTGAAATCTGATTTAGAACCAGATCCGTTCAGAGCCGAAACGCGGTTCCACCATGAACCGGTTCTGGCCATCCCTAGTTTCCACTACTCCTGGGATCGAACCAAGGACAACATGCACTAGAGGTGAACACTCTACCACTGAGCCACCGTGGCCCACAATACTTCCTTTTAATGACAAATTAATTTAGAACTTAAAGCACTGGGATCTATATTAGCTATATTGTGTTTGTAATAATAATAATAATAATAATAATAATAATAATAATAATAATAATAATAATAATATGAGGAATCTATAGAAATATACTTTTGTTTTATTGTCGTGATTCTAACATTATACTATCTTATTGAGCCACAATGAGTAAACTAAATTGACATAATGCAAAATGTCGTTTATTGTATACCTTCTTTTTATAAACTTTGTGATCCTTAAAAGGTAGTTGTCATTATGTCTAACCTTGCTTCTGTTCCCATAGTAACATATAAATGCATCGTCTTGATGAAAGATAAACAACAAAACATACACTGATTTATAACAAGATATGTTTCCTTTTCTTCTTCTTTTTAACCTAGCTGGCTAGTGCATATTTTATGGAAAGGGTCACACATTTTGCCCAAACAATTAAAAATACAAGATATCGTTGTAAATCAAACAGTTTAATTTATGCTTTCAGAATTCTGCATGTTGTATTTTTTTTAAACAAATATCAATACTAGTTGTATAATTATCAGATTATCTTTTTGTTTCATACAGTTGATTATAATTGAAAATATGAATTATATTAAAATGCCTAGGAAGAGTTTGAAAATATTTTGTAGATCTGAGATTTTTTTTGAATGTAAGTAGCCACTTGTAATTGTAAACCGCAAAAATAGAAAAGTCTCGCGAATTTCCAAATGTAATTTCACAGAAACTGTTTTACAGAGTTGCTTCATGCGTAAAATGCAACATTACGTTTTCTTACCCTTGTGCTAAAAAGCTTCTCATAACTATCGCAATCTCTCCCTGTAGCCAGTATTTTCCCGCCAATATTGCACACTGAACGCAAAGCTTATTGGGCGTGTGGAGAAAATTTTACTGCAAAACTCTTGCAGCGTAGACTGTAATAAAGGATATGAAACTATAGGCTATTCCTATTTCTTGAGGTTTCATAAAAGGGACATTTGAACTCGTATACATACTATATATATAAAGGGGGGAAAGCAAGAGCCGCTTGTTTCAGTGGTTCAAAAAGCATTGCGTTTTATTAGCGAACAAGGCACAGGGGTATTTCGCACACGAAAGCGAACTTTAAGGAGACAACTTTTTCAGCTATATACTCTGGATCAGACTATGTGCATCTGTGTGTGTGTGTGTGCATGTCTCTCTTTCGGTAGACCAGAGCAGACTGAGTCTTTGTAGATGCCGTGACGTCATAATGGAAGCGATATATGAGAAGACAAAGAGAATAACAAGACAAGGGAAAAAGAAGTCGTGACAAGAGGAAATGACAGAAAGCGAACCATGTTACTGACTGGGCAAAAAGCTAAGTCTGTCAAGCGGCTTGTTAGTCACGCTTCGTTTAAGCTCTCAGGTTTATTTTCAAGGAGGAACTTAAAACAAGAAAAAACGGTTCTTTTTTTCCGTTTACACTGTTCCAGTTCCAGCGGTGATGGAACGATTATTAAACTAAAGAGATTACACACGTAATTCTCTTTCCGTAAATGTTTAATCTACCCTAGTTTAAGATATTAAAACCACTTTGTATAAGGTACTTCCCACAACTTAATTAATGTATGGTACTTGTTTCTATCAAATCTGCAAAGTTTGCCACCTCAGTAATTTGAACATCTACTTCACTCAAGCAGCCGTGGTCGAGATAATATTCTATACTTTGAAATTAATGTGGTCGGCTTTAGTAGATCTGAAAGCTAATTAATCTTTTTCATTGAATATGGTATTCCGATAGAACCTTGCATGATAATCTAGACATAGTATGCGCACGGAATTGTTATAAAATTTCACACTGATTGCTGAATATCACCAAATTTAATATGAAGTACAATTTTGTGCTCCTGTTAACTATTTGTACTTTTGACTAGCTTGATAGCAATAAACCTTCACGCGTAAGACACTGTTTCTTGTGTAAAGCCATCTTATACTTAATATAGGTTTTTGTACGTAACTAACTCTATAGCAGACACTTTGAAATGAATATTCTGCAACATCACAGTTTTCTGCTCTCCCTTCTAGATAAACCACATAGAGAGGGTAAGGAGGTAGCCTAGTCGATGGTTTTGCATGTATAATATTAATAGATCTATTACTGCAGATCTGTTTATTCTATTTTCCTACCTTATGACCCCCTCAACCTTGTCTAAAGTATTTATCTCTGTTTTCTTGTGAAAATAGTTTCCTACGTAATAAATTGACCAGTTGAAAAAGACTGAAGGCCCAATAGTTTAAGAAATTCAATTATCAATCGCTACAGAAATAAAAGTGCACTGACGGATCTTATTCAGTCCAACTAAATCAAATTAAGACAATTCTTCTCATTATCTCAGATTCAACTTTAAAATGGTCTTTCTGTCATATTTTATTCGGTAAGTGTCTTCTGTGCAAATTTCATATTCTCATTATCTTAACATACAGTATGTTGATATTTGTTTTCCATAATTTAAGTAATAGTATATTAATTACTATCATATTTATATAAAATTAGATGAAAATAAAATGTGAGATCCTGTACAGATAAGGTGAAGAAAGCATTCGAAGAAAAGCAAATGTTTCTAACCAGAAACATCGACATAAAATTGTAAAAGCCTGATGTAAAGATTTATGAGTTTGTCATTGCATGAATGTGAAGTATTGACTCTAGGAGAACAAAAAATGTGGAGAGCGGAACCCTTCATAATGATAGATGGTGAAGATCAGATGGGAGAATAAGACAGCAAAAGGAAGAGTATTAGATAAGGTAGAAAAAGAAATGTAATGAAGAATATTTTGTAAAAAATATTTGCAACAAGGGTATATGAGATGCAAATTTATAGCTTAATATGGGGTCCGAACCACACAAGCTCCCACAAGGAATCGACTCCTGGTCTCCCGAGGACACATTATGTGACATAAAGGAATCACGCTTTAGGCTATGAAGAGAATGATGGGAGACAGTATGCCTAAAGGATGGCCGGAATTTAAATATGCCAATCAAATAACGCAAAACATTGTTGTTAATGGCAATGTGAATTTTGGTTCTGTTTACGAAACTGATAACCATATTCACAATGAGTGTTTTTGAAACATGAAATGATAACTCGACGAAACAACCTGCAGGGACGAATATTGGTTTCGTTACAGACATATTCATTTATTCTTTGCAATTTCGCTTCAATTTCAATATCACTTCTCGTAATGGACATAATAAATGTTCCCTCCCGAAAAACTATTTTTTGTGTTCCTGAAAAAGAAGCAATTTTCGGAAAATTGTTTTCAGTACCGGGACTGAAACACTTTTTTTTTTTTAAAAAAATGGGAAACACTAATTCTATTCAAAATGAAAAATATGTTCCGCAATCGGAATCGAAACCAAGTAGAAAAAATTTCCTATCGGTTCCGTTACATTTAGGAACCATAATACAAGATGCAAGGAAGGAAATACTCGAAGATGAAAAGTCTATCTCAGGATAAAAGAGCAGTAAATTGTAGGCTATCAAACAAATGAAAGATTGTTCCCCCGAGGAGAAGAAGAATAACAAGGAAATTCCCTCAGAAAAAACTTGTAAATAAATTTCGAGTTTAGTCTTCTCGCTGATGTAGTTGCTAGTCGTGCGTTATTGATTCAAGAAATACGGGGTCCAATTCCAGTGGAAGAGCATCGAACAAAGTAAAATAGTTTATACCCCATTTTAAACTATCGGTCTTGTCTAACACAGAGTATCTGACCAAGGAAGTAAATCAATCGGTCAAATTCAATCCTCGTTAATGCCTTAGTTTCTTGCTTAGTAGATATTCCTTTATTATAATAATAATAATAATAATAATAATAATAATAATAATAATAATAATAATAATAATAATGATTATTATTATTATTATTATTATTATTATTATTATTATTATTATTATTATTATTATTATTATTATTATTATTATTATTATTTTGAGGCTAAGAGTAGTACTGATGTCACTTGATCTATGTTTTGTGCCCCTGGGTCCCTGGATGAGTGCCGTGGTCCAATTTCTAAATATGGGGAAGCGTACATAGTATGACCCACAGATGTATAGAACCACCTTCCAAACTAAAAAATGTTGAAATATTTTCCAAACTAAGAAAAAAAATCCAAAACAAAATTTTCAAAGTAAAAAAGAAATCAGATCTATTCCTTACACTAAAAATTTTCAAACTAAACATTTAAGAATTAAAAATTTTCAAGCAAAGATTTTGAAAGAATCTCAAGCAAATATTTGAAAGTGATCCAACAATCAAATTGTATGAAGAATAACTCTAAACTGATCAACCAATAACTATAACTTTAGACAATGTGTTCGTAACTATAATCCTGAGGTTCAAATAAATAAATAAATAAATAAATAAAATAAAGCAGTAATCGAAAAAAATTGTAACAATAAATTTTTAAAATTTCTAAAAATATATACAAAGGTTTGAAAATGATCAGGAAATCAGATTGCATTAAGAACGTTTCAGCAATCAATCAAAAATATTGCACCAAGAATAACTTTCCTTTAATGAGCTTAGACTGTAAGTTGTGACTAAATAAGTTGAAAGTGTACTGTTGTTGTTGCATATCAACCGATTTTAATAATTACTTACCAGGTATGAAGTCTTAAATTTTTTCACATCAATAATCTTAAACTGTGAGTCGTAGTTATGATCCTAGAGTTCAAGGTGTGAAATTTTTATGTATATCAATAGGTTACAATAATTATCTATCAAGTTTAAAGTCCAAAATTTGAAGTTTGAAATAGGGTTCACAAAATCAGATTTCACTAAGGATAACGTTTGAATACCACTCATTCTACCTTTGGAACTTCTTGTATAAAATAAAAGACAAATTCTGACCAAAGCATATATTAATTAATAAATAATAGCGTTATTATTTATTAGTTAATACATTCTTTGGTCAGAATTTGTCTTTTAATAGGCTAACCTTCCATCAATTACCTTGACTATGACTTGCAACTGAAACTCAATGTTATTGTTTCATATCAGTCGGGATTAATAATTATCTCTATCAGCTTACAAGTCCTAAAATTTCACACCAATAACTTTAGACTATAAGTTGTCCCTAAGTTCCGTTGTATTAAGATCATATTAGATCAACATCCTCAACGTTAAATTTTGGCAATTTTTAATCCATGAAAGGACACAACATGCAAATTTACCAGAGAATAATTACGAATATTTTGTTGACAATTTCAAAATTTAAAGATGAATCAGATTTACTTTTCCCGGTCTCAAGTTTTTCATGTTTAATGAAAGACAATAGAACCTTGTATTGATCTATATGGTTATATGTTACAATTTATCTTGGTGTACATTAAGCACAACATTCAAATTTCGCACCCCATGCTAATAAAATTTTCCCGTCAAAATTTAAATTTTCCGCCAAATATAAAGTATAACTTTTGAGAATTTTGTATCCATAAAAGGGGAGTATGCAGAACCAACTAAATTTAAAGAAGAATATATATGTAAGTCTATATATGTAAGTCCTATAGAAATTTACAAATACATACATCTTATCAATTCTCAAACTCTGGAAGTGAGTCAAAATACTTCTCCTAAGTTTATATAAAATGAAAACATCAAAATACTCAGAATCTTTGAAAGAAATTGATCTCTGTATTCACCTATATATATAACACAATAAACCCTAATCATAAAGGATACTCTACGTCAAAATCTCCAAATTTTGAATTTTTGACATTTTTACCCATAAAAGAGACCAAAGAGTACCACTTAAATTTGCACAAATTAATATTTGAGTTCTAGAGAACATTTACTAATTTTTTGACAATTCCCAAATTTATGGATGGGCCGATGTACTCCTACCAAAATTTAAGACTAGTGACTAGATCATACGAAAAGAGAATTAACCTTGTACTTAACCATATAACCATATGTTATAGTAAATCCAGATCTAAAAAGATAAAGTAGGTAAATAACTCAGTAATGGTAATATGAACGTTTTTGGCAATTGTTTACCCATAGGAGATAAGCAATAGCTCCGAAATTTATGAGTTTATATACTTGATTTCTAGACAACATTTACCAAATTTAAGGATTGGACTTATGTACATTTCCCAAATTTTAAGAACGGAGCATCAGAATCTACATGTCCTATGAAAAGAGCATGGATCAATGCACTTATCCATATAATCATATAACGTGTTAAAAGCTAATCAAAGAACGTACATTTTGATAGTAATAAAACACGTGACAATACTAATATTTGCCACTTCTTGCGCACAGAAAAGATAAGCAGGATTTCCCTAGTTTACAAAGTTACATATTTGAGTCCCAGAGAACATTTACCTATTTTTTGAGACATTTCCAAAATTTAAGGAATGGTTCTATGTATCCTTCCCAAAAAATTAGGGTGGTACATCAGTATACTCATCTCTAATAAAAGAGAAGAAACTTCTATACTCACCATATAGCCATATAATATAATAAGGCCTTATGGAAGAGGATGTAATAGGTGAACACTCTCCAAATTTTGCATTTTTGGCAATTGTATACGCTTGAAAAGGAACAAGATGGACCATCAAAATTTACAATTGCATATATTAGGGTTCTAAAGAAACTTTAGAAATTATTGTTTCCTCACAATTCCCAAATGTAAGGAGTGGTCCTATGTATCCATTCCAAAATTAAGTTGGGAGCATCAATATTGCCATGTCCTATTATCTCTGTATGGACTCCTGTATTTACCCATATAACTATGCAAAGTAATCAACCCTTATCAAAGGGATTAAAATAGATCAAAAACTTCTGAAATTTACATTTTTTGGCAATTCTTTACCCTTGAAGGGAACGAAATTGACCACCCAAACTTAGGGGTACATATCTCGGTCATATACTACCAAATTTTTAATTTTGGGAATTTTCAAAAATTAATGAGGATGGTCCTAGGACCACTCCTCTCGAAATTTAGGGATCGGACCAAGGTACCCTTTGCCAAACTTTAAAGGGGTGGTCCTATGCAACCCTGGGTCATAACCCCTGGCCACAAAAGTGAGACACGTGACATTAGTACTACTTTAACTTCGCTAATGTAAGGTAAAAGTAGTCTACACGTCTTGTGAAGATTTGGTGTCACACATCTATTGCCTCGACATAAGGAGATGTGTTAAGCACCACTCTCCAGTCGCCGAAATTCCTTAGTTTTCCCACGTGCCAAACAAACTGGATGAATAATTGAGCACCATTTGAACAACAATAGTCCCAGAATAAAACTCCATCCTCATTAGATTTCAAACTCTTTCCATCTGACAGTAAATAGATAGTTTACTAACTACACCACCACTGATCCTAGTTACAATAGTGGTGTGTAAATTTATATTCTAATGCCAAGTAAAACGTTAAAGTATCCCCATTTCTATGGCATGCAATCAGTGCCGTGCTGTGGAAAATGTGCGCTAGAGGTGAGAGTATATGGCGGTGCCCCCGTACATATGATTTAGGTCGACAGACCAGCCGCGAAGCGCCATCATGGTTGGCGCGAACCGTGAGAAAATTTTCAAAAATAAACCCTGCTTTTACTTGATTTTGAGCATTTTTTATTACTTTTCCCTCCACTTTATATATGTCCACATGCATTTTCCTCCCTATTTTAAGCCCCCTTTACTTCGGCGCCTGGGGTCGTCGCCCCGCTCGCCTTGCCTACGGCATGGCACTGCATACAACTAATTTTATTGATATATTACCATGAATGCTCACTAAGCACGCAAGTAATGAATATCCAATAGCATTACAATCAATAGCATTTTAAATTATTTGGAGCAGTTTAAAGTAAAGTTTACTGTAAGCAATTATAGAAAATTAACGTCTTTAATATTTTATGTCTTAGCATTTTATTGTCCATTTCCAAGATCTGTAAATCATACACTTTTCCTCCTGAGTACCAACCATCTTCTTATAAGGCATTAAGCATGAAAACGTACCTTCTTACTACATATTTTTTAAATACGCTAATTGAATTTCTGACAAATATCTTGCATATTTAATTATCTTCGTTATCGTAAAGCTTTAACATCTACAAATATCTGACACTCATGAACATTCTTTTGAAAAAAAAAAAGTATTGTAGAACCTCTTAAATTTGGTGTTAGAGTCACACTTTAAATGAGTTAAAACTCTTCTATGTAAAAAAAAAAAAAATGAAAACTTCTTATACGAAGCAAAACCCATATAGATAGTAGTTACCATCTAAAAGTTTATTACCCACCTTTTCCTTACTTTTACTATATTACTACAAGTACCTTACTTTCGTGTTTTACGCTTCTTATATGCTGTTGCACCATGAGACAATTACTATTATTACCAAAATATTTTATTAGTCAGAATTTACAGCTCAGGTGGTGCCTTGTTTGTTTATTTGTTTAATTTTGGTGTCCCTTTTCAGCGCTGGGGCTATATCATACGTAAATGGGGTTATGTTTAGATGTGAGAGGCCAAACGTTAGTAAAACACAGCAGATTTACAGGAGAAATGAGTTTTAATTACATAAGGATAATTGATTCCTCGAGTCGAGGTGAACCGAGTTTAACGTTTCGTTCAGCAGCGAGGAGGCTATATGAGACATGGATTTACTGATCAACGTGAGATCCAAACCACATGAGCTCCCGCGGGAAATCGAACTCGTGTCTTCCACGCTGAAGGTACGTACGCCAACCGTTAATCCAAGAAGGAGCTCGCAATTAAATCGTGTATAATGTGAAAGGCCAAATTGAATAAAAATGTATTGTATGAAAGTGAGATATGCGAAAGGTTGTAGGGACTATTGATAGTTAGCAGAACCCTACGTAAGAGTGTACAAATACAGTGATGCAAGTACTTAACCTAATCTACTCCGAAGACAACCTGAAATTAGCGTATTTTTTTTAAAACATTTTTCTCAAAGAAGGCTGGCCCCCAAACTTAACACATCATCGTATGATAACCAACGGAATGTTACTCCAACAATGGGATTTTTGCTTGCTTGGATTATGAACATAATTCTGAAAAACCCACTTGATGTTATTTGAGTGTTATTGAAGTTTACTTTGTCATTGGCTTTTCTGCTATGCAATAATATTTTACCATCTTATTAAAACAACATCTGTTTGAAAAACGTTTTCCTCTTGTTCCGTCTGCCAAGTTATCATAAAGAGGTGAATGTTGGAGTGTCCCGTCTGCAAAGAGTGTCTTGAGAAGTTTGAAATGTTCCTAAAAAAGAGGATGAGTAGAATATTTCGTTTGCGGTAAATGTCCTAATAAAAAGTTACCGAGAAGTATCATTAAAGAGTAAAATAGATAAAATTTTGATTAGTCTACTGTTTACTAGATACTTCATGCTTGATAATGGAAGTAGACTAAACTTATTGAAATTATAACAAGAATACCCTCCTATTTGTTCATCAAGATATGTGCTTAACACTGAAGAATTGATGTACTATACCTGTTAGGACTCATTGTAATTTCAACACTAGCATGACTCATTTCAAGAAGAAACCCGACACAGATCAAGTCAGTGATTGTTGTCACGGTAGACAGTTGTCTTTGATATCCATTTTTTTTCTCTCAAAGAAAGGAACTGATACCAAAGGAGATGGAAGAAAGAGGCAAGAATGAAGTAGAGAGTGTAAACACACACACACACACACACATTGAACTTTCCAACTCTTCCTTGAACGCGCCACATGCTGCATGTATATATATTCGAACGCATGTGTGTTTCTAGCGCCACATAGAAAAAAGACAGAAAGACGTCCTTTCGCCTCCATCTTTGAACGTTCCACTTAATGAAATTGGACCTTCATGGAAAATGGCTCTGAGTCTAACAGAGTGGTTTGTAGAAGAAAAGAAGGCCTAATAGAGTGAAAGAAGAAGAATAAAGAAAGACATGGAAGAAAAATTGAGAAAGAAAAAGTCAATCATCAGTATCCAAACTCTAACACACTAACACTTATTCTTTCTTATTTTATAGAAAAATCAGTGTTCTCATGTATGACACCCTAATAAGAATACTCAACCAAACTATAAAATTGTTTTTGAT
This sequence comes from Thermobia domestica, assembly GCF_964235325.1. Taxonomy (NCBI): domain Eukaryota; kingdom Metazoa; phylum Arthropoda; class Insecta; order Zygentoma; family Lepismatidae; genus Thermobia; species Thermobia domestica. Next base: position 113,061,371 of record NC_137465.1, on the reverse strand, counting down.
ACTTTCAAAGAACTCTACGATTTTTAAGGTTTCTCTGCAGCATCAAAAGATTTGGTTCGAAACTTTTTTATATTTGTGTCGAGATCAGATATTAGAGCACGTTCGCTGAATGATAAAACTTTAATAGAATGTATATTTAGTATATTTGTCACACACACACACACACACACACAGATATATATATATATATATATATATATATATATATATATATATATATATATATATATATATAATTAGTACCACTATATTTTTATGTTTGTCTTACGATCAACTTAGTTCTTATTGTATAGCTCAATTTATCTACTACATTTGCCAGGAAACATGCTAAAAGTGTTATCAGTGACGTAAGTCAAGTATGCTTGGCTCTACAATTTCTCTAACTTAATTTCGGTTTATTGCATTTATCGCCCTGTACTGATTCTCAATGTTATTAGATTTCACCAGAAACTTATTTAACTTATGACGAGGACAAATACCATCGCTTCTGACATCTTCATTAAACTTTAGCCAGTCAATTAATAAATTTACTTAACACACTGTGAATTTAGAAATGAGTTGAAAATTAAAACAACCAAGATAGAACATGGTTCTTTATTAGCCTGTTGTTTATGATTTAGTTCCTTACATTTTCTTCTTATATTTAATTCCTGTTTTAAATATTTTTCCGCACTTATTTTTCAGAGTTTTGGAAAGAAAGCATTAGTTAGGATTTTAAATTATACAATGTTTTTGTTGATACATTATAGGTCAAAATCCTGCTTAATTTAAACTTTTTTTAAAAATAAAAACACCCACCAACTACCAAAGGTTCATGCCATATTTTTCATGTATTTATTCAAGAATATCGTTACAGCGCAGGTAGTGACATACATTTAACGTCAGCCAAGCAATGAAATGACACGTAGCGATATCTATTTCCATGAATACGAACTATTCAAAATTAGTGACACACTGAGCCTTTATTGTATTGCCTTTATTATAATGAATTATCACTTTGTCCCTTGTATTTCTACAACCAACATTACACATATGTTAAGTGGGGTGTATAACATACAGGATATTAGAGTTTATAGCAGACTAAGATATTTTTTGTATTATAAAAATATAAATTATGTCAATCAATCTCAGTGTATAATAATTGTAATTACCTTTTCGTCGCAGGCAGATTCTATCCAGAATATTACAAATTTTCTCCTTCCCTCCATTGTTTTTGTACCCTCAAATTTAACATAGATGACAAAAACTTGTAATCGACTAATTTGATACGTAGATGATGAGAATCAAACATCAATTCTTCCCTAATGACTATTTTACTACCAAAGTTTCAACTAAGCCCAATAAACTCTTTCGACAGCTGCTGCAAAGCCCACAACAGTTACCTGTATTAGTTTGAAGAAGACAAAGGGACATCCTGCTACTTTAGCAAAAGTTCAATTTCGAGTTTGTTTCATGTTTCTTGTAACCTGTTCATATGCGCCAATATTTCTTAGTTGTCTTTAGTTTATTTTCATTTTATCATTTCATTTTAAAGCATTTCAATCAATGAAAACAAAACTAGGTTAAAAATGCCCTTTTATTTTTATTTTAAAGATTCAAATAACTTTCAAATTGGTTGCATCCAGTGAATTATCTAGCAACCCTTGAATAATTTACATTTTATTCTTATGTTTACCTCTTGGTGCTTAAGTCTCTGATTGCTTTTCATTCCTTTTTCATCCGCCGACAGATAATGATGTTGAAATTTGATAAGAACTGCACGACGTTTGTTTTATCGTCTTTTTTCTTCTTCTTCTCGTCTTGTCGTTAATTTTTATTCTTCTCCGTATTAATTTTCCTCCGTTATTTCCTCTACCGCTTACTTCACTTCTTTTCTTTTTACAAAGGAAAAAGAAGTTAACGGAAGCATTTTTTTTTTTGAATTCTTCAGTTCGTTTCTTCTTGTTAAGAGAAATTTTCCCATTCTTTTCCCTTACTTTGATCGAGAAACTTGAAAACTTTTCATTTTTTGTTCCTCTTTTCTCTACATATTTCTCTTTTCGGGTTGTTAATATCACTACTAAGTTTCTTTTTCTTGCTTTATACTAGTACTTTAGATTCTTTTTTATTTCTTTCACAGATGGTCACAATTTAATAATGTTCTATATACATCAATGTCATTTGCATGTGGTTCCTCTGCAACTGTAATTTCTTCTTCTTCTTAAGTCTGTATTTTTTTCAGTTTTCTTTTAACGGATAATATCAGTAGCATTAGTAAGTAGTAATCTAATTCCTTGCCTGCTTGAACGGTTCGACAAGTGCTTTCGTCATCAGGTCTCAGTAATGCTGATTACATCTCTTTTTTTTTTTTTAAAAAAAAAAAGAATGAATTGGTGTAAAAATACTAGTAAGGTTCATATTTTATATATGACATATCTGATCGATGCAGCAGTTTGACTTGTGTTCAACATGTAGTGTTTCCCGAAAATAAGACGGAGTCTTACATTATTTTTACTCCAAAATACACTGCACACAAGTGCAAAGATCTGTATACACCTATTATGTATAAAGTACCCCGTTTCCAATCTTGCAACTACTTGGTTATGTTTTGGATGTAGGGTATATTCTTCAAATAGGAATATGAAAAATTAAACTACGATTTGTTTTCTGGTTAGGAATTATTTTAAAGGAAACACTATATTATTTTCAGATTAAATTGTCTGTCACTGAAGGAAGTGTATAAATATGCGGTATAATTTTCCATATTGATCTGAGTCTCGCACTATATCAGCTTTAACACAGAAGACGTAACCTGATGATAATTCATCCTCTCAAGACGTTATTCAAACTATTAAAGAACTTCTTCAACTTCTGAAGAATTTAAACCTGACCAACATAGTACACACGCTACACACCTACATGCCAAAGCTGAAAGCCGCCCCAGATATGCTCAGTAAATTCACCATCCTCATGGATTTTTTTCTCTGAATTCTTACCATGAAGTCAAGAAGCCATTTCAGCTTCATTGCTTGTCATAAGATGCATTTTTCTTATTTTATTTTGTATTGCCTGTATTTTTGAATTTTGTAATGTTATATTATATATTGTAATTTTATATGAATAAATAAATAAATCCTGTTACCCATCTCCAAATGAAACAAAAATAGACTAAATGAATACTTATGGCCCATGACGTTATCTCCTCTGGCCCGCCCATCTTCAGATGGGATGAAATATGCACTTTTAAAAAATGAAAAAGAGAATAAATTCAGTACTTTTTTTCATTTTGTTTTATCCAAATCTTTATTATAAGTACACATTGCATTTACATCATAGTTAATTAACAGTCTCGTTATTTCCGTTCGTAAGTCTCTTCATTACCTCACTTTTCATTTTCTTGAATTTTAGTAAATAACTTGAATAGACATAAAATTTTAAAAAGTGAACCAGTTAATGGCTGCAAAATGCTATAACATAAACTAGTTACTGTTTTCAAAATCTTTTATATAGACTATAAATTTGGATTCCCAACAATTATGTCATCATAAACTGTGCTTTCAAATTTCTAGTCTATAAAAAAATAATTGGAAACATCTCACAACTCCGGAGCGCTCCTCATCATATGTAAACATAATGATGTTTTTTTTTCAATTTGGAAAATAGGCCATTTTATGCAATTGCAAAAACTAAATGTTTTATATTTTATTCAGAATATTTGATTCCAAATAAAGTAAAACAATATGTTAATCATATGCAATATGACTATAACTGTATTTAGTATTTGCTAAATATCAATTGTAGCCAAGGCCCTAGTAGAAAAAAATTACAACGAATTTGTTCCTTGAAAATTTGGTGAAGAAAAGGACTTGAAATTTACGTTAAGATATAATGTTCTCTAGTACAATATAAACTCGAGTCTTTTTTGTTGGGAGTACTCAACCCTGATTCTGCTCCTCTACAAGGTCTTACATATATAATATACCATCAGTAGTTCTACAAATGAAAATGGAGATTTATTTTTAAATAGATAAAACGATATGCAAAGCTCATTATATGACAGTAAGTATGGGTATTAAAATGTAGCAATAAAAGAGTAACATGACTAAGTGTACCAATTAGACCTAATTTTAACATATTCATTATTTTAAGTAGTGAATTCTTAATTATTAATTTTCCAAATGTTATGATACTGTTAATTTCGGATGATGGAAATTAATAATTAGACATATCTTACACAAAATCATAGATTTATTTTAATATTGACAGAGAGCGAAATCTGAGTCTCCTTTTCTGATCTTCTGCTCAGAGTCTATCTTATTTAATGTTAACCTATTGACACACACGTTTCTTGGAAATAAGCATGCGTTCAGTCAGATTCTTTTAGTGACTTTTACCAAAACAAATCTACACGTTATATTTTATAATATTTAGGACTGGTGTGAAGGTCTCACATAGTAATGATTAATGGTCAATCAAAGAACATAATAATGAAGTATTTAAAATATGTAATAACATTTGATATAGTAGAGTGGAAAGTAACGGAGGAATGTGAAGTGGAAAATTTCTTTATGCCTCCTTTTCACAAACATACATACAGAACTTCTCCGTAAGTTTGTGCCTTATGGGTTCAAATTCCATTGGCAATAAGGATAAGATAGTCTGCTTTATTCTAATAACTTTTTTATTTATTCAACTTATTTGAAAACATATTCAATAAACTTGAAAGAATCAAGTTACTGCTAATAAAATATTGAATTTGAGTTTGGTGTCTTTGTCAGCAGTGACACTATATAAGACACGGACCTACTGCTTAACATGGGATCCAAATTACATGATCTATCGCCAAGAATGAAACTCCTATCTCCCACGCCAAAGGCGCTTATGCTATCCACATCGCTACGAGTTACTTCCAGTACGATACTTGTTTCTTTCCTGGGAACAGCTGAAGTCGTACTTTTTTTTTCTGGGAACAGCTAAAGTCGTGAAGGATATTTATATTTAAGATTTAGGACTTAGATTTCTGGGCTTTCGGCATCTATGACCATTTAGTCCGTTACGTACGAGAGGTGACGTACCTTGGCGAGCACACTATACCTGGAAAAGGAAGAAAGAAAGGATTGGGGAAGGAAGGAAGCGGTCTGGGACCTGTAAGTTAGATATCATCCCGGCATTTGCCTGGTGTGAATGAGGAAAACCCAGGGAAACTTCATTCTGGATGACTTGTCAGACAAAGCTTTTTTCACTTTTCGCTGAGTGTCTCCACCGGGAATCGAACCCGAGATAGCTTTTGAAGGATATTTAGAGAAATCATGAATAGCAAATCTCCCACTGAGATATACATGACATTATCCTAATGTACACTGCAAATTAACACTACTACTTTCTTTGTTACTAATAAGTGCAAATCACTTCATTTTTGCCAAATAAATAGTGTTCGAAATCTAGAATTAACTACCTTATTACTTTAAACCTATATTACATGTAGGTTATAACTAAAGATCGGTAGTTGTAGCAAAATAAAATATTAATAATGTATACAAAAGGGGCGAAATAAATTATAAAATTTCACTAAAATGCGACAGTAAAATGCTGCAAAAATTAATACTTAGGGTTGATGTGTTAGGGACGATTGTTCAGCACGTATCGATATAAACGGAGCATATCTGACGCGCATCACAACCTCATGATTCATTACAATATATATTTGGTGCATGTACTTTGTATATGTTTCCCATGTGTTCCATGTGTTTCATTGATCAACGACGACTCATTCCCTTCGGTGAGGGATAATAAATTCTCACTGATCGTCCACAATCCACTATAACGATGAAAATTGTAACATATGTTTGGTAGAAAAGTGAATGTACAATGTATACAACTGACTTATCAATATATGATGTTTTTGGAATTTTACCTTAACTACTGCTCTTTAGTAATAATTATCTGGCTCATCTTATGACGTAAGTTACCTAGAGATACATTGGAACAGATAAAAGAGGAATGCGATTGTATCCTACTTCATTCAGCGTTGATACACTCTCCTCTCCAACTTTCTTGTTTTGCATTATATCTCCATCTTTTCCTAGGCCTACCCAGAGGTCCCCTACTCAAAGGGTGTTTCCATTAGAACTGTATAAGTTCCATGCTGTTTTCCCATATGAGCAACAAACCTTGCCCATCTAAGGAGTCTTGATCTAATCAGTACGTAATATAACATCCGTCAGCACTTATATATTGTAAAGTGCTGTGTTATAATAATTTCTTAATTTAACTGTTTGTCCGGCCCTTTTGACAACAAAACTCTTCTAATGATTTGGTGTACACATTATAGAAGTAGTAGTAGTAGTAGGGGAAAAGCATTAAGAATTTATTTGTGCTTGATATAGTTATCCTATTTACTCATAGAATCTCAAACTTAAATTAGAAACTATGAAAATGCAGTAAAATATGTCTACGGTACTCTTGATTTTGTTATTTACAGAACCAATCTAATTTCTTTCTCTTTTAAACTATAAAATGACAAAGACCAACCTACTATTCTAAGTGACAAGTACTCCAGCTTTTTTTTGTTTGAGAGGGTAAAAGTCTTTATACTTGATATTTCACTTAGCTTCTGTTCATGTAAGATAAAAAGAAAAGTGTCAAAATGAATGTGAAAATCAATCAAAATATTTTAGTGCTCTTGAGAAGTTTCTACCAGTCAGACAGATAGACATATAAATAAAAATTTGATTTCATCGATTTTTGTTTTAAAAAGTCTCATTTGCAACGCTTTCACTATCTGAAAAGTTTTCCCAGTCACTAATAACAGAATATCCTGAAATATTTTCCACAGCCGGAAAGAAAGATATCCGTTTTTCGGGAAAATGAGAGGGGTGAGACAGAGTTGAGGGACTAAAGTCTACAACTTCATTTTTTATGGTGCTATAAACCTAGTTCTTCCACTTCTTACCGTTCCCATGTAATCACTCTGAAAGGAAATTGCGTCATTGGGATCCCAATGACGAGATGGGAGAGATTCTTCTTCTTTTTACTTGCCATTTTTACACTGTTTTTGACATTTTTTTCCCTTCAAGAAAGTTTTAAAACTTTCAACGTTTTCTTCTTTTCTTAAGGTGAAACAATTTTTACCTTTGTACTCTTCTGAAGTAAATTTCTCGCACACGCTGATTTTACTTGAGTTTTACGTATGAGCGGCTGGGGAAAACATATTATGTCATATTTTCTAAGTTCCGAGTAAACTAGGGAAAAAGCTCAACATGCCCATGCAATTGAATGCAATGACACATACCAAACAAGATCATTTGCAGATACATTTCCGAAATTAAACTTTCTGTTTACTGTTCTATAGTTCAAGCTCAACCCATTCCATCCAGTAACTCAATTTCACCCGATTTCCTGCAGGAGCTCATGTAGTTCCAATCCAACGTTAAGCTGCAGGTCCATGTCTTATATAGCCTTGCTGCTGAAAGAACGCTAAACACAATTCAAAATCAATTTAACCGAAAGTGGGCTTATCATTATGTTTGCCTGAGCCGCTCATACAAATATATATGTACATATTCTCACAATAATGCAAAATTTCCTACTGTATAGAAATAACATACTTAAAAACTTCCCTGATTATATGTAATGTTCAAAATACTAACATATTTTTTCGCTCATCGATCACAATGTGTATTCAACGATTGAAATTTGACTCTATAGTACCGATAAAGATATCATTACAAGAAGAATCGAAAATCATTACCTTGAGCAAATTGTTTATCCCAGACTTCACAAAACGAGTAAGTAATGGTATTTCTAGAAATAGCTCTGACAAGTTTTATTAAATTTTGTAAAGACAAATCTAATGCTCAATTTTCAAAACATCATTTACGAGTGACCAAAGAAACATTTACTTTACTGGTACCTATGTTTTAACCTGAGCATCTGCGTTTTCTATTGCAGGAAAGCGACTTAGCTGACAGTATGTCTTGATTTTGTGGAATCTCATGTGAAAGGGTTCTACTGATTACAGAGAATATACCACATTTATTAAAATAGATAACGTAAAACTGGGCTACTTTGACAGATTCTGTAATATTTTATACGTGTACAGGGGACACTTGCTGCAACCAGTCAATGGTACTATTCTCATCGTAACAATATGTATCGAGGTTATTACATCCACTAATCAACTTAAGTTTCTGCAAGTAAGTTTTGGCGGGAAAAATATATAATTACTTATCAAATAACCCCCGAGATGGGGTACTTTAACGCCTTATGTATTGCCTGAGTAAGGTCAAAGTTACCCGACGTATGGGATTACCTTAACATGGAATTAATATAAATCAAGTGTGAAACACTGTTTTGATCATATGTAATAGGTAAATTTTATCATTGCAAAGTGAGGTAACGCTATATGGATAAGGATTGATTTCGGGTAACCTGATCTTAGGATAACTTAGGAAGATTCTTTAAGAAGGTCTATCAATTTTAATTAAATAAGTTGAATTTGACGTTTTCAGCCGAGTGATAATGATCTTGTGAGGTGTAGAGTATTAGAAAACTCGGTATGTTAATTTTAAAATTCATTTCAAAAGAGATTAATGGTTTTTATGAAATAGGATAAAAGTAACGTTTTGAGTGCGATGTTGCAACTTAACAAGCATGAACTAATCAAGGATCTGTTTCAGTAAAGTGATTTAGATGAGGCTACGAATTTTATTGAATTACAACTTGTTGCTGCTTGTTCTTCAAGATGTGCTATATGAATGAAAAGTTTTATAGAATCAGCATAAATTTTACCAATATTGTTATATTATTTAAATAATTAACAAACACTAAGTTGGAAATTGGTTTTAATGATGTACTTTAAATTTCGAAAATTATACAAGGCAGTCATGCATGTTATTTTTTCTCATTCTAAAGAAACAATAGAAAATAATATTTGGCATACACAGTTTTAATTTTGTATAGTGAAAGTCACGAAAGAAGACAGTTATTCCCTTGAACAAGATTTTTAACGTTTTACTTTTAAAATCATTTTCATAATTTACTGATTTTGATTAAATAGGAGATAAAACAAAAATTAGTAGCCCCGCGTAGCGTAGTCGCTAATGCTATTGCCTTTGGTGCGAGCGGTACCGGGTTCGATTCCCGGTGGAGACGCTCGATCGAAAATGTATAAAAGCTTCTTCAGGTCAGCCATCCTAAGTGAGGTTTTCTTGGGTTTTTCCTCATTCACACCACACAAATGTCGGGATGGTATCTACATACAGGTCCCAGGCCGCTTCCTTAATTCCCCAATCTTCTCTTCCTTCCCTTTCCCCGGATAGAGGGCTCGCCGAGGGACGTCATCCCACATACGTGACGAGCTAACATGGTCAAAGATAACGAAAGCCCAGAAATCTAATTCCTAATCCTTAAAACAAAAGTTGATATGCCTGTATCATTTAGGCAAAGAATTTGCGGAACAGTCACGGTTATTCATACCCTTTGATATTTGCATAAAGATTAATAGTTAAGTAGAGCGTAAGTCGTATAGTAACAGCAAAGGTATACATATTGGGTATAGGTAATTACATTCGTGTTAAATTTATCATCAGCTTGACACTGCATATTGACCTTTAATGTCAATCGTAAACTGAAACGTTAAATGTCAAGTATTACACTAGCATCATTAATTATGCAGGTATGTATGTATGCACTGAATATGTTAGTACATTAAATCACGTTGATAGATTGGAAACGACGCTCAAAAACATTAAATCTTTTTTCTGTTCCTGGCTTATACTAGACAAAAAGGCTTCAAAGAAAATTAATTAGTGCCATCGGACTTTTATGTGACGAAAGATTTAATCTTAGATTTTTTTGTTAACAGTTTATATTAATATTTTAAAAAATCATTTCCTTAATTGTGACGCTTTCTAGAACGAAATAATTCATTTACATGTCGTCCAATTATATATTCTTCCGCAAAAATGTACATTCATATTATTTGTATCATTTTGTACCATCTGCGAGTTATACTACATAACGTAAACCTATGAGAACTAAAACTAAACTCATTACCCCCTTAGTCAATTTCAAATGATGACGTGCGAGGTAGTTCATTTTCAATTGACCAATTTCTTGCAGCCTATTGAATTCAATCGCTGCTCCTTTTCATCTTCTAGATTATTGTTTGCTATTTTAAATGCAAACTTGCTAATAACATGAGTTACCAACAAAATTATGCCCTTACCAACCTTCAAAGGACTTTTGTGAATGTAACATTAAACTTTCGAGTTCTATAGACCGTACAGTTTAATTTAGCTTTTTATATACTCCATATACTTGTCAATAATAATATAAACAGTAAAGGCTGAAGAAGTTTACACTACTGAAACTCAAGTTGTGCTTGCCTTAAAAGGTCGACGATATCTACATATCTCTCAAAATACTATTTTTCCTCTCGGGAATTTTAATACTTTTATACTGAGTAAACAACTATAATTCAATAAAACAAGATTTAATATGTTGTTAAGATATATATATATATATATATATATATATATATATATATATATATATATATATATATATATATATATATATATATATATATATATATATATGTTTCTTGAGAATAAACGATAGCTTGGATAACGTAAAGAAGAAAAATTCATAAATTTACAGATTAAGAAAGTATCGTGAATTAACGACGTATAATTCGTGTTGTCATATTTATTAAACTAACAAACTAAATCATATTCACTGTATTTAAATAAGTAATATAGATTCAAATAATTTATTAAACTCAGTTCTTAAATTTCTATATAAAATATAGAAATCTGCAATGTCGTATAGCAGAAACGTTTTGCAGCATACATATTTTACAAAACAAGATATTACAAACACGCAAGGAAATTAGGTGAAAAATGAATCTGGGAAAGACCAAAGCACATTCACTAACTTTCCAAAAAAATGTAAAACTGAAGCTGAAAGTGTATCAGGAGATTTCTAAAAGGCTGTTGAAATAGAAACTGACAGAAATACTCAGCTAACTTGTAACATTTTTGGAAGGAACAGTGTCTAAAAAGTAAAATGCTGATGTGTCTCTAACATGAACATGTGCCTCGAACATTTTTCAGTACACAACAAAGCATTAGATGTATGGTAGGAATTTCCGAGTAAAATGGAAAGAGTATTAGTACATGGATTGTGAAGAAAACAGAAGGTAGGCGACTTTGAAACTTAAAAGAACTTAGCTTGCAGTAAGAAAGTTGCCGTATATGACAAAAAGGAGTAATGATATATATACCAAAAAAATGTTCTCGAGTAGGTACCGATATACAAGAGACAAGAGGATTCTTTCATACAAAATTCTATGAAAGAACTCTAGATGTTGTTAAAAAATCAATAAGCAATATGTACTAATGTGTAAAAGAATTTTCCAGAATAGAAGATTATGGAGAAAATTAAAGAGGCCGAAAATAATTGATAACAATATGTACATATAACATACATAGTAGTTATATAGCTTCAGCAAATGTAATAGGAAAATGAGGTTTTCCATCATTGTTTCAAGAACGTTGCTTCTAGAGCGAAATGATATTCACCGAGCTACTAAAATAACTCTTTGTTGCTAAGGTAACTCAACGCCTGCTTATATACATAATTCCATTTATGCACACTTAAACGCACAGTGTTATGGTAGAATAAGTTGGGTAGATATTGTCTATAGCAGCAAATGATAACTGTAAAAGTGCGTTAGTTTGAATCGTAAGCCAAAACATTATATTGATCCTTAACACGTGTTTTTAAATGAAAATTTAAAACCTGCGTAACAAATTTATGTATGTACATAAGCAACCTATCTCGATAGTCTAGTAGCTAATGTCTGCACTTGGTGAGCAACTTTTCAGATTCGATTCCCATTTAAAGTTGTAGATCTTTTTCTATATGTACACAAACATAAACAAAAAAGATATTGCGTTAATGATTCAGATATAATAATCAGAATAACATATATTGAACTTTAAGTGACAGAAAATAATAGTACATAATCGCTTCAAACGTGTTAGCAATTACACATGACAATTCCTTGCTGAAGAAGGTAAAATTTAAATGTAGAAACTGAAGTCAACTTTCGCATCAACCTTAACAATTTAATACATATTAAAATAAAAGTGTCACTCAATCCAATACATTTTTTCTCGCAACCCTTCATTCCCAAGCAACATAATCTTCATACCATCTTCTTGACTTAAGATACAAACCATTTTTTTTTCTATATTATACTCCGAGACAGAAACTTGGATCTTCACAAAAACGAAGAATAAGAATTGAAGTTTTTCGTGATGTTATTGTGGATAAGGACGGAAAAAATTGCTGGGACGAATGGTAAAGTATGAGGAAGTGTTAGGAATAATGAAAGGAAAAATTAGGGTTAAAACTTTTAGATTTAATTACAAGATCAACTGGATAGGACATTGACTGAGAACAAACTGTATCGTAAAGTACGCGATAAATGGTACGGCAAAAGGAAAAAGAGAGAGGGAAGCCTTTGGTTAGAAGTTGATGAATGGTGTTGAAACAGAAAACTGCTATGTAAAAATGAACATGTTTGCTGAGGACAGTGGAACATGGAATCATTTTAGTTTGTAGCAAGTTGCCTGTAATATCAGAATACCTGTGTTGATGATGATAATGACTTACTCATATAAACTTCACACGCTAACTCTCATTCATATAAACTGCACACACCTTCTAACTTCAAGTCCACTCAACACTATTTTTTAATTCTTTTATATTATTGAATCTTGCCTTCATACACTGATTATATCAATGAAGAAGTTTGAAATAAAACTTCATAGTGAAAAAAAAAATAATACTTAGCTTGCACATGACGAGACTTTTAAAATTGTAAAAAATGTACAGGGTGTCTTAGAAGTCTTGCGTCACAGACAAAATAATCATAGGATAGACTGTTTCTTGGGAATTGGCATACATTTTGGTAACCACAGCTTCTCGAACTTCTTCGTTAGTAAGTAGTCTTCCTTAATAGTACAAATCCACAACAAAACCTATTCTTTTGAGTTTCCAGAAATCGTGCAACTGTGATATGGATAATGGTTGTCGTTCCAGATAGTGTTGATTGAATTCATTATCAACATATCGATATGAGTAACCTTCATGTTCATGCAGCAGTATTATTTTCAGACGTTGGTGCTGAAAAAGCGTAACTCACTATATAAAAAAAATCCTATGGTATAGAGCTTTACAGACATACCGTACATTTTGTATTATTCCAACCTATACAAGAAATAGGATTTAGGAATTAAATTGCAGGGCTTTCAGCATCTATGCTGACGTCAGCCTGTCATGTGTGAGGGATGACGTACCTCGGCGATCATACAATCCGAAGAAATGGAAGGAATACAGGATTGGGGAAGGAAGGAAGTGGCCTGGAATCTATGTGTCAGGTACCACTCCGGCATTTGCCTGGTGTGAATGAGGGAAACCTTATTTAGGATTGCTGGCCTGAAAAAGGTTTTACACTTAGACCAAGTGTCCACCGGGAATCGAACCCGGGACCGCTCGCACCAAAGACGAGATAGTTAGTGACTATGCTACGCGGGGCCACTGTACAAGAAGTAAAATGTGATCCAGAACAACATTTAAAATAAGGTAGAGTCTTAAAACAAAGATATTCATTTTTGATAATGTTCATGCTTGACAGACAGTTCGGAGAAATTGGATTTCAGTTCACTCAGTTCTTTCTTTTCTTTCCTTTTTTTTTTTTTTTTTACGACAGGTACAATTATATTAAAGTTTATGGCGTAAAAGAAACGCCAGACTTTAATCTATGTTAATAGTGTTGCCGAACGTCAATGCATTTGTGCAATACGTATGCAAAGTGAGTTGTTTTTTATTATTATCACGAAAAAAACGCTTTCTTTTTTCTTAACTAGTGATAATCATCAAGCGTTTTTTAATGTTTTTCATTTATTTCTTTTTCAATCCTCTAGAAAACTTTAAATTTTCTTTAACAGTTTCTCGTCAATTCGTCATCAATTGTGGGAAGTAATTACGAAACGAAAACGAAAGAAAAAGGTAAAGAAAAAAACGTTTGAACAATTTTCTTTGCGATAAAGATCTACTTCTATTTATATCTCCATATTTTGTTGCCTTTAAAACGTCAAAAGCTCTTAGGTACCTTAGTGCAAAGCTTTTCCTTTATATTCCTCTCTATCTCTATTCGTATAAAAGAGAAATAACGATGACCTTTGACAGTTGACTGCCCTTGCCTTCAAACACGCGAAAATTCAACGGAAAAGTCGTTACTTAGCTTCTCGCATGCAACGTTACACTCATTACTCAAATGTCCGAGTGCTAGTCTAAACTCTTGTGTGGTCACCATGACATGCTCTGTGGGCGGATGGGAGGTGCAAAACCCAAGGAGGCAAGCATTTCGTATATATCTATATGTATTAGGGAAGGAATACTATTACAAAATGAACTTCCGGTCTGAAGAAAAGTTATCGAACAAGGGAGTGGAGTAATATTACCATAATAATGGAAAAACCTATTTTTTTTAAAAAAAATCTATTTTACTCTTCTTTATTATCTTAGAAATAATATAATAGTGTTTGTCATAATCTTTTGAGCAATAGTAAGGTACGTGATTCTTGGTAAACCATGAATGTACACTAGGAAATATGCTCTAATCCGTAAATATATTTTGCCTACAGGTAACATTTTCTCCACCTAAGAGATAAATTAGGTTGTTTTTTGTATATACTTCAGAAAATTGAAGCAGTTGTTCTTATATAAAATTGGCATATTTTTTACAATTGTTGGAATTTTTGGATCAAAAGATCTAGTACATTTCAAACAAAAATTTTCTTGTAGGCCTTATATCTGGGGAACTACGTATAGCGTAGCCAAATCAAAACTATCACTTAATTTAGTATGATGTGTTTATTTCGTAGAAAATACGAAAACCCGATTTAGAGATTGTTCAAAAATTTTGGATCAATGGGATCAAAAGATCCAATATATTTCAATCAAAAACTTTCTTGTAGGCCTTTACTGTAGCCAAACCCAAACTATCACTTAACATAATATGATATGCTTATTCCATAGAAAAGAGGAAAACTTGATTCAAAAATATTGTGGGGACGTTTAAAAATGTTGTGATCCCTGATCCAAAAACTAATTATTGGCCAAGATCACAATCGTTTGATCTATTTTTTGATCACTCCTAAAATTCTTGTTGACTTAGTACGAGTCAATTAACTTACCAATCTTATTAAATACTCGACGATATCTATTGAACGCATCATGTTCAAGGTGTTATCTCTAATGGTTCAAATCCTTCTGAAATAAACATATAAATCTATTTTGAAATGACTTTCAGTAGTATGTACAATGGTCAGAAGCATTGTTTCTCCCCTGGAAATCTTTGGACGAGTCCAAAATCAATCCAAAAGACTTTGAAGAAGTAATTATCATCTCCGTAAATGCCTACACTGCGAAAAACCCGTTATCCGGACAGAGGAATATAGTACAAATATATGGACTTCTTATGTTTACTACGGAAATCAGTACGGAGCATACGTTATCCATATGCTACATACGCACTGCTCTTAGATGTTATATCATGCCGCTGCAGGATGTCTGACATCTAACAGTCTTCCATATATTACATACTTAAACATATGTTACATACGTCAGCCATATGTTACATAGTCTATCTATATGTGAGATCCTGACCACCTATATACAGTTTGTTCGTTCGTATGGAAAGTACATTTATTCGAAACACTTATACGGAAAGTACGTATAAAATATACTTCTTCAGTTATAAGTTTCCTCTACGTTAAGTCCTAAAACTACAGGATTTCCCAATGTAACCTATGTACGCCACATACTTTTTTCCTCGGTGTATTACATTATTTTAATATACTTCGAAAGTAATTTTTATTCTAATTCTAATATAATTACTTTAATCAATTCAATTCCTAATACTACAATAGCATATTCAAAAAGAAAAATGTACCGTATGCTATTATTAATTATATAGTCCACGAACACTAACAAATTGTATTATACGGGTGTTTTGCATGTCACAGAACATGCTTCTTTCCTTATTTCTCTTTTTCTATTATTCCCTTCCCAGTCACTCATACAAGTGCAATTTCGTTTTATAGGAAATCATAAACAAAGCCACTCCTTCTTAGTGATACAAGGAAACGAAGTGTGGAAGGGAGGGGACGAGCCATTAAACCATTTAAAATAATTAGCATTTTCCTAATTCCTCTTTTCTTTTTTATTCTGATATATCTGCAGTTACAATTTAGCTATTTGTGTGTGTGTTTTTTTCCTTCAGGTGCTTTATTCTCTCTCGTTTTATTGTTGTTTGTCACGAGACAAAGCTTATTAATAATAGCCTAGATTTATTCGTGTGTATATATGTATGTATGTAGACTTATATACAGTTTATATTTGTAAGATATAAACGATTTTTATTCACTTTTTACGGGAAAATGAGAGATTATCATGTGTATTTTACTTTCTTTGTGCGTAGTCTTTGTTTCGATTCTGTGTTGAAGAACGCTAGGTTTGGATCCTCCGTTATAGTTTTAGTCTATGTTGAGAAAAAGCATTCGTTCACAAGATTTTTTCCCCCATAAATAGCACGCAAAACTTATAATGTATCTGTAGGCAGAGTCCTAAATGTATCTTAAGATTCTTAGTAACTAGAAGACCAACGTAAAACAACCATCTTTGCAGTTAATGGTTTGCTATCACCATCCTATAGTGTCATTTTAGGAGTAGAAATAAAGTAATGCATACTTTTGAGTATATAAACACCCATTATAGTAGAGACTAGACAGTTCGAATCTTGGTAATATCATGTTTGGTATAATACAGCATAGCGAAAATAACAGATCGCTAACCAATAAATATCTGTTCCCAGCGGGATTTCAAGTCAGTTACTTTATTACATTGCATTTTCTATCCAGTGCTGTCGAGCTAGTTGTTTTCGTACCAAATCTGATACTTTTTGAATGCTTCTTTGGTGGCTAGTGAGAAAAATCTAATGGGTCGTAAATCAGTTTATGGTGGAAGCGTAGTTCATTTTTTTTAAAAAATGAACTAATCGTCTGGTAATTATATGAAGTGTGCTCACAGACCCCGCTTCCTCTGTTTTCAGCAAAGCAACAGTGAGGCTGTGAGAACTATATAAATGTTACCCATAGATATATTATTGTAACTGAGATATTACAATTATTAACATACGCAAGTCGAACAGTTCCTCTAAAATTTCGCGCTTGATACCAAGATATGAAAAGTTACACTAATGGCATCTTTTCAGAGTTTGATACTATGCCTACAGAAGTAAGTTGTACTTAGAAAAAGGAAGTGTAATGTTCGGTGTAACTGCGTTAGTAAATACCGCAATTAAATTTAAATTTTTGAGAGTAAAGTTTTTTTTAATAAGAAAAATGTTAAGATTAGCTGAACTGTCGAATCAGAGTCAATTTACTTCTTGATGTTTACGTGTAAATCACTTTACATCGTGAATCACTTTACATGGAAGTGTTCTTCCATGAGCCACAATTTCCCCCAGTTCAGAGACTAGTTCCGAGACTAATAAGTGGCAGCACAAGGTCATCCATATAAGCACAGGGAGCACTAACCTTTATGAGTTAGTGTGCCAAGAGACATTACATTGTATGCTTCGGTACAAAGATGAGGAAGATAGTGAAAAATGTATGAATCTTCTGCATAATCAGCATCATTTAGGCCATCACACTCAAAATAATACTGTTCATATTTAGATTATGAGCACTGCAACACTGTACTATCTTCTTCCTCAGCATTTGAGTTGCCGTTATCACTTTAATCTAGGCTCGATGTTAGAAAAAAATTGTAGTTAATTGTTCTTCTATCGAAAGGATGCTTCTTCACAAATCGCTGAATAATGGTAAGGATTCACAAGTAGTCAAATAATAATTATTATCACGATCTTTCTGAACAGAAAAGTCAAAGCGTTTGTAACTTCAGAAAAATGCTTCTAAATTAAGCTCTTATTGTTTACAGGACCAACGTAATTTTAAAAATCCACATTAGATCCTCTATATGTTTCAGATATATTTTTTACCTTATTGAAGCATTACTTACTTTAAAAAACTATGTTCTATTCTCCTGTATTGCAGGACGTTCGACGTCTACTGTCTCTGCCAATGAAAACAACAAAAGATCATCTATCTCTCTGGCGTCAAATACCAGGGTCAAACGCCAACTGCATGCATACTCTAAAAAGCAGACTTACTCTCACATCTTGTGAATGTTGCTTGATACAATAAAATGAGGATTCGAACTTCCACACCAACTATGGAACAGTATCACAGAACTAGAATACGGTACAGCAAAAACATGACGCTTTACACGTACTTGCCGCAAACATACAATAGTTTTCACTCAGAAATGCAATATACAATCTAATTTCACTTGATTGTGGAAAAGAAACCAGACACTATGAGGGAAACCTTGTTATAATGTTGACATACTTCTTTCATTCGTCCTCCTTGCGCTTTCGATGTTGTTATATTTAAATAAATAAAATGAAATCGAACACTTACTGGAAAAACAAAAACAACGTATTTCCAGTAGTTTGAGTTATTAGAGGGGCACGGTGGCAAAGTGAGTGTGTGTAAGCAAAATAGTGTCCGTGGCCTTTTTCAGGGATTTCCTTTCGCTTTCTCATTCCACCAAATCACTTTCATTAACCATCCGTCTCCTGCAGTCTAAAAGAAGAATGACCGTGTGGCGTAGAAGTGGAAATGTCGTTTTATTTGTCAAACATGATGAAAGGAAAGTAAGACTGTTTAAATTTATGTTTGAAAATGGCGTTGGATTGGATTACAGTTTAGCATCTCTTTCAGGAACAAGGTTATATAATACGTGGACTTACTGGTTAACGTAGAATCCAAATCATATTAGCTCCGGTCGGGGATAGAACCCGGGTCTATTGCGCCGCAAATGTACTATAACCATATAGCCACGAACGACCTCTTAAAAATACCGTGTATGTTGATAGTTTGCCTGCCCCAATTTCCAAGATACATTCTGGAATGTAATATTAAGCCTGAATACATTAGAAAAGCCGGTAACTCTCC
The DNA here is from genome assembly GCF_964235325.1 of Thermobia domestica. Taxonomy (NCBI): domain Eukaryota; kingdom Metazoa; phylum Arthropoda; class Insecta; order Zygentoma; family Lepismatidae; genus Thermobia; species Thermobia domestica. Next base: position 113,042,235 of record NC_137465.1, on the reverse strand, counting down.
AATAGTATGGTAGTAGAAGACAAGAGCTTGGTTAACCATTAAACTTTATACATTTCAGTATCTATAGCTGCTTCGATTTGGTCATCGGCACTTTTTCTCCTGTTATTCATGGACAAAAGCAACATAAGTGTTAAGGATGTTGAATAAGTGCTGTATCTTTGTTTCTTAAGATATTTGATTTATATGGGTATTGTTTCCTGTTCTTTCTAATACACTACCTATGTAGAATGTTGGTGATTCAGTTGGATTTTTTTTCAACTAAATTCATATATCCCTTACCTTGTGAAAATTAAATTTTACGATGCATAACTAACTTTTAATAATCAAATTTAATATAAGTAATAATAGATTCTACTGGTGAATGACAAAAAACTGTAGTCTGTGCGTCACGCTAAAATTCTAATAATATAGTCAGATAATATATGTATCTATCTGTGCTATCTCTTAGCTACAAGACATTAATAGATTTCGCTACTTGTCTATCGCTTGGCAGTAGGGCGCTAATAGATGTTGCTAACTGTACTATCGCTTGGCTGCAGGACACTAATAGATATTGCTATCTGTACTATCGTGCGGCTGCAACACGCTAGTAAATTTCGCTACCTGCCTTTTGCTTGTCTGCAGGCCGCTAATAGATTTCACTACCTGTGCTATCACTTGGCTACAGGACAATAATAGATGTGATACCTGTGCTACTACTTGTCTATATGACGTTAATAGATGTCACCACCTGCGTTTTGCTTGTCTGCAGGCCGCTAATAGATTTCACTACCTGTGCTATCACTTGGCTACAGGACAATAATAGATGTGATACCTGTGCTACTACTTGTCTGTATGACGTTAATAGATGTCACCACCTGCGTTTTGCTTGTCTGCAGGCCGCTAATAGATTTCACTACCTGTGCTATCACTTGGCTACAGGACAATAATAGATGTGATACCTGTGCTACTACTTGTCTGCAGGACGTTAATAGATGTCACCACCTGCGTTTTGCTTGTCTGCAGGATACTAATAAAAATTTCACTACCTGTGCTATCGCTTGGCTACAGGACGTTAATAGATGTTGCTACCTGTGTTATCGTTTGTCTGCAGAGCACTAATACATTTCATTACCTTCGTTTTGCTTGTGTGCAGGGCACTAATAAATTTAACTACTTGTGCTTTCGCTTGGCTATACTACGTTAATATATATTTCACTATTGTGCTGCCAAAATGTCTTGAGCCGTGGCAAAAATGCGAACTAAAGCTCACACCCTCACACACCCACGCGTTGAGCCAATAAGGGTTTAGATGTTGCTAAGCGAGAGAAAGCGAGTGGAATTCCTTCAGACGATAGCAGCGCTTGCAACGGAAGACTAGGGATCAAGTCAATGTGGTATATTTATACCTGTGTTATCGCTTGGCAGCAGGGTGCTAATAAATGTTGCTACCTGTGTTATTGCTTGTATACAGGACTCTAATAAATTTCGCCACCAGCATTTTGCTTGTCGGCAGGGCGCTAATAGATTTCACTGTCTGTGCTATCGCTTGGCTACAGGACGTTAATGTATTTCACTACCCGTGCTATCGCTTTTATGTAGGACGCTACTAGATTTCGCTACTTGCGTTTTGCTTGTCTACAGGACGCAAATAGATTTCGTTATCTGCGTTCCGCTTGTGTGCATAACGAAATCTTTGAATAATTTCATGAATGTGGCATGAAGTTTGAGGTATAGGCTAGTTGGGAAACTCAAAAATAAATACATTTGTTAAACGCAAGCAATTAGAGTTTTCAATCAAGTACGATATTAACCTGCAATATGCAGTCGACCGAAGGATCGGATGAAAAATTAGATGAAAAATTGAAATATAATGCAAATTCATTTCTAAAGCCTAACGAACATTTTAACTAAGCTTGAAGAATAAATCAGTAAAATCGAGTCACTATAATTTCAGTTCATTTCAAGAAAAATAATTCCCTATTTGAATCGTTGGACTAAAGTAACAAATATTACGTAGTTACTTGAAAGCGATAAAATCCTTACGATTTTTTAATTCCTAGTGCTCAAACACTTCCACAATTTGTATCTTTCTTTTCTTTTTTAATAAATGGTAGAATAGTTCAAGAAGGTTTTCTCTTAATATTTGTTATCGGTTGCTTTAAAAATCTGGAATAACGATAAATTACTGGCAAGAAAAGGATTTATAACTTTCTTCTGTCATATAAATCAAGGTCACAATTTCTCAAATTGGATCCAATCTAGATTGAAGAAAATTGGAACCACACTCTAAAGAACATTACCTTCACATTTTTGAACATTTTACGTACTATAAAAGATATAACAAACATTTGAAACATATTTGTGGCAAAGGAAAATAATAGTTAAGAAAAAATGAATAAAAACTAGAGAATATCTTCTTATCCTCTATAACTACTCGGATCTTCATTTCTCATTAGAACACTGTGATATGACAAGATAAATACTATGTCCGTCTTAAGCCATTGAAAATATGATTTAAGATTCTAAGGTACAATCACCATAGAATCATGGAAAAGTCTACAGAATTTTCTTTAAGTAACCTTAAAACTTGTGCGTCTTCTCCGCCGGTCTAGCGGCTGAGGCACACGTCTTTCATGCATGGGGTTCCGAGTTAGATTCCCGAAGAGAGATCTATGAAACCTGAACTCATTATGGTGGTTCGGATTCCACCTTAAACTATAGAATCATGTCTCATGGAGCATTGATGCTAAAATGCACGTTCAACTTCAATCAACTATAAAATTTGCGCGCCTAGTGGATGCTAAGTTTGTAACCTCTCACTATGGTTCCTTAAGGGAGTGTACAAACATATTTAATGACCATGAAAATCAAGTCTATAATTATGCATTTGCATTAAAGTAAATTTGAGTTCACGATCATTACTTTAAGTTTCCTGAGACTTTAGTCCAATGATCATAATAATTGCTTGGAGTTTCCATTGGAGTTTCGAGTTTTTTCCAGCACAGAGGCTATATATATAAGACGTGTATTTCCAATTTAAGATGAAATCCGAACCACCGTAACACGTTTAAATTTAAAAGGCTTTCCCACTGGGAATCGAACCCGGGATCACATACGCCAAACACGCGAACACTAGCCAAGACATAATTACATTTAAAGACGATCCAGATTTCACATCATAGTGGACATCACGATATACATTGATTTTATCAGAGTAACTTCATTTTCTTTCATTTTTTACTAGTTTTTTCGCTGTGAATAAAGTACATATATCCATCTTTTAGCTTCCAAAGGCTACAAGAACATCAAACACAAGATTAAATCTTATTTCGTTTCTTCGCTGGTAGCATATTAAAAAATCTTTTAGTATCATTCCTCAAAATCTTAAATTATTTTTTACCCCACTTAATTTTTTTAATGTCCTAAAATCACTTTCCGTAGTCTTGGGCGACATTTCCTCTTCTTTCTAAAACGAGGTAAGAAAAGAAAAAGATAATAGGAGAAAAAAATATGCTGTTGTTTCAGAGTGAGAAAGGGGTGGAGACTTACCCAGAGTGAAAGGTCATATCATTTCTTTAGAAATAGGGTTGGATAGAATTGTTGGTGGCTGTGCTAAAGGGGGAGGGCCGAGATTGGAAGAATAGTAATGCTACTCCGGAAGCGTGTGGCGAAAAGGAGGAACGAAAAGGCTTGGTGCTGTTCTGTGTGGCGCCTCGTGTCTCTACCGAGCCTCACGCCACCTGTCTTGAGGGTCACGCTACAGAGTACGCTAGTATTGATTTGCTGATCAGAGCCTCTGTTGGGCTCGGAGAGAGAAAGAAAGAAAGAGAGGAGAAAAAAGGACAAGTATTTTTCTCTATCTTTCTCTTCGTTTTGCTCTACAGCTTTAGAAATTAGCAGTCAAAGAGGGAATAGCTCCTTCAACTACAGAATACGGACACGATTTCTTCAATACTGTCCTAAACACATTACAAAGACTATGTAATAAAAAGTAAGGTCCGTTAACTCTATTTTGTGTCTTAATTATTTACTTGATTGCTCGAACAGCTGAATGTAATAAAATATATAGATCTATGACATCAACCTTTGCTTACCCGTCCCAAATCAAGCTTTAGATTAAAGTCATTCTCAAATATTCAGCAATGTCTGACTCATAAATGTTCAAATTTTGGAGCTCTGTTATCATGGTCAATTGGGCTCGAGTTCAGCAATGGAGTGCAAAATAGTGCAATTACGAGCCTATAAGATGACTGCAAGGTCGAGAACAAGTTAGAACAAGCTCTAGTGTGAATATGATTAGTAAACGTAATCACGAGCCAGTGCGAGCCCCATTTTGACCATAGCAAACCTGAGCCCGAGCGCAACATCTAGCCATCACGAGCCTCATTTAGCATAGCCTCTGAGGTAAAACAAGTACGAAGTTGAACTATCGTGAGTCTGATTGAGATTAATGAATATGAGAGTCATTTGAATACAGTGAATCTGAGGCAGACTGTGCTCCTGTTCAAAATTTCTTTCTTTGATCTGACCGTCTAAAAGGAAGTCGCATTTAATGAGAACTTCCCGCCGAGAGCCCTATCGTCAAACGTCATTAACATTGAAAATTTAAATTAGTCCCCAATTACAGCAACGTAGATTTCTATAATTTCTATGCATATAAAAGAAATCCCCACTGACTGATCAACGCCTATGCCAACTGGTTTAAGCATAAACTTCAAATTTGTACAGTACAGAAGATTTGTGACGTACGTTACTACTAAGGAAGATTTTTTTAAAATAATCACCATAATTATTAAACACGAGCTTCAGATATATATTTGGCATTTTAATTTTTCATTTAAACTAATTTAAGACGTGTATCAGATTTTTCAGAAGTTTGATCTGCAATAGAAGTAAAAAGGTAGGGGTGATTCAGTAAGAGATCCATATTTGTTCGAATTACGTTCGACACTTCGAATTTTGTGTGAAAGATACAGACGATTGCCTGCAGCAGTAACATGTTAGGGAACTCAGAAGCTCACTTATATAACTCGAATACGCATTATATTTATAGAATGAAAGTGTATTGGAGTATATTATAAAGAAATTGAATACTATTTGGAAAAATTAGATTATAGGTGGAAAGTATATTATTGTAGTTGCCTACATATATTATTTTGATAAAATGCGTAAAGTAGCATTCATTCATTATTGTGTTCGCATATAACATATATTGTATTTGAAAATGTATTGTATATCTCGATCACGCTTTGAGAAATATTGACTTGAATAGGAATTTGTATTGTAATCTAGTATTATTGACATTATGTTGTGCTGAATATGGGGTAACTTCAGAAATATGAACAAATTCTTTAGAGTAATTATCCAGAAAAAGTAATAGTTCTGGAGTTTTTTTTATGAATAAATTCCTTTAATTTAATACATATTTAGGTATAGCCTGAAATTTACACCAATATTCTCCGGACCTGTTCTGTTCTTTATTAGCAACCGTATATCGTGTTATTCTTTCTTCTTAAGTATTGTCTATCGTAATTAGTTTCAACATCTTCTTCACTGCCTACTAATCTTTTCCTTACCAGTGACATTCAGTGAACTTTCGAATTTCCTGCTAATAGTAAGAAGGCTATACTATTTCCCTATTTTGTGAATTATTTACTATGCTTATATGTATCAGATTGTTGCTTACTAGAGATGTAGAAAAGCCCATTTTTAAAGATGAAGATTTTATTCCATAAAAAGCCTTCTCTTTGGTTCAAAATTGAGACTTTTAATGGCTGGTTTAAAAAAAGGATGATTTCCTTTTCCAGGTAACATTTTCGTTTTCCTGTAGTTGATTCTACACAAAGAAAGTGCCTTTACAACATTTACTACGTCTGAGTCGAGTATGTTCAGTTCAAGGGTGGTTACCTACAGGATGTATAAAAAATTCCTTACTGCCCATTTTTAAATCCATATACATGTAGTTTCAAATGGGTGATACACATTAGGCCCAAGAGAACACTTTAAGAAGTATGTCACGCGGAAGGACGTCATCTTGTTTCTGTCATATTGGATTCGAAATTTATATGACGAATGATAGATGGATAATTAGATTCTTAGTTACAATCAGATTTTATGTAACTTAATTAATGAAAAGTTATTTGTAACTGAAAATTATGTGTATTTGTTACACAAAGTGTTCTATCTGTTGTTCATGCTGAGCATTGCACGTTTGTAAAGGCTTCTCCCAATTTCTGTGAACACGAAGCAGGGTATCGGGTGAAATCGGGGGAGCTCCATCGTGTTGAAAAACGCTAGGGAATGTACTACCTTTGGACATCACAGCTGGCAGTATCAGCTCCTGTAACAGAGCGAGATATTGTTCCGCAGTTAAAGTTCCTGGAATGAAAAAGGGACTGATTAGTCTTCTTCCTCATGTGCCTGCTCACAGCATAATCTACTGTGGACCGGTCAATTTGGAGGGATCTATTCACACGGAGTTGTCAGGTGACCAATAGCGCATGTTCGGTCTATTAATCTCCCCATTTGTGTAGAAGTGAGTTTCATTTAAATCACACTACATAGCATATCACAGTTCAAGTTTAACTGTGATTTTGTTCGATAGCCCATTCACTAAACTGCACTCGGCAATCAGGTTCGTCCTCGGAGAAATATTGCTGCATTTCCACCTTATACGGTGCAACATATACCTGTGAAATGAACTATGACTCACTCCATATTGCATTGATAAACGACATGTGCTCCGCTGGAATGGTATCGAGAAGGAAGTCAGCAGTGTCATAGCTGTTGCTTCGTCTGTAGCTGTCCACGGTAGTCCGCTACGAAGTCTGTCAATAACAATGATCGTCTTCTCAAATTTGAATAGGCCTACTAACTGTGACACTACAACATATGACACAAGGTCGCGTTTTGGATGACGCTGCTTGAAATAAGCAGCCGCTGCACGGGCATTTTCATAAGGCCACGTTTTATTATCGGGATGCACTCCTCACGTGTTAACAGCTTGGTTCCACAGTTGCAAGAAAGAGATAAACATAACCTTTAGTTACCAATAACTTTTCACGATATTAAGTTACATGAAATCTGATTATATATTTGAAGCCCTGAGAAAATTCTAGCCCATAATCATACATCACACTACCCTACTATCGTTAATAATAAAATATTTTGAATCCAAGGTGACTGAAACAAGATCACCAATATCCGCGTGACATACTTAAAAAGTATCTCCATGAAATTAATGTGTATCGCCCATCTCATATTCAATGACATCCTTATGGATATTTTTTTTTTTTAAAAAAAGGTTGTAAGAGTATATTGATACTTCTTGTATATTAATTTTCGGACTGGTATTTCATTAATAGCAAGCAACTGTAGGATATGCATCCCAATATACAACAAGAGTTATGCTGATTGCTTAACCACCTTATCAAGTTCCTGAAAATTATACATCTTGTCATATCTATTGTGTTGGTTGCCTTAAATGAAACTAAAAGACAAGAAAATATATAATGAACTATGAAACAGATACAACTCCATTTGTGTTTTGGTATAGGATTTCTCCTACATCTCGTTCTCGTTTCGGAATATGCTTGATTGTAGAGTTTCAAATATTCTATTAGAACATAACGTACTTTCCGTTTACAAAATGGAAGCCATAAACGATCATTTTGGGCATGATATTACTTTAACGGTAGTAAAATGTTCATTATTTACAGATTTTTTCTTTGGTTAACGTTATATCGTATCAATATATTTGCAGTAGAAAATTTGGGTATACATTTTTTCCTTTCTTCCGTCAAATTTCAATGGTTTCAAAAAAGTTTTATGAATGTAGATCAGGTCAACCTCTTTATGTTTGAAGGCTATTTTTCATTTCAGAAATTACCGGGCTTTACTTATCTGTTCATAACTCCGCTAGGGAGAATTATAAAACAATAACAGTGATCGGTACGTATAGTATAACACAGACCATCGCGGGCTACCTCTGACGACTTGCTAGTCGACGCATTGGTCATCCTTTATATAGATATAAATACACTTGTTTCGTGTAGCTTCCTACATAAAATTTATCTTTAGCTTCAAAAACGTTAAAAACTGATGTTCTATATATTTCATGCATAACATCTTAATGATAATTTTATTCCCATTAAATCTATTACTACTTTATTAGAACAGGTTTCGGTAACAAATTTTCACTTAAACATTTTTTTATGATTGAAAATTTACTTGCCTTACAAACAACTCGTTCGAACTAAAAATCCCGTTGCATCCACCGATTTACCTATTTCTTTACTAGCAAGATATCATTTATATATTTAAATATTGAACATCTCATTTTCTTTTCTTTAGAATGCAATTATTATTAAATATTTTTCGTGTTATACTGGGGAAAGAAAGGTGAAGCGTACTGTTATTTTCCTGTTAAAATGTACACTCAAAAAGCCCATTTTCCAAGCAAAAAACAGGACAGAGATTTTTTTCTTTTTTTGGGGGGGGGGGTCCAAAATAAAGGTCTTTACAGAATATATTGCTTACAGTATATAGTCAGATTTTTCATCATATCATATTGTAGAACAAAGGACATTCGTATCAGGAGGCCAGAAGGGGGCAATTACCTCCTCTAGATTTTCAAAAGTGAATCGTTTTTTCGAAATATTTGTCAAAAGATATTAGATTTGATTACTGATCCATTTTAGTATTTATTATATTTACTGTCGTTATTAAAGTTTTGCAACGGAATTACCCCGAGAAAATTGACAGACACAATGTTGTCCACCACAGACTTACTTGACAGGTGCTCGAACCAGAACCTCACTTTACCACTGAGAAAGCGTGACCTCAGTAAGTCTTTTGTAATCGTACGGTTTCATTGAAAAGGTATTTTATCCTAATAAGAAATGTGCAATTCTAAGTAAACACAAGTTAAAACTGCGTTCTTTCATATATGAAATGCTCGGGCAAACACAACGGGCAAGTGCTACTCCCGATGAAATTGAATTATTTGATTGAATAGGTTGTGATAGAACCACAGAAAAGTATGTAGGTAGTTTAATTTCGGAATGTACCTGTAGATGTCCGTGAAAACTTGTTTCGTTTTTGCCATTGCATTGAATTGCATGAGAATATTGAATCTTTTCTTCAGTTTTAGAAAATGTGACACACCATTATATTCCTCCGAGCTTCTCATAAGTATGTATATACGATCTACAAATTCAATTTCAAATACATATATAAATTGATTATTCAGCTTCGTGATCCACTTTTTTTTTTTTTTTTTTTTTGAATGCAAGGTTACGATGTAAGTTCATGTCCTTAGCGTGTCCAACAAGGTCAAACGCAAGTCGGTAATTCTTTTATTAAATCATGAAATTGGTGCAAAAAAAGAAACTCTATATACGATTCATTTGGCTACAAGATCTCGTATTAAATTAATTCAATTTTCCATTGATGACGTAACTCAAAGTCTGTCTTATGCATTTTTCAGGAAAACATTTGTAAAGAGAGGAGAGAAACCACGGTAATGGTTTATTTTTTTTTTCACAGTTCTACTACTTTGCGTCTGCCAAGGCGTGCCGAAAAAAGTTATTTAATGGAGGTACAGCGTGATAAAAAGGTCATAATATTAACTTCAGTAAGAATGAACGTGCTTTCATAAAAAAAAAAAAAAAAACATATAGCACTATTTTCAACATATATTATTGCAAATACTACCACTACTACAACAACCACAACAACAACAACAACTACTACTACTATTTATTATTATTATTATTATTATTATTATTATTATTATTATTATTATTATTATTATTATTATTTTTATTTTTACAAAAATAGAAACTTGGAAAGTAATTCTGAAATATGCAAATGAAAGGTTAGTACATACAATATGTAAAGGTTACATATAGAGAGTTGGATGAAAATATATTTTCCATCACGTTATAGCACAAGAAAAAAATATTTACAACGAATTCTTCGTTTCATACATGTTTTAACTCGAATTACAACATTACAAACCATTACAAGTACAATCACAAATTATGAAATCATACTAGTGATATCTTCGAAATAATATACCACAGATTGCCAAGGATTTGGAACATTCCGAGTACCCGTGGCCTCAGTATGTGCAAATCTTCTGATTTTGCGGCTCACGGCAACGGCAAAAGCGTGTTTTACGTAATAATTCCTTCAGTTTTGGTATGAGGTCGAAATAGCAAGATGATGAGTCTGGCGAATATGCTGAATGCTCAAGCACTTCTCATCCCCTGGCGAGAAGACTCTGTATACACGTTGTCGTATTGACTGTCACTCTGTCCTGAAGAGTGATTGTATCGTGTAGATTTTCAGGGCGTTTTTCCAAAATTACCAGATGTATGTGTCATTGCGGCAGAATGTGGGAATAGGGCAGTCCGTTCACAGTTCGGCCATGTGATACTACTGTGTCACTATGATCCTACTATTTAGTGAATTATTAGGGATACTAATTTGAAGGTCTCTAGATGCCACTGAAATGTTTCCAGCCTCCTTTCAACTTTTATTATTTTTAATTCTTCAATTTAGTTATTTTACGTTTACAGTTCATAGCATTCTCAATTATCGACATATGCTACGCGTAATTGTGGGTTAGAATTATCCCATTCATGTACACAAAAAATGAATGCTCCAAAACATGACTTTTGACAATAATCAATAAATATAAGACTAAAATAAGCATTTTCTATTTCAATTAAAAGGACATTTAAGTTATATATACTATTTATCTATCTATCTATCTATCTATCTATATCTATATCTATATATATATCTATATATATATCTATATATATATATATATATATTATGATCAAAAGTATCCGGACACCTGGCTGAAAATGACGTTCAATATGGCGTTGGCCCACCCTTAACCTTGATGACAGCTTCGACTCTCACAGGCATACTTTCAGTCAGGTGCTGGAAGGTTTCTTGGGGAATGGCAGCCCATTTATTCACGGAGTGCTGAACTGAGGAGAGGTATCGATGTAGGTCGGTGAGGACTGGCACGAAGTCGGCGTTCCAAAACATCCCAAATGTGTTCTATAAGATTCAAATGAGAACTCTGTGCAGGTCAGTCCATTACAGAGATGTTATGGTCGCGTAACCGCTTCGCTACAGGTCGTGCAGTATGAACAGGTGCTCGATCATGTTGAAAAGATGCAATCGCCATCCCCGAATTGCTCTTCAACAGTGGGAAGCAAGAAGGTGCTTAAAACATCAATTTAGGCCTGTGCTATGAGAGCGCTACGCAAAACAAGAAGGGGTGCAAGCCCCCTCCAAGAATAACACGACCACACCATAACACCACCACCTCCGAAGTTTACAGTTGGCACTGACAGATGACGTTCACCGGGCATTCGCCATACCCACATCCTGCCATTGAATCGCCACATTGTGTACTGTGATTCGTCACTCCACACAACGTTTTTCCACTGTTCAATCGTTCAATGTTTACGCTCTTTACACAAAGCAAGGCGTCGTTTGGTATTTACCTGCGTGATGTGTGGCTTATGAGCAGCCGCTCGATTATGAAATCCAAGTTTTCTTACCTCACGCCTAACTGACATAGTACTTGGAGTGGATCCTGATGCCGTTTGGAATTCCTGTGTGATGGTCTGGATAGCCTATCAGTGACGTTTGGACACTGTGTCTGCCTATTACACTTTACGACCCTCTTCAACTGTCGGCGGTCTCTGTCAGTCACAGACGAGGTCGGCCTGTACGCTTTTGTGCTGTACGTGTCCCTTCACGTTTTCACTTCACTACACATCAGACACAGTGAACCTAGGGATGTTTAGGAGTGTGAAAATCTCGCGTATAGACTTCTGATACAAGCGGCACCCAATCACCTGACCACGTTCGAAATCCGTGAGTTCCGCGGAGCGCCCCATTCTGCTTTTTCACGATGTCTAATGACTACTGAGGTCGCTGATAATGAGTGCCTGGCAGTAGGTGTCAGCACAATGCACCTAATATGAAAACGTATGTTTTTAGGGGTGTCCGGATACTTTTGATCAGATAGTATATATCAATGCACCTACCACATCCGTCGATAACTCTTAATTCTAAACACGAAGGGGTAGAAGTAGTGAACTGATTCAGGTTTAAACGTTAATGACCATAAAGCAAAAGGTGGTAATGATAAGAAAAAGAGATGTTATTTATTTACTTCTTTTTAAAATCGATACAGCATCCCGAAAATAGTTTGTCTCCAACCATAGTCCTCAAATAAAAGAGGAAGTGAGTTAAATGTACTGCATATTCCGGTGTCAATATTGATCTCCGTAAGAGCAAATACAGTAAGAGACAGAGCAAGAAATTACTTTCTAATATGGATCCAGCATCCTAATTATAAAATTATTCTTGATCTTTATAACTATCCAAAGTAGAAATGATGAAAATATATTATTTTTCTAGTTTCAACGGTGATAGTCATAGTGGGAAAACTGTAATAGATGTCGAGAAGCAGTTTTTTTTATATGGTTTTAGTACCGTAGAAGTATGTTACATATCTGATTTCATTTCTTTATTGGAACCGAAAGTGGCTGAAATCTACCAAAAATTGTGCAATAAGACTTTTCAAGAATTAATTATTGTCAAGACTTCAAAGGTACATAGAAATTCAGTTATAGAGCGCTCACTTCTGGTGTATATGATCCCTGATTCATTAGCACCTCTAGCCAAGTAGGCTTGGTGATAGACAAACCCGTGTATATAGGTTTGCCTAGATTTATCTCGTTTTCTCCTACTTTCTTTATTACATTAATTCATTCATTATAATTACCATCTCCCTTAGTTGCGAAATGTATATATATATAACAACATAAAATATTGATAACAGCACTTAATAATTATATTACGCGTATTAGTAATCAATAATGTAACAATAAGGGCATCCTGCAAACAGGCTACTAAAGATTACAGAATGTATTAAGTATTTTAAAAGGTTAAGTTGTAAAATCTTAATTTGTTGCATTATGGAAACACAAATGTCGAAACACTACACCTATATTTCAACGCTTATTCTTAGCAATCAAAAATGGAATGCATAACCTAGAAGAAAAATAAGAATAATAGACTTGTAGAATAAAATTATTCATGTCGAGTCCAAGGAAAGTTTCGTGAGATTGAAGTCTTACATGTTTATTCTACTGTGACAGATTGTAACCAATAAGATGTAACACGTGTTCTTTTTATTTTCTCATTTCTTGCTGTTCCGTTTCCTTTCTTTTCTTCTCGTATATTTTCTTTTTTTCTCTTTTAATGCTTCGAGCTTGTTCAACATCTTGTAGAATGCTGTTTTCCTCGTACTTTTCGCGTGACAATGATGTATTGAAATGCATTCGCAGACCCAATCTGGCGTGAAGAGTCACTTCGTTTCCTCCAGCGCCCCTAGCGGACATTTCTTCACTCACAGGTGATGTGTCATTGGTTGAAGTGGAAGACGAAAGGGAAACATTTCAAGAAGAACGAATAATATTTCTTTATTTCGAGCAGCTGAAAGCGAAAGATTTCTTGTATTTTCTTTTTAAAAAGTATTTTGTCTCCATATTTCCTATCTGTGTTTGTTAAGAATGAGTCATGCATGATAAAATTTTCCCGCCAAAATACAGAGTGTGGTGATGAGGTATTTAGCATATGAAAATATATATCCTGTATCGTGATTTGTTGATTAAATTGGGGCTAAGCGTCCCTTTCAGCACCGAAGCTATATGAGGCATGGGTATTGTAGCTTAACATAGAATCCAAACAATATGAGCTCCCATCAGGAATTGAACCCAGGGCCTACTTCGGGAAAGGTGCTTATCTCGTGAAATACAAACACTTTGTCATTAGGAAATACCTTTTTTATCTGCATTTAAAGAAATGATCAAGGGGAAGTAAGAGTTAATTAACAGTGGGCTAAGGAAGATAGTGGCTATGTTAATGAACTAAAGATGGAATGAAGAAAGTGTTAGAAATGGGACAACCCTGATCAAACCTGCGTACACGGTGAGGGTTTCCTACTAATTAATATCCGTTATTTGTAAATTAATATAAAAAACCCATATAATATTGCTTTATAGCACATGTTTCGTAATTGTTCTTGAATATATATGAGCTCTCTCATGGGTAAGCGGTTCCGCACATGCTTTCGGCGTGGGAGGCTAGGTTGTTTTTTCGACAAGATCATGTGGTTCGGATCTCAGGTTAAAGTGGTAAACGGGACGTTAAACTGAACCTAAAATCAAAATTGAATATATATATATATATATATTACTAATAACTATGTGATGGAAATCAGACTAATCTTAACGAAAGTTATCCTTAAAATTATGATCTTAAAGTTTGGGGTGAAGTTTTCCCATTTATCCTTGAGTGCTATAAACAAAACCAATATAAAGGCCTTCCTCAAAGCTTTTAAAAATTTACGTAATGCTTCATGTAAATCAGGTAAGCTTTCTTTGAAAATTATTGTTAACGTGCTTTCAAAAAAAATTGAATGAACTTACCAATTCCTGTTGAATTATTTCAGTTACAAATAATAGGACTAAATCCCTAATCTCAAAGAAAACAACTATACATAATGTTTAGCAAATATCAGAGAGTTTGTGTTGAAAATTTTCGCGATGCAAAATTTTAAAACTAGTGTAATTGTAAAAGAAAAAAAAGTTCATCTTTTCATTCTTAAAGACTTTAATCTCAGTCTTTGCTGATGAGGACGAGTAGAAAGACTCATAGAAATTATACGCCATATTGCCTCGAAATCGAAAATCAATTTGGATAAAGTTATCTGGGAAAATCATTTTCTTATATTCGAATGAAGAAATTTCGAAGATGAGGGAAGTTCTCATAAGTTTACCCGCTCATTATTGATGGATAAAAGCCGCAAACAACGGAAATGATCAGAAAGTTCTAAAGAAAATTTAAACAGTACTGAATGAAAACTGGAATATTTTTTTACGTAGGTTATACTCGAAAATTTTTTTACTATTATTTAAGTATCTATAATAGCTTGCAACATGTGGTAGACTTTATTCGCCTTTTATCCTGTGGTGAAGGCTAGCTTATACTATTGCTTAAGTAAGTTAGTTTTATAAATGGTAATCTATTTATCTATATACTTATTACTAATGAAAACTATTTGAAGTTATTACTAATGAAAACTATTTGCAAAGAAGAAGAAGCTTATATAACATTTCGCTTCCACATTTGTGCGAATTGTTGCTAAACTGTATTGTGTTTACAGTTATTGACTTCGTTCACAGCAACATATACTTTTATCACATATCTAGACTTAGCTTAATGTAGATCGTTAATTAAGGATAGTATAGTTTTTAGATTGGTGTTAAAAAGAGCCTGCGGTGAGATCTTTAATGACAGTTGGGTCTTATACACTCCAAAGTTTTTGCACCCGTAAACTTTAGGAAGAGTTAAACAGAGAGTAAAGTCTAACCTCAGTGTGAAAGGTTTTATGAGTACGTAACGCTTTTGGTAATTGTATGGTAAGGCACGGATGTTTACGTTGCATAAGTAGACCATATAAGCGAGTCGGGGAATCCTTCCTGTGAATTGAGGAGTGAAAGTGTGTATATGTGTCTGTATGTCTGTATGTGTTTGGGAAAGAAAGTTAAAGAGGGAGAAAGTGAAACGTAGGAGATCAAGTGGTATAGTTAGATAAAGCGGGCGGAAGGGAGGGAGGCAGCAGGAGAATTATTAACTTAAGGCAGAGAAATCTACGTCAGCACCGGAAGTACGTAATGAGTTTGTCGACCACAGAAAGTCGGCGATGGTGGTTTTCTGCAACTCGGCACATCCCTAAAGAGAAAAGGCGGAACGGAATACGTTACCTAGTAGGGTACATATTTCGCATTCAAATTACCTTTTGTCGTCAATTTTGAAGAAGAGAAAGGAAGTAGAATGCGGCAAGGGTTAACTAAAGGGTTAAAATTTCCATGTTTGCTTACACATTATCGCTTTTCACTTCTCTTCCTTTCTTTTATTGTGGATCGACTCTCTCCCTCTCTGGCCTTATTCAAAATTTACCCAATGCTCCCAGAAACACTGCTATTTTCCTTGATATCCCTTTACCTATTTGTTTTCTCCCCTTGAAGCAGTTTTCCAGGTGAAAGCCATAAACGGTTTTGATGAACAAGTTACAAACAGTTTAGATGCTTACAGGCTCCGAAATGAAGAGTGGGGGAAATAGAGAGAGAGAGAGAGAGAGCTTGGAAGGAGAACAAATTCCTCTTTTATTTCCTCTCCTTCTCCATTTGATTACAATTCTCAACCTGAATAGTTAGTTTATCCAATTTCTTCTCTTTCCTCCCGTTTCACATTACAAACACATGTCTGTCCTTAACTCTGACGCTGCTTTGAAATTCTTGTAATAAGTGCAGTGGGTGATAGTTAAGCAGACTAATGAAAGAAAATGTAATTTTAATAATAATCTAAAAGCGGAAAATGTTTAAATGATATATTGTTCAGTAAAAGAAGAGTCTGGACGAAAGTTAACTGTATATATAATTAAAAGCAGAAACCAAACTTAACTTCTTTTCTTAAATATTACTCTTGTTCAAAAAATGTCGCAATTTGTTCGTTCCTTTTCAAAGTCGAAATAAGTTTCTCATTATAATACTTTTCATTTTTTTACTTTGGATTAAAATTTAAAATCCACTCTACTTCCCAAGTTACTAGACTGCCTTTCCAAGAAAAAAAAATATGTAAAGGACAAAATTATTATGAGAAAAGTGTTTCTTTCTTTTGAACTTAGTGTCCTGAAGAAACTTACTTTCACAACTTATGACTAAGACTTCATGAGTTAGCTTCCGTTAGCGTTTACTTTTATTTTTTTCTGTACCATGTTTTAAAAAATATTAGAATGTCACTACTTTCAATGCCTAGAAATAATACGCTGAAGTAACACTGTCCGAAAGAAACGTGTACTGTACATTAACCGCTAGACTTAAGTAAGAAATTTGTTTCGTAAATCTCTACATAACTTAAACTTTACATAAGACATTTCAGGTAGTTCTTAGTAGGAGCGGTCCCGGATTCGATTCTCCATGAGGACACGATAGGAAAGGTGTAAAGTTTTTTCAGGCCGGCCACCCTGAATTTTATATTTCAACAAGACATAAACTTTTAGATTATTCTCAACTTTTATATATAGGCTAATTCCATACTATAGCAGTCATCTTGCTAGTGTATAATAGAAACCTTTATGAGGGCTAACTTCAGAATCAGATGTATTTTAGTAGGATGGTATGGTTACAGAACAACTCGTTTTTCTATTTTTTTTAAACTTTGCATTAGAATAAATCAAACCGTATAATTTGGTTCAGCTGGATGATATTTATTAATTGGTTCATTCTGATCTTTTTTTATAATTTACGTTAAAAACTAAAAATATTGCAGAACTTATGAAACTACCGGATACAACCTCTAAGACCATTCTTCACTGAATAAATAACGATGAACAATACATAGTAATAACAATAGAAAATGCAATGGAAAGAAATCGGCTAAGGCTGGTGAAACTGAGACAAAAATTCTGAACAGACCTCAGTCAGAGGGGCTGACTACTGTGTTTGCTAAGAACAAGACTGGCTGTCTGAGATGTGTAATTCAGAAAAGAACGTCTGAGTGTTGTTAGAAATCGGAACGTATTTGGTGCAAAAATAAATATAATCAAATGACTTAATACATAGGGCTTAAGGCAGAGTCTATTTGACGTATGATTAGCTTCATAATAAAAGCCTGACTACTGCAGGAAACATATGCTAGTCGAACTCTTTAGTATGGCACTAAACACGTGTCGGAATAACTGCGTAAGGCCATTAATGTCTCATTTCTAATTTCCCTGACTCCTTATGCAACCCATCAACGCCAGTGTTAAATGGTTGCATATGCATCAGGGATCAACTTGATTTTTCTCTATAAAAACATAACCAAGACTTACCCACTTACCAAGACTTAGTGGGTATGGAGGGCACCATGATAGCTCCTAGGTATCGGCTAGCCATTGCTGATAGTATACACGTATTCATGTTGACCATTCACTTGGAGTCACACCCCAATTCTTGACTGCTTTCAAGTCAAACATCATTGCTGCTGTCCTATGAGAATTTCAGATATTAGATAGGTGGTTATAACGATTTTCCTGGCCAGTATATATAATTAAGTGGACATTATCTTAATAAAATTATACTTTAAAATGTCATTATTCATAATGGATTATTTTTTGAACTGCGATGCTTACATTACCTCTTTAGTGCCTATTCTATACACGTCTCTAGATCTTACTGCGGATAATATTTGCGTTCATCCTTTTGTGTCTTACAAATATATACATAAAAAATAGGAAGCGTGGGGGCTTGTGGTAGAGCACTTAGCTCTGGTGTGTAGGGTTCCTGGTTCGATCTCGGACCAAGTAAGTTTGTAGTAAACAACATCGTGACCAAAACGTTTTCTCGGGGTATTCTCGCTTCCTCCAACATTCTCATTCAACTGATTCTTCATTCACTTGTCCTAGTCATCCGTCTCCTTAGGATACAGAGCATAAACGTGGGACATCAAATTGAAAGATTTGTTTCATATTTTTCGTCTTAACTCGAAATCTCATACGAAATTCGAACACCTCGTATAATTAGCTTAGTGCAACACCTCCGCTCTCTTATTTTCTCAATTACGTGAAAAAGGTTTTTTTTTAACAAAAAGTAAAGAACACATTTATTATTTTAAAACGAAAAATGAAAATACGAAATTTCTTGCCTCTTACCTTAGCGGATTCTCATACATGGACTCCGTATTGCAATAATTGCAATCCATAATTCCACCTACAATTCGAATTTCCAACCCTTGTTTCTTCTTTTCTCTTCTTGGTCTAATATCTAAAACTGCTGAAACACGTGTTTACTTAATTTAAACAGAAATTCAAAGTACCAAATTTGATGTATCTAATCTTAATGGGTTCCGAAACATGAACATTTTATAATGATAATTGACCACACGTATTTAATACTCTTCAATTGGATTTTTTTTAAAAAAAACAAGCTTCCTTTAGTCTTAACGAGGAACTACATAATTTATACTTTGTACCAAGCACTGTTAGGGTCATCAAGTGTGGGACTCAGGTGAACAAGTCATGTAGCTAGGATGGAAGAAAGTAGGAACGCTTTCAAAGTGTTAAGTGGAAGACCAATTGGAAAACGACCATTAGGAACACCTAGGCGCAGATTGGAGGACAATATTAAGATGGGTCTCGCAGAAATAGGAATACAAAGTAGAAGCTGGATCCAGTTGGCTAAGGCTAGAAGTCAGTGGAGAGCTTTTGTGAACGCGGCATTGAACCTCCGGGTTCCATAGGCCATAGAGTTAGTTAGCTAGTCTTACTTTACGTCGCTAAACCTATGTATATCGAAATTTAGAGTTTTTTGCTTCAATAGTGTGGACTATCGTCACTGCACGTCAAAAATCACTGTGCGCAGTTTTTGCTCGAAATTCGTTTCTCTTTTTTCCCAATATAGGTGAAGTTTTGTGTAGTGCATGTTCCTACAAAGACCCTTATGTAACATCGTTCACTTAAGGACAAATTACATTATAATACAAAATCAACCATTTGATATTGTACTCAAATTGCTCCTTTCATTTTCTGTTAAGTGCTCTTAAACACATATTTGTGACTTTACGTTAAAATGGAAACAATAATACGCGCCCAGGAACTGCATAAATTGTAGCTTCTTGCCTTCTAACAAACAATACATTCTTTTTTTTTATTTCCTCTAAAATTTTAAATTTTACACCTAGTGTATTTTAAGGAGTAGGAATGATAATTTTGTCAGACGGCTACTTTAGGTGGTTCAACATTCTGTAAATGACATGTTACTTAAGAACTTACCGTAAGCATTATTTCTAAATTCCTGTTAGGAAACGGTAGCTTAAAGTGTCTTATCTTCCTCTCAACAGTACAATAAGTCACTGAAGCAGCTAAGACTAAGGAAAACCGCCAGCTGATTGTACAGAGTGACATGTAAGATCTCGGAAAGATCAATTGGTGTACGGTGACTGTCTATCTTCGTCTCTGGAAACTTTCATACTTTCTCCGTCTCACTCTTTAGTCCTCTTTTCTCTCTTATTTCCCCATCTCCGTCTCACCCAGTTTTCGTTTTCTTTCATTTTCTCTCGAGAAATCCTGAAGCTTGTTCTGCGGATGCAACAATTCCAAAAGGATCATCGCGAGAAGCTTAGCTGAAGCTGTAGTTAGAAGGTTTCTATGGTTACGACTTATCATGGAGATTTTAAGAGATAGAAATCTTTAGAATAAAAAAGGGCGAGATAATAATAAAATGCCTTGGAAAAGGTCGCAGCATTTTCTTCCATTTTTATTTGCTTTTCTTTATAGTACGAAGATACACAATAAAACATGTGGGAAGATTAATGAATAGGGAAGGAAATTGTATTGAAAACTTTGCCTCACTGACAGAAATTATGAAAATAAACTGTTTAAACTTAGTAGAATTTAATTTTAATGAAATCAAGTTTTAATTAACTTTATTACGCATAACATGTAGAGTTATTTTAGTTACATTATGTATAAGTTTGTATATGATTCACACTTATTACATATACAGGGTGTCCAATATACAATACAACCCGAAGTTTGAGATAGTAGAACTTAAGAACCTGGAGCAATACACAAATAATGGTAATACCAAAATGAAACCTGGTTCATACATATATTTTTAAACTAGGAAGCAACGATTGAAGTACACTAGGAACCACACAGTATTGCCAGATGTGACCGAAGGTGTAAATCAATTTCTTTTGCAAAACACGTAAATTTACTGATAACTCTTACGTATGGATGTTGTTATTAATTTTCAGTTTGTTTATTTCGAATAGCTTAGAAACTATGGGGAAGAAAAAGAGAATTTTTCATTTTCACTGATAACTAATCGGATGAGGCCGTTGTAAGGGGGAACTATGGAAATAGTAGTTTTCATAAATTAATATTCTGAATTGACAACACTACTGGTGTTTCAGTGCATCCAAAGGTGTGTTAAGGATTTGTCTACATTATCTAATTCCTGAAAACAATGAAAAAGGAACTTTGAAATTATCATGATAAAACTTTTACTTACATGCACTCAGCAACACTGCTATTCATTTCTATGGGGTTACTTAAAGCCAGAGGTATACAAGAACAATCCTCGATCTGTACAAGACCTGGAAACGAAAATTCGCAGTGCCATTGAGAACATTAACACTTGTAGTCATCGTAAAGTTACTGCCAACATGATGAAACGTGTGAACCAGTGTTTGAATCAAAACAGGGCGCACTCCCAGCATCTGCTGTAGAGCTGATAACTCATTTCGTGCTAATACCAGTGTTGCCGAGTGCATGTAAGTAAGTTTTGTCATGATAATTTCAAAGTTTCCTTTTCATTGTTTTCAGGAATTGCATAATGTAGACAAATCCTTAACACCCTTTTCGTGCACTGAAACATCAGTAATGTTGCCAATTCAAAGTGTTATGAAAACTACGATTTCCCCAGTTCCCCCTTACAACGGCCTCATCCGATTAGTTATCAGTGAAAATGAAAAATTCTCTTTTTCTTCCCCATAGTTTCTAAGCTATTCCAACTAAACAAATTGAAAATTAATAACAACATCCATACGTAAGAGTTATCAGTCAATTTACGTGTTTTGCAAAAGAAATTGATTTACACCTTCGGTCACATCTGGCAATACTATGTAGTTCCTAGTGCACTTCAATCGTTGCTTCCTAGTTTAAAAATATATGCATGAGCCAGGTTTCATTTTGGTATTACCATTATTTGTGTATTGCTCCAGGTTCTAAAGTTCTACTATTCCAAACTTCGGGTTATATTGTATATTGGACACCCTGTAGTATATTTCTTTCAATATTTAAAGTTCAATTTTCCACAATCATTCATACAATTGAATCGTTGAGTTCATCTTCATTGAAACTAATTTGTGAGGAGAGACAAACAAAACTAAATAGTCAATATGAATCTAACATATAGGGTTGTTTCCATTTTTGACCCAAAAAATATGGCAGCTTCTACGGTCCAAAAATTAAAACAGAACTATATGTTAGATGCATATTGACTAATTTAGTTTTGTTTGTCTCTCCTCACAAATTAGTCTTGATAGAGATGACTGGTTTTCGAACTCAACGATTCAATTACAAGATAATTATTTTAAAGTCACAGAAAATTTATGCCGAATAAGAAAATGGATAATATTACATAGAAATTGGATATTAAGAAAATTGACATTTATAAGTGACATCCCTGATATTGGTTTGTTCAAGCCTAGAGCCCTTTTCAATATGGAACTTTGACCTGCAGTTAAAGGTGGAATCCGAACCACAGTAATGCTTTTAAATTTTGAAGCTATCCTACTGGGAATCTAACACGAATTTCCTACACCAAAGCTACTATTTTTAATTTTTTCTTCCTAAAATGTGCCCCGACTGGACACACTTATCTTCTTGATCTTTTACTTAATGAATTTTCTACTTAAAGAATAAAACAGGAACACGAAAGCAGAAACTTTAACAACAGTTAAATACATGCTCATGCTCTTGAGATAGACTCAAATACTCATGACAGCGTTAATGCCACAGATCGCTAGATTACACCACACCGGCCTATACGAATGGAAAAGCATGTATACAGGGTATTAATTAACTAGAACGACAAACTAGAAAAGATGATATTTCACATCAAAATTTTAGAAAGAGAATTTAGCGTGGCTATGTAAGGAAAAGTTCATAGTTTCGTAACTATGGACGTCCAAATGCGGAAAATTACATCACAGCATTTTCGGAAAACGAGAAACTGTGGAGTTGACATTTTCTAACAATTCCAACTTCTCGCCGATAGATTCCATGTTCACTGGTGCCAAGGCTTTCTTTTGTCTGCTTTGCACGATCCTTTAAGCCCGAACGTATCTTGAAATTATTAATGCCCTGTTGATAATGCCTTGCGCACTCATTACAAACTTCTGAAATATGCATTTGAGAGCTGTATGACTCCGTTTATTCTGATATGAATTGCTTGTTCATGACATTTCGTGTTTGAAATTATGCTTGATGTAATGTATTTTTCCACGCTTTTAACGGCCCTAGTTCTGAAACTTTGCACACTTCCTCATAGGTCCATGAGAACTTTTCTTATTTATTTATTTATTTGTCAATGTCAATAGATTTTCTTATTATTTGAAAGAACGAAATTGTAAATAGTAATAATAACATAAAATAAAATGTCTCGCTTCAGTTCTTATTGGAGGCTTATTATCATTATTATTACACAAATATAGTTTGAGAATCGTTGTTATAGAGCAAATATATTACAATTACAATAATACTTTAATTCTCGTTCTACGTGAACAGATAAAAAAATTTGGCGATTTCTCCATTTGAGGCGCTTTCTTCTTCAGAATCCATATTATGTAGTTATATTGGTTACACAAGTGTTCCTCTGCATTTGCTGTGAATATTAAGATAATTACTGACAATTATAATGTATAGATATTAGTGAGACAGAAAAACGAATACATTTTCAAGATCACTTTTCGTACGCTTCTTGTTATGCACTGCTTAACAACTGCTATAGAATCAGGTACAAGTGGCCAATAAACATGTAAAAATATCAGTCCAATTTCATTGCCTAAAGATGAGTAGTATTTGGAATCAAAGAAACAGGATATGATAAACAAAAATACAAAACAATATGGAGGTAAGATATGACATACAAGTTCCATTAAATGCAGAGCATTCTGATTACAACAGAAGGCAAAAGACCACCTCGAACAGCATGGCAAAAACTTTCTGCAGATCTGAATGGCACGCTATAGAATAATAAGAATAATCAGAAGATCCTGTGGTATGGTTTCCCATTCTTCCTGAAGAACAGTTTTGGTATTCTGGAGAACGCAAGGGTATACATTCTGCTTCCGGCAACTTCCAGGTTATATTCAATAGGAATAAAATTTGACCAAAGTATTCACTTTCTTTTTGACATACATACAACTCAATTACTCTTCGATTGTCGTAACATGGTTCTGGAGAACAATTGGACAGCAGAAGTGACAAACCTTGGGCAATTTCATCTGAAAGAGCAGATAGATCCTTTTTTTGCCAACTGTCTTGTGTACCGTTCCTGTCGAATTTTTCTTCACCTAAACGACTTCCCCATGCATATTTACAACTTCTTTTGCTGCGGCAAGTTTCTGAAGGGAAGAAATAATACTCTCGGATTACGTGTGCTAACTCTGTGAAATTGTGACTCACTTAAAGTCGAACAAAAGCTCTACCACGATCACTATTACTTTGATGAAACTTCCCTACCATCTTGCTACAGATTATTCAAATAGCATGACATTGTTGCACTACAATGGCTTCCACCGTATTTAAAAATATCTCGCAGTATCACCGTCTCATTAATTCTCGCAAGCATTTTTCTGATAATCATGTTCACTGGTCACACTTACTTCTACTAATAGGCTTAATGAGTCACTAATGGTAGCCAGGACAGTAGCGTGGTGCCGTCTGTTTGTGTATTTATATTAATGCACTGATATAGATCAGTGAGAAGAAAAGTAATGAGTCATTATGTGTTTGTTTCCTAGCGATTGTTAAAAGTGAACTTGCAAACGAATAAAAACATATTTGTAGAAGATTCAATTACTCTGTATTATCCCGTTTCTATCTATTGTAGAATATGTATTTCTATGAAATGTGTGTAATTGATTAAAAGTTCAGGCCTATTTGAACATACAAGGTAGCTGTAAATCCGAAGCATTTACCCAGCTTATCTAGAAGAATCTAGAGGATATGTTCTAAACTCAGACGTAAGGGAAGTATTCAGAAGTTTATGAAGGCGAGACAAAATCAGATTTCTCTTTAATTTCTTCACTTTTTTTTCATTTCTCTTTGTTCCTCCTCCTCATCATATGGTTGTAGATTATATCCACAATGGTTCTACTTTCGAATAATGTCTTTACAACCTGAAGAAATGTGGTTTTTCCCTTTTATTTTGGAAGCACAATTTGGAAATTGAATTGCATTTTTTGAGCCTCATGTACATATAGCCGTGCTTTTCCTCTCTGTGTTCTAATATAGGATAATTCAAGTGCATCTTCGTTCCTAACCTACTAGTGAAAAGGGTATAACGAGTGGGTTGGCGCCTCGACAAGCAGACAGAGATCCGGTATCCTATTGTCTTTGGTAATGGCTGTGGAGAAACACAGAGACTGTGAGATGAGCTTACGTACAGAGGAAAGGACAGAGGAAGAAAGGGAGTAAGCAAGCCGTAAACCTCGAATTGCAGAAAATAGATGGCTGGGGTTGGCAATGTTGCCAACTCCTGAAAGGTCAAATATTTATAATGTGGGTCATTTTTAGTGTCAAATCGTAAAGTAAAATATTTGAATCAATAGGACCTCCCTTTAAAAACTACTAGTAACGTTATTTCTAAGTCTTTTTATTTTCTTTAAGAATTTCGTTTTTTTTTCATTAATTTTAAGGAGAGTGAAACATAAGGAATATGTTTTTTTAAATTTCTTTTTAGCAAGTACTATATTGACATTTGAATGGTAGGAAAACAAGAGGGAATCGACAGTTAGAATGCTCTGACCTGTAATTAAAATCATGATATTGGTTAGAGTCAATAACTCACAGATGTACTTGAACACCATACTATATGATTCGTACAAACCTTCTTCTCCAATATTGCCTAATGTGATACGAAATCTGTTCAAAACAGAAAACTTTATTGGTCATTTTTAAACAGGACAATTTACACAATAAAATCTCAAATCTAGTTTTATACGATTGAATGGAGTTCAGGAACAAATGTTATCTTTCAAAAATTTAACCCCTTTCTGCATGATTTTTTTTGTTTTAGCGAAAAAAAAACAGTATTGGAAATCCTCATATGGGAACTTGAAAAATGAATTAAAACTTGAATTTTAGATTTTTCACTGAATTCCGACGAGAAATAAGTAAGTGCCATATATGACACACTTACAACTCACAAACAATATGCCAGATGGCACCAAAATTCTTATTCATACACGTCAATATCTCACACAGTAGACAAAACAGTCATTTGATGCCTTTGATAAATCACGAAAAAGCTAAAGTGAAAAAAGGGTACGTGCCATATATGGCACAGCATGCGGTAAGGGGTTAAGGTGGTCTACATTTCTTCAAACTTTATATCCTTATACCTTTATAACACTGTCAGGTTTCTTTTAAAATGCAGTATCATTCTGTATAATACACTGTATATTAAGGCTGATTATGGAAATATTATTTGTCAAATATTATTTGTCAAGGGATGGTGGTTCTCTAGTAGAGAGCTCACGTTTGATGCTGTAAGTTCCTTTTTCGATCTTAGGGCATTGTGTCCATCAGTTTTCTAGGGCTTATTCCGTTTCCTCCTACATTCTCTTTCAATTCGTTTCATACTCACTTTCACTAATCTGTTTGAATTATTCTACAGGAGCTTACCGTGGAATATAAAACTGAAAGATTTCATTTTTTATTCCATATAGGCATATCAGTTATTATGAGTATGTTTCTAAATAAGACTAACTCATGGTATTAAAAATGTTCCTATAATCATAAGGTGATATGAGTATAATATAAGACTGAAGTTTTGAAAAATAAGTTTTCTCTCCCGGTAGATGAATGTAATAAAATATATAAGTCTAAATATATATGAATCGTCTGAATGTAATATACGTAATTGCGATTCAGCGTAGTCTTGTAAACGAGTAGGACTATGTAATCCGACATTAGGCACACCAAAGACAACTCATAATTTATTTTCAGCTAATTCTAATTACAATGTAAGCACACTAACAACAACTCATTAAAGAAATAAAACTAAATTATTAAAATACGTAAAGTTTGTAGTTACATTCAAACGTCCGACTTATCATCTGTTACAATCTTGTCTACTGTACCGCAAAAAAAAAAAAAAAAAAAAAAAAAAAAAAGTTCCATTAATGGAACGATATTTTGCATCTGTCGCTATGTGTAAGAATCACCTGGTCACCATTGTGACGGACTTTCTACAGAGTTTTAAAGCTTCATCAGATATATTCCAACGTTAACTTTAACCTTTTAGTCGAAGACTATTAGTTTTCTAATTACTAAATCATTTTTGCATCAATTATAATTAATGTTTAGAGAGTGATGGCTAAATTGCGGCCTATGGATCGGATCCTGTGCGCAAATAAAGATGAAAATTTTGATTAATTCTTCTTTTTAAACTCCATGTGTAGTTGGTTATAATAATGTATCTAAATCGAGACTTTACTTTTAATGTGAAAATATTTTCTTTAATGTTTGATTACTAAGTCCATTCTGCCAAAGGAAAATTCAGAAAAATTCCGATTTTATAGAGTAATTTTAAATGTTCGTAGCCGAGACTCAAATTGGCCCACACTCATAAAATGTAAAGCGGGAAACGCAGAATTGAACAAAGACTCAGAAAATATATGACTTTGTACGTTCAGCCTCAGAGACAGGGGTAACGGAAATTTAAGGTGATCCCAAATATTCTCCTTATTTTATCCAAGATCGTTTGTTATCATTAGCGGTTTAGATAGTAAGAAGATCTTGTTGACTTACTCAGAATTAAAGGTAAGAAGATAATCTCTGTTGAAAAGTACATGTTGATTCCTGTAAAACCGGCCAGACAAAATAAGTTGTAATGTACAGACACCAAATTTCTATTTCTATTTTATACTATCTGTAATTTCTATTTAAGTCTAGGAGGCTCAGGTGGGCAGGTCATGTAGCGAGAATGGAAGAAGATAGGAATGCTTTCAAAGTTTTATCTGGAAGTCAAACCGGAAAATGATCATTAGGAAGACCAAGAAGCAGATGGGAGGACAATATTAAGATGGATCTCACAGAAATAGGAAAAAAATGAAATAAAATCTTTGAGTTTAACGTCCCACGGTTATGCCGGTTAGGCTAAAGGAGACGGTGATGAAGAGTGATGAATGAAATGGTGGAATGAAGAAAGTGTGAGGAAACGGGAGAACCCCGAGAAAACCCACGCACACGGTGTTTGTCCACCACAAAGTTCACTTGGCGGGGGCTGGGATCGAACCCGGGACCCCAAGCACCAGAGGTAAACGCTCTACCACTGAGCCACCGCGGCCCCACAGAAATAGGAATTCAAATAGGAAATTAGATCTGGTTGGCTAACGACAGAAGTCAATAGAGAGTTTTTGTGCACGCTCCGGGTCCCATAAGTCTTAGAGTTTGTTATGCGATTTGCACGAAAGTTACCAGGACTGCATACAGTTATTGAAATCGAACTAGGTGTTGAAAGTGGAAGTTTATTTTAAAAAGCTCACCACTACCTCCATCGAAGTGTTTCTCTGGAATATTTCTGATTGCACCTGATGTGTTGTTCTTCAATATTGTAACGTACGCGATTTAACATCAGCAGCATAACTTCAGATCTTGTTTGGTGAGAGGGGAACAAAACTCTCCGATAAAAGCAGATTTTGATGGTTTTGATTAGTAGTGTATATTGTTATAATATTGATTAAAACATATACATACCTTAAACCCACTGGAGATCAAATGAGGCCCAAATACCGCAACTGTTTATCATACATCTTGTCCTTCAGTAAACTGCTCAGAAAGAACTTCTTTGTGGCTTTCAACTCGTCTGTAACACATTTTGTAATACGACATTCATCCTATCGTATCTGAATTATTCTGTAACCTATAGGACAATTGTTTACATACTATTCGACTCCGTAAGTCTACGTACTAATATATCGTAATTTGGACCCATTGTATGCATCGACTACAGAATTATTAGCAAATTCATCATGCGGTTTTGATACGAATCACCCTATATTTTAACGCATATATTGTTATTTAGATCATATAGTTTAAGTTTAACATAAACACGGTTGTAGCAACTGAATTCTGAACTATTCTGAACTATCTAGCGTTTAGTTTGCATTCAATAAGACAATAAGTTAATAATACAATGGGTAGCAA
Source organism: Thermobia domestica (assembly GCF_964235325.1). Lineage (NCBI taxonomy): Eukaryota > Metazoa > Arthropoda > Insecta > Zygentoma > Lepismatidae > Thermobia > Thermobia domestica. The sequence goes on along the minus strand of NC_137465.1, from coordinate 113,013,164 downwards.
CACTGAAATCATGTGACGGGAAAACTAGCAGTGTGTGGTGCAAGGCCGAGAAGAAGAAAGAAATGTAGAAACAGAGCGAGATGAAGAAGAAAATAGGGTTGTTACAGACACAAATGATCGTATGTTAATTGCCAATATAGCTTCATATATCTCCCATTCAAAGAGGTTGACTGCTACGAGTTACAAGGTATGAAATTATCCTGAATTATCTTCCCTTTGTCCATTTTATGGCAGAGCGAGATAAAGGAAGAATGATTCTCTAGTACTTCTGGAAATGCGTAAAACATGGAAGACGGAAATGATTTCTGAGTGGAATCTCTTTGCTTGAACATTTTCGACCATTACCATTAATAGAAATGGAATGATTTTAAGATGTGGCGTCGGTCGTCCTCATAATAGGAGATGCTATTAAAAGTTTCCACTGTATATAATATTGCTACTAGACGTAATAAATAGTTTATTTCAATCTGCTGTCTGCTACTGAATTCTCGAAGTTATTGCGGCACATAGGAAAATTTTCTTTAAGAAGTGTGTTGAAAGGTTGTGGTATCCAGTGGAGTCCTCTGCATATGGAACTTTCATTCAGAATGAACTTACATGGAGCAATTACAATTAAATTTAACATTATTTTTTAAAAGATATGTTATTACGAGTTCCACCTCTGCTTTTCGTCCTTTTCAAACATATCTGTTTCAGAAACAAATACAATATTAACGTAATATTAATACAGCAGGACGTGATATTTACATTTCTCTTTAAGTAATTTTTCTTCATAGATATTAAATGATTTTGGGATGATCTTCACTCCTTCCTAGTTTGACGTTTAAGCGTACATCTCGATTTAAAGACGTATTAATCGCCAATAATAGGAGTGAAAATTTCAGTGAGGAAAATGAAAGCCTCCTTAAAATTCATTTATAATGATATTCCATGAAAGTTTTCTTTTAAGTACTGAACTAGTAGTGTTCTAAATTTTAATACACTGTCAAAGTTTGAAAATGTACCTTCAGAAAGCGCAATCCGATATAACCGTGATCTTATGAATATATAGTATGTAGGAGGAAAATGACATGTTTTACAGAGAAAATTACATCTTTTACATATCAAAGGTATAGGCACGTGTCCTGGTCATAGTGACTTAAGGAGGTTTAAAGAGTTGGAAATATACAGGTCAAATCAAAATAATAGACCCGATTTCAGAAATGTATTCTTTGAACTCTAATAAATATATGTTATTATGATACATGTGCTAAGAAAGATAACTGTTCTAAGAAAGATAAAGATAAGTTTCTTCAAACATATCACAAGTGTTCTGTGTGAATAGCTAGCGTAACACGGCACACACCAAGCCAATAGTCTATCTCCTGCCAAACCTGCTGACTCTTATGCTAGAAAGTGGGAACGATGAGTGGAAACTAAACTTAGAATGGTAACATTTCAAAGCGTATGTCTCAAATTAACATGTTTATTAGATTTAACAGAATAAATTTCTGGAAACAGATTCATCATTTTGACTTACCCTGTATAGTGCGTCTGTGTTTGGTTCACATAGGTGCAACTTAAATGTTAAAACATTCTTTGTCGGCAGCCACAACACAGTACAAAAAATTAAATAGTATTTAAACAAAAACGATATTGTGGATAAAATGAATAAAATAATGATCAAAAAGTTGTCTGTCTTTATCCAAAGAAAAGCTATAATACTCTAAACAATGTTTCAGGACGATATGCTTCACGTCTTGTCGATTTACTTTGAAAAGAAGTTATGTTATCATTTTGCAGACATATCTGAGATCTAGTTGAAAAATGTAGTTGACTTATAGCTGTATAACGAAAAGATCATGCTAAAGTACTGATGCAAAGATGTTCAAAACTCTCGAGCCTGTATGAGCATCCACAATATAAGTCAATAGTGAATCAGAGCCTGAATTTGACAGAGCACGAGCCAGTGTGAACTTAGGGAGTTCAAGCACAAGCGTGGGCGATACCTGGCGAACGCAAGCCCAGTGAGATAAATGGATGCGATATCAAGCTATCTTGAGCTTCATTGAGGATAGGAAGTCTGAGTTCGGGCGACCACAAGCATGAGCTAAAACTATTTTGTTATCTTACCACCACATTAATGTATCATTTAATTCTTTTAGTATTCTTTTCCATAGAAGATAGTCGGAACCGTGAAATAATGTATATTAAATTTGATGTGATCATTGCTACTATCAGATTGTACCTAGTGACCTATGCTTCATTTAAATACTGTCTATAAGTGCATAACATTGATAATATTGCTATCTTATTGTTTTCATAGAAAGCAGTCGAAGACCACAGATTAAAGAAAAGCATTAAAATATTTTTGAAATTAAAAAGCGTATTCATCATAAAATACTGGTATTCCAATTAGTGACTTAAGTATTATGCAGTGGAGTTCCGTGCATAATGAACTCCTCCTTTAAAATAAATTTACTATGATCTTCCATAGGCACGTGCCATGGTCATAAGAACTGAACGAAGTTTAAAGAGTTGCAAATATAACCGGAACTTTATTCGGTTATATTCGGAACTTTAACTTCATTTTTCTTCATAAACCTTGGTGTCTCAGTGCTACACTTTGCAACTGCTGTGCGTGTTGTCTGATTCGACCATCACTCCCGCCATTTAATTTTGCAAATTTTTATTTTGAAGTTGATTTACATTTATAATTGCATACAATTATTTCTTTTAAAAAAAGTTCCTTGGTGTGATGCCTGATCAGTTGCCCAGAGATACCTAAAAATGGTAAGTATGTTTTATTCGGAGTTGTTCAAAGAAGCCTGTAGTTGTAAAGTGTTCTAACTATGTTTATAGATCCCTTCTATTTGAATATTCATTGGACACTCCAGAATCAGATATATATTTTGAAAAAAACTTAGAACAATTCCTATTAAACAGTTGTAGAAGAGGATATGTTAAACGATGAAGAAAAGTAATTACAAAAATAAGTCCAGAATATGTTGAAGCACTTACTTGTTTTTGCAGTGCAACTTCTTTTGTTTTTGTTTGTTTATTGATTTGTTTATTGTTTGTTTATTGTTTTGTTCTTTGATCCCGGTCGAATTATCATGTCTGGGATGCTGATTAGTGATTACTTCTGCCTTAAAATTAATGTCTATACAAGACGGAATACAATCACAGTGTACAGTATGGGATTCAACCTTCACAACTAGCTCAACGGCTAGCTCGCACTCCTTCGGCGCACATGGTCAAGGGTTCTATCCCCGGCGAGAGAATATTGAACGTATTACGGGAGTTCAGTTCAGATTACAAGTTAAGATCTTCGTTCTTGTCTCATGTAGCCTCAATGCTGAAAAATACGATAAATTTCAATAAACAATTAAAGCAATGTGTGATTCAGGTGACCTTGTAAAGGAGGAGCTCAACGTACGCCATCCCGGCAACAACCGAGAGGAAATGTAACAATTACAGATCAAAAGACAAATCACGTACACTTATGCATGAATTCTGAAGTGTTGCACAGAGACCTATGTTCGGACATGATCTCAACGTTGTCTGGAGTATAGCGCCATTTTACTTTTCAGATCGCTTGTTGCTGCGAGTTTGGTTAAAATAGTGCCAATAATATGGTACTCGGCGAATCGAATAGCATGATATTTTCATCTATAATTTTTATTTTTATCTGCATCACTATGATAACAGTTTCTGTGCTTCCTGTTTCCGTGGAGACGTATTAGTCTAGGCAGACATTGTGTATCTACTCAGAGAAGTTACCATTGGATTTCGTTCCCACTTGCATTTATTGTGCATTACAGGAAAATGCTGTTTGACCAGCATGGCATTCTAGATGTTTTGAAGCCTGTTGCTATTCTAATTCTATACTTTCTATTTCATCTGTTTGCCAAAAAGAACATTGCACGATCACATGTGATTTTCTGCATTTAGCGCTTATGAATGAGCAATATAATGCACTAGTTTATTGTTCCATCTGTTCACTTAGTCTACTGCCTATGCAAATAGACATAATTAAAAAAAATGAATTTGAAAATATCATGCCTATATGTTAATGTATATTAAGGCTAGGAGCCGAACAGGAGTGCTATTTGAGGAGGGCAGGTGCAATTCCTTTCCCCGAATTTGAGAGATATGATATATATTTTGATTAATAATATATTAATGAGAAACGTAAAATTTTACTTATATCCGTGGATAGACTTTTCACCTATCTACCTTAAGGAAAATTCTAAAATGCTGCTTCACGAACAACTTGGGGCCAATTGAAGTAAAAGTAAAAATAAATAATGACTTGCATTGACCTGCATATTTTCGACAACAATAAAACAAACGAATTTCTGCAATGCATTAAATTAGAAACATTCATACTTTTTTACATTATATATTCATTATGTGTATCAGACAACGCTGCAATTATTCTCTTGATGCGCATTATTTTCATAATTTGACTTTTTTTATAAAATAAATAAATCATAATGATAGTAAGGGTATATATATATCCTTACTATCATTATGATTTATTTATATATATATAATCATAAACTGCCTACAGAAGTAATCCAATGTTAATAAAATTTGGCAAAAAGTAATACATTGCTTTTCATATTATGTTTTAATTTATTGTTGTATATAGATCTTTGCTTTGCTAGTTATAGGACTTCAAATTCGGAGTTTTGAGTCAAAGTTATACAAAAAAATCATAAATTGTTGTTTACTAAAATAATTAGGGATGCATACGTAGAATATAACCCATAAACGTTAAACTTTAAGCACATGTAATGTTATTAATACATACTTGATGAAGGATGATTTTTTTAGTAAGTTGGAAGCGACTATATGATTTTTTTAAAAAGGTTTAATTTCCATTAGAATATTTGAGTATTATAAATATTATTGATATAATTTACACGCAATCATAATCAACTTTTTACCTTAATATTGTGTATCAAAATGGATTAATATTATTAGTGCATTAATTAGAATAACAAATCGAAAGAACTTTTCTAATCAGCAGTATACTGTCAAATCTATATCAGAGCTACATGCGGATTGTCGATAAACTTTGCTACCGTAACGAAAGACTAAGTATTTGTTTTCACCACGAGGCTCAAGAAAATTAACCTTCTCTTTTTGCAATAATACAGGTCTCTTTAATAGCATTATATGGAATATTAATATTAATATTAGGAGATAATAGTGATTTCTTGAAAATGGGTTAATATTATCAACACACAATAGACATGTTGAATATATATGTTTCTAATTTAATACATTTTGCGAACTTAAGATTTAAGATTTGAGGTTTGTATCATTCTTTCCAGTAAAATATTACTTATTCTTATTTCTGCAAGCGAATAATATTCTTCTGAAATTTTTCTCACGTACGTTCTACTCTTTAAAAGGAATTCAATTCCATAATATAAATATTTCTTGTTTCAATTTCTATTTTTCATTTATATTTTCATTTTTATTAGAATAATCTGACTACTTTGATTATTACTTTTTAAAATGATCTTGTTACTAATAAACTAAATGAAGAACTCAATAATGCACTGCAACAATGAGTGTATTACGCTTTTAAAGATGATGGATAATATCATTTTGTGACAGAGGAATTTTCGTTTGATAACCCCTATGTGGTTACAGACCACTGATTCATGAAACCCTACATAATAGGTCATTCATGCGGGAAGAGAAGCAGAAGGTAGGGTTCATTTCATAAGCATACAATAGATGTCATCTGTAGAGTTGTCTTCTTTCTCCGAAACGAAGAGACTGAAAATACATTACGTTACACATACACACACAGAGACACATAACAGTAGACAACAGTTTAAAGAGATTAAGCAGACAAGTCAAATAGAGTGGTTTATATCTTGTTGAATTTGCCCCGTGCACACACACTATTACAATACAAAACAAAGCTATGTCTGTGTAAATGACAGTTAAATTTTAAAGATGGTGCACAGTATCAGGCATTAAAATAAGACAATCGTGGTCGTGTACGAATTCACGTTGTCTACTTTTGTTTTCTTTCCTTTCTAGTGATGAAAGACTATTTATACACTCTATTATTATGAAATTAAAAGAACTGTTTTTTCTTCATTTTCTTTTTCTTTACTTTTTGCATAGAAACAATATCGTACTTGTATCGGATTATACAAACAATATACCAGCTGGTTCTTCGTATCAACAGATGACAGAAGTGTGGTTTATTTTTTTGCGTCGTATCTGTGACGGGTTGAAACGAAATTAAAAGAGATATTATCTCTTCTCAAAACATTTAGAATATAATGTCTCTGAGAAAGCTTCATTCAATGAACGACATACAAAGTTCTGGGATATATAAAGTACACGGAAGATGAGGCCAGCTGAATTTTTTCTTTACCGTATGAAATAATAACTGGAAAACGTTGCCTCTATTTTCGGATTCCACTGAGTGGTAGAACAAAAATATTGAACTTCACAGGGCAGACACACCCTTTAAATACACGATTTTTCTCTGTATCTCTGTCGACGGAAGAGAACGGCTGTAGTTAGTTTTTAAATAGAGTATTTGATTTAAGCTCTGGGGACTTGAAACTGAAATGATGAGTTTACCAGAAAAGAAAAATAACAGAAAAATCGTAGATATTAAAAAGATAATATTTCTGGGTAATGAAAAGGAAATAGATGGGTTAGCGAAACCTATTCTTTATCTTTGCTTAATGTATATACTGTTTGTTTAGTTCAAACAAGGATCCCCTTAGGAATTGACTTTAAAATGTGAAATTGAGCACGACCTTTAATATACACATTTTACTAGTGGCATATACAGACAACATACATATATGGACATAGATTTAGGACTGAAATATTACTTTATATTAAAAATAATACTAATTGTTACTAAAACTGAAATATTACTTTATATTAAAAATAATACTAATTTTTACTAAAACTGAAATATTACTTTATATTAAAAATAATACTAATTTTTACTTCAACATTTTGGAGTATTTGGAAATATTGTGTAATGTTCTATTACATGAGAAAAAACATTCCAATTTATGGGTTACAGTATTGCATTACATTATTCTTGATGATAATATAATTAAATACGTTGTATCTATAAACATTACACCAGACATATTAAACACGTAGCTCTCGAATCATTTTTCTGTTTTCTCTGAGAAAATAATAAAAAATATATATAATTTAAAGTGATGATCAATTTTAATCACTTATAAAAATGGAATATGTCCTAGCGAGTTCCATGTTAATAGACATTCATCTAATTGATGTTTTGATAATCGCTACAGCGCGTGTCATGTCTCCAGGCATTCGAAGGCTGATCGAAGGAAAAAAGTGACAAATGTCGGGAGAAAAATGTTGAAATCCATCTACTACAGCGATGTTCCTTCTGCTATTTTTTAAAAGTACTATACTATTAGATCAGATTTTGTGTATTTACTTTCTTTGTAAATACATTATTAATCTAGAGTCACAGTGGACCTCAAGTATGATTATGTTTAAGTTACGTCTTTGTCTGAATTTTTGTTGAGGTCTTAGGACATCTCTTTCTATGATGTTTCTGGCTCACTTTTATCGTTTTTCTTATTCTACGCTATATTGTTTACAAATTATGTGATTTTTTTAGTACGTAAGCGTATTTTTCAACCTGTCATTTCTATTTTATCATATGATACAAAAAAGAGGAACGACGTAGATGTATCTATTATTCTACATATATTGGCAGCGTACATATTAAATACCTCTCAACCCGTGGTGAATTTAGACTTTTTCCCAAGTAGAAATTTCGAATTTTTATGAAGGTACTTGAAAAATCTTGGAGTGCTAGCCTGGATGCGGAGTATAAAGGAGAAACTTCTGAAGAAGTGCTTAGATACCATATATCTAGGAAGATGACACTTAGATAAAAAAAAGGAGATAAGTTAGGATTTGTCCTATGGTTAGCAGATTCAAATGTCCTCGACTGTTCAGGGATTGGTTGGTTCTCCTTCTCCATGGAAGTATTTACAATTGTATACAATCATAACCCAAAGAGAAAATGATTTATTTTGAGACTTGGGTGCTAATTAATGAAATAAGAAATCCAGAGATGTCTTATAAGTTCGCAGTATCTACAAAATAATGTCAAATAAGCTTTATGTGCGTTTGTTACAGAAGTTCAAAAGAAGTTATGGAATAAGCAAAGAGAAGGGGTAGACATGAATTTTGAGTAGACAATATAGGCAATCAGTGAAAACATGATGTGCCAACTATGGGAATCCAATGTGCGATAAACATTTTTGAAACATGAATGAAATTAGTGCTAGAGTAAAGTATGCACAGTGCGATGTATGTAAAATGTGATGAACGAAACAAAATGAAACGAAATAAATCTTCGAGTTTTACGTCACATGATTGTGTTGCTAGGCCAAAGGAGATGATGGTGATGAGAAATGAATGAAATGGTTAAATGAAGAAAGTGGGAGGAAAGGGAGAACCCGAGGAAACCCACGCACACGGTGTTTGTCCACCACAAAGTTCACTTAGCGCGAGTTGAGATCAAACCAGATGGACGGAACAGTTTCAATATAACATACTATGATTCCTGCGTATAATTATGTACTATATGCTATGTAATATGTACTATAAGTTGGTTACAGCATTTTCATTTAAGGTTTTTGAGATTTTCTTTGTGGAAGGATTGGGGGCAGGATTCCTATGTATGAGTCAAATTTTCCGTTTTTAACTAGTATATTATTATAATATTGTGCAAAATGTATATAGTCCTCAAACTCAATGGGGAGGGAGTCGGCCACACTAAATCCACAAATGACGTCCTTGAGTTTATGTAGTAGTAAACGGGAAAAAAATGTTGGATGACGTCATAAGTTTAAGCGTGAAAATTTGTTTTTTTCTTCGTTTTTTGCATCCTACACTACTGTCCAGTGATGAATATTTGGCTTGCTTAAGATACTGAGTTTGGTAAGCCTGCATTAGTGTAATACCTTGCATAACTTTTTTTCTATTACGCATTTTTACAAATTGAAAATATAACGTATTAATGTATAGATGGGGATACTGTATAAATTCAACAGATGATATCGAGTACAATTGAATTTGGTACGATAGATCACTGCTAAAACGCTCAACTCTGCTACATGGGACTCCTAGTTCGATTTAAATGTATGTGGTGTACAACATCACGTCAGTAGGTTTTCTTGGGCGTCTCCTGTTTCCTCCCACATTCTCATTCCTCCAATTATTTTCATGATTATTGACTTTCATAAATCATTGACCTCTTTTAACCTGCAGAGCATAATCGTTGGACGTAAAACTGAAAGCTTTCATTTTCCATTTAGATATTCTCATTTCTTAACAACTTTAATATTTTCAATTATTTATCAAATTGACTGGTCTGTATTATTTAGTAAATTTATAAAAATACTTATTGTTTTCAATGTTTAAGCTTATTATCCTAAAGTTTAGTTATGAACCGATTTGTTTGAAACAATTATAAGACTTCAAACAAAGTGGCTTTGCATCGGGGGCGTTTCGTTAAGGCAGTTATTCCGTGATATGTATTGTGTATTTACATTTTGAAAAGTTTAAATTTTAATAAATGTTGAAACACTTTTTTCATTTTCTTTCTAGGTAAGTAAGGTTTGGAAATCAGTTGGGAGATTCAAATCAGTAAGTATGAATATTATAGTTTTGAAAATCAAGATCATGTTATACAACAGTTAATCATAATCCTCAAAAATAGTAGTATACAACATACCAATACTTATTACACTACAATGAAAGCAGGCTAATTCTGCAGCCACTTTCCGGCCAGTTTCTTGATTCTACGTCGTTTTCACCTTCTGTTTGTTGGTGAGGCATCATGATTTCAGGAGGAACACCATGGATTGAAACAGGTAGTACTCCAAAGAGGGAAGGTCAGGATAATATCATGATTGTGGCACTAGTTAGATGTCATGATGTTCCTGCATTTTTTGTTGCGTCTTTCAAATCGAGTGTGATTTTGTGTTAATCTATTGCAGCAGAGAGTCATTTCTGTTCACCAATGTTCATTAGGACACTTTCGGCGTAGTGAACCATACATCCATTCCTACTTTTTGGAATAAACTCGGCGTTAAGGGTACGATCGTTAAAAACGAATTCAATGTGAATTACCCTCTCCTAGTTCCACCACACACAGAACATGAGCTCGAAACAGCTTAGTTTGACGACCGGTTCTGGAAATTTACCTCTCCCAAACCACTGTATTTGCGCACTCGGATTTCGTAAAAACACCCACTTTTCGCCGCATGTGACAATCCGTTTCAAGAACACTAATTTTGTATCAGTTGTCGAGACACATACTCTCTAGATCTAGCAGGATTTTTGTGACACAATACAGCAGTTTCTCCTTGTTCACGACCTTCTGAGGTCATGAAGATGACGTATTACAGTTTACTGTGACATGCCCAGTTGGTTTGACAATCGTTATGTGCTAGCGAATGGATTTTCCAAAATGACGTGTTTTATGACCTCGGAATCTGTTACCCTAAAGTGGCCGGAACTTGGCTGCTCTTCAAGAGCTTTATAACCTGCACTAAATTTCTGAAACCAACGAGTGCTCACTGCACTTTTCTCTCTCGCATGATAAATGTTTTGTGGTGTTGCTGCTGCGTTATTCCTTAGTTCGAACTCACACAGTAATAGTTCACGCATCAGACGTTGCTGAACACTCATCGTGACTGCCACTAAAAACTGATTGAAGATACTGCCGGAGTATCGCCCTTTGTGTTACATAGTCCGCTAGCTACGCTACCTTTTGGGTCAGTTTTTGATTCTGTATATACGGTCAATCACGGAATATACATCGCGCCTGTTGGTTGGGTGGGGGACTAGTTGCAAGCCTTAACATTATGACTAACTCTTGTGCCTAGCAATTACACGATTATATATAAAAAGACAGTTAAGTACGAAGTATTATTACTTGTGTTGTTTCAACATTTGTGGACTTGTAACTTTTGAATGTGGGTCAAGATCCACTGCACAAACTTTATTCCAGTGGATAGGAATATCTAAGTGGTTGTGTCTATGCGCACCCACTTCTAAAATGTTATGTGATTTTTCAATACAAGGATATAATATATTATCTTATATTTAATACACTACCCAATAAAATAAGCACATGGGAATGTTATGTTTAGAGTGCGAATTGGTTTATTTACTTTTGTGCACACTCTTAGGAAGTGTCCCGATTCAAATATTTTCGTGTATGGCCACACGAAAAATCTGCTTTAGTTACCTTTGTGCACACCCACATTAAAAGTTCTGCTTTAATTACAATTGTGCACACCCATATGAAAAGTTCTGGTTTAGTTATCTTTGTGCACACTCATGAAAGTAGTGGCTTAATTACCTTTGGGCACACTCTATGGGAAATTCTGCTTTAATTACCTTTGTGCAAATTCACATGAAAGTTCTGCTTTAATTAAATATGTGCAACCCACTTATATAAAAAGTTCTGCTTTAATTACCATTGTACATATCCATATAAAACGTTCTGCTTTAATTACCTTTGTGCACACTTATTATTAAAATGCTGATTGTCCCTATGTTCCTGACCACTACCACAGATAATCTCCAGGAAGCATCGCACGTTTGCATAATGATACGAAAGATCTTGTATTTCATAGAATTGTCGTAGGCATTATACGGCAGTCATTTTGAAGGTAGCTTGAAAAAATCATGGTTTCCCAATTTTCTAGTTTGTTATGGTGATTTTCTTCGCATCGTAAATTGTATTTTAAAAAGTTCATATGATACTATTATGAATATGTGCGTCACAGTTAGGAATATAAGTCCCGATGTTAGAAGTGTACGTGTCACTCCTAGCAGAATATAACCAAAAAGGGTACAATCTGATACAATACTGTCAGTCCTTCAGAAAATATTCTCCGGTGTAAAATTCCAGTACTCATGGGATGAAAAGTAAGAGTACGAAAATACTGGAATCTACAATGAACGCTATATAATGTATGGTCCGAGGCGAAGTTTTGTGGATCCGGAGAATTCTCCCGAGTCATCCTTGCAATCATCACCGATTATTCTGTGTTCTTTTTTGTGAAATCGTTGGAAATAGTTTGGGTAGAACTTTGAATATCGAACTATGATCTACAGAATTCTTCTTTAAATGAACAGATTCAATAAAACGAAAGATCCAGTCTGCATAACGTAAAAAATAAAATTTTAATTTCACCGAAAATAATTGGCCCAAACTTTCAAATGCTGATTAATATTAACTTTAAACTCTGAGTTATTTCCCTAAACTATTTTTATTTTTGACAATTTAGTTTCTGTGTCTGTGTCGACGTAAGTAATATACAAGGCTATTCCACAAGAAAGAAACTGATCTTATAACAAAACATTTTATTAAGAAAAAATATTAGAAACTTCGAACCAAGTAGCAACTAACAAGTATTTAACTGGTAATAAAATGTTTTGTTTTGAGTTCTACAAACGTTTCAAGTGGACAACATGCTGCCGATATATTGCAACACTTTCTCTCAAACAAGTTACAACATGTCCTGATTCGATCGCTGTTGTTATGCACTCACTGTTTTTAAACTGTTGAAACCATCATCGTATGTTCTCTGGCAACGGCTATAACGAAATACGTTGGATAGATTAATAATTACCTGCACCTTGGGCAGAAAGTGCTCACACATAAGCAATATACTTAATAGAATGTTAATTTAATAATAACAAAAGAAGAATGTTTTTGATATATGTAAAAAAATGTATTATGGGATAGTGTTATGTAATTAGTTGCTATGTAGTTGTTTATGGATACCTAATCATCATGTCTGTGTGCATGACAGTTTGAACGAAAATATATTATAAAGTGTATCAACTAATAAACCATTTAGTACCGTTCATCGACTTTATAATTCTGATAGAAAAGGTGAGAATAGTATATGTAATTATTAAAGATATTTTTACATGCAAACTATTACTACCACTCGAGATTCATATATCATCGATCGAACCAGGTTGACGACTACCCTTGGTGAGTCGTTATAAAAATTTTGGTTTATCTCACCCGGGATTTGCTGTAAATTCATATCCCGAAGCAAAGTAAGGGTGAATTTACTTTTGTAATAAAGTTAATGAATACAAGTTTCACAAGACTGAGAAGTGGTAAAATAATTATAAGAAAAATGAACGGTGAGGCAATAGGAAATGAATCCAATGATGGTGATAACGGTGAACTTAGTGTAGCACCGGGAATGACATTCGAAGAACGAACCTTGCTAGCCTTACAGCGGCAAGAACAATGTCGGAAGGACGATTTTGAAGCCATGAAACAAAATTTGGTCGAATTAAAGCAGACGATAGAAAATAAGTCTGAAGAATCCAATAAGCAATACGAGGAATTGAAGCAGACGATAGAACAGAAGATAGAACAGAAGTCCGAAGAATCTAACAAGCAATATGAGGAATTAAGTAGACGAATGGAACAGAAGTCAGATGAAACGAAACAGTCAATTGTCCAGGCGATGAATGACATCACCTCGCAGTTCGAGGAAAAGTTAAAAAGAATATCCGAGGATTGTCAGGATAAGCACAACCACCAAATCCAAGAAATCAGTGATGTAAAAAAGGATTTAGAAGTAATAGAATCTTCTGTTCAACAGCAAAAGATTCAGGTCATCAATAATTCTAACAACATACGTGCAAATACGCAATTGATAGCTACTCTACAGGAAGAAATTAGAACGCTACAGGCTAAGGACAACACATACCACAATAATATGGGTAGTGATCGCTTGGAGTTTCCCCACTCACCAGAGATGACTTCGCCTTCACATGTGTCTGATGAGGATATTATTTTGGAAGAAGTTCATCCGAAGAGGACAGATGGGCAGAAAAGGGATGGTGCAACGACACATCACGTCAGGGATAGGAATTGTCACCCAATAAGTACACGGAATGATAAAAGGAAGGTAAAGTTAAGTGTTAAGATGAGTGAAATACGGGCTATGAGTAAATTCAGTGGTCAATGTAATGAGAACGCTACTTCTTTCCTGGAAAAATTTCAGGACGAATGCAATATAATGTGTATAGATAGATCACAATATATGAAATTAATCCCTCATGTATTACTCCCACCATGTTCTTTATGGTTTAAAGCCGTACGTGATCACATCAATACTTATGAGGAATTCAAAGCAGCACTGATTGCGAATTATGAAAATGACTTTTTGCTTGCAAATAGAGATGCCACCATTAGAAATCAACATTTCAATCCTCGTTTTCACAAATCTGTTGTTGAATTTGTTGTAAATACATACAACGAATTAAAAGTCGTTAATCCTTTGCAATCGGAATCTAGAATAATAGCATCGATTCGAAATTTGCTCCCATTTAAGTTACAACAGATCTTGTTTTCTACACAATGTATGAGTTTCAACCATTTATTAATGCTTGTCCAATGCTATGAAACTCAATACCATGCTATGAGTCAACAAGCAGGAGTAGGTAAAAATAAGAATAATTCAGATCATTTTGTACCTGTTCGGAATCTAAATATCAGAAGTGTGAACGATACGGAACACAACCTAAGCCGAGTAAATTCTAGCAATCAAAATGAGCAAAATAGGCCAAGTTATGTAGGGAATCCGCCTAACCTAATTAATCGTGATAATCCTGATGTCAAATCACCCAACAGAAGTAGACATAAAAACAATTGGAATATAGGGCGAAATTCCAGGAATACAGCAAACTACGTGGATAGACGTAATTGGAGGCCAAGAGATGGCACTTCGTATCAAAATCAGAATCACGATGAAATACATGTACAACATATTGTTGAACCTAATCATGATTGTGCAGTACAATGTACTTTATTAGAATCATATGCAAGTATGAATGTAAGCTGATTACCGTTAATGAAATTAGGTTAAACCCATATCAGTTATAGATTCTTGTGAACTTTTATTTTCAATTTTATGAGTTAATGTTGATAATGAAAACGACTCTTATAAATAATTGAAGTGCTTAAATATAGTTTTAAATAGACTGGAAAGTTAATTTTCGAATGATTTTTATTTTTTCTTGTTAATGTGAAGAATCATAATTCGATTCATAATTGATTAAAAGCAAAGATTATTTATATTAGATTGACTTGTGTTGAAAACTTAAATGCCAAAGATTATGTTAAGTATAAGATTCATTCTATTAAGTTAACTATTCAACGACTATCTTGAATGAAATTCTTCTATATTTTGATGCCTTATTGATCCAATGTTTATTTTAAAATATCACCTAATATAATTATTATATAATGCGCCCTGGATAACGGTAACTCATGTTTTAACTGTAATTGCTTCTTACGATTTTGACTTCGCACCCTTCAAAGATTAAATAAATAGGCGACGACGTTTTAATAATAAAATATAATAATAATGTAATGAATGATAATGAAATAAATATAATTAATGTAATAAAGATAAGTATTAATGAAGTGAAAGATTTGTTATAAATATATGTATATCTATGATATGTAATGAAGATACATACGAGGGGCGATCAAAATGTGATAAACATATGTAATGTAAGACCATTATTGTAATCGGACCAGTGGTTCTTGAAGATAAAAGCCAAGCTCGCGTATGACTTTTATATTCAGTCCAATTGTCGGGCGACATTTTATATAACGAAATACGTTGGATAGATTAATAATTACCTGCACCTTGGGCAGAAAGTGCTCACACATAAGCAATATACTTAATAGAATGTTAATTTAATAATAACAAAAGAAGAATGTTTTTGATATATGTAAAAAAATGTATTATGGGATAGTGTTATGTAATTAGTTGCTATGTAGTTGTTTATGGATACCTAATCATCATGTCTGTGTGCATGACAGTTTGAACGAAAATATATTATAAAGTGTATCAACTAATAAACCATTTAGTACCGTTCATCGACTTTATAATTCTGATAGAAAAGGTGAGAATAGTATATGTAATTATTAAAGATATTTTTACATGCAAACTATTACTACCACTCGAGATTCATATATCATCGATCGAACCAGGTTGACGACTACCCTTGGTGAGTCGTTATACGGCGCAAATCTGTCTTCAATATTGGGGGGACATGTAAGACCTTTCCCATAATCACTTTCTTAAGCGATGTTTAAAATATTTATGAAGTTGTAAAACAATGCTGTAGAGAATCAGTGGAGCAGAGTTATCTTCAACATTGGGATGCCGGAAGATTTGAGGTTTATTTTGGTTAGGAAGACGCATATTACGGTAGATGAATCTGATTTCTGAGGTGAACTTATTGTGTATTATATATCAGGCTATGGAGATGAAGTGGCACTCAGACAGAAATAATCTTTCTTCCCCCAAAAACGCATTTCAAATCGGATTATTGGGGGGCACAGTTTCCCCAGTTGCAAGATTGAGGGGGACGTCCCCCTTATTCCCCGGGATTTGCGCCAATATTCTGTAGAGAGAGTGGAGAACTGACTTAGAAAAATACACAACAGAACAGGTTTTTGCAAACTCGAGAACACAAAACTCCTCTTGCTCATATGTCATTACTCTAAGAGCACACAATCAACCAACATAGGCAAGCAAATCATCTACAGCGCGACAGTGCAGCCTGCAGATAACCATTCGAAACTTGAAAACCTTTTTATTTCAAGTGGTCAGTAATTCATTCTGAAAATATCCTTGAGCAACCACGAAATAGTTCTTCAAAAATCTGTTCATTGTTTTTGGATAACCAGGTATATTAAGGTACTAACAATAATTGCGCAAAAGGTCTAAAACATAAGGTACAGAAAATATTCACGATTTTGCGATGGTCAAAGAAAGATCTGTTAAAAGAGGATTAGAGAAAGTGAGATACTAAAAAGATTAGAGAGAAAAAAGGGGAAAAGTTGCTTCTAGGAAACCGTAGCAGCAATAAAAATATAAATTCTTTTCGAGTAAAATTTCTAGTGTTCACTGAATTTGAAAACATTAACATGAACTCTCTAACGAAGTGTGCCACTGGAGCAAATTTAGTGACAATTTTCAGGAACCACTCTTGTAGCAATGCGGTTCTTACTGTAAAAGTAAACCATTATAAAAAAAAAGTAAAAGGAAAAACAAAAAAGAATAAAGAACACTTTGAAAGAGAAAGCAAAGGAACTTTTTGTGAGGATTAGAGAGAGAGAATGGCAAGGCAAAACGTCGTAAAAACTAGATTGTATTAGTGTGTGTTTGTGTATTTGCGCCCTGGTGCAATTTTACGAAGAGTTTATGAGAAATATTGGAACAGTTTGCGGTCCAGCGTGGAAGCCATATCCGTACTAAAAACACTTTCCGAGGTCTCAGGTGCTTTTGAAAGACCTTTTCGTTTTAACTTCGTCGTAGTCATCAGAAAGAGACGCATTTTCACATGCTATCGGGGACAAAACGTTATATCGTTGATAATACGTTTTTTTCTTTACTGTTATTCAGAATAAAAAGCTTCCGATATTCACCTAATAGTGTTTTTATTCTAGAATAAAACAACGGGAACAACAAACCTGATAGAAACCTGGATTGAAAATTAAGCTCTACTCTATAGAGTGAGTTTTATTATGAAGTAAAACACACTCACACACACGTTTGTGTGTGTGTGTATGTGTGTGTGTGTGCTAGCTGAAATGTTCGTTCAATGCCCGTGAAAAATTAAATTATACATCATATCTTGTTTTAAACATAGTCAAAATTCTTGAAGTGTTTTTACAGACTATATTCCTAGCAATAGTCACAAAAGAGCATTTTCCATTTTACAGCACTTTCCAGTCGGGTAGCGTCCCTTATAATGTCATAAGTTAATGTGCAACTGTTGCGCCACAACAATAAAAAATTATATAACGAAATTAAAGGCTTCTGGTTTTCAACACGTAAACTTTCATTAATGTATACAAATCCTCTATGTGCTTATAAAGGCGCAAAAGTTCTACGTTAACACAAAAAAGCAGTAATATAATACTGTTGAAGCAAGTTATAATAATATCCAGTGCATAATATACGCAGAACCAATTTTATTATTTTTTCAACTGTTTCCCTGTATTTGGTAAAATTTGAAGAGTTTGAAAAGTTTTTTGCTTCTCCTGAAAAGCTGTGGTTTTAACACATAGCGGTTCTTCGAGGCGCAGCGACGATATAATGTTCAGATCAGCCGATTCCTGGAACTGATTAGTCGAAACCTGGGATTAGCCGAAAATTTGTCGGAAAAATGAAAGAATAGCCATAAATCCAGAACAAAATTTCAAATCGAAGCTGAGTGAAAGGAAATTTCCGCTATTTTTAATCCTAGGTTTCATTAATACACAACTGAAAATGGTTCAGAGAGGTGCAAGGCTTATCCTCACAGAAAGTGCAGAATTCTTGGATTTTTTCATAAATTTGAATGAAAAAATAAACAACAATCAATTCAGAAACACTTGGCCATATACCCTAATTTAGAAGTCGATATTCTGACAATAGGACGTACAAAATCTTAACCTTTCAATTCTAAATTAACATCTCAATCGGAGAAAGAAAATTCACATTTGTTTGATTTAATTCAAAATGTCAGCAAGAGTGCAAAGATTCTAAGAGAGAGGCGGGTGGAAATCTGTAATGTAAACACGTCCTTACACCATTAAATTATGATTTCAACTAAGAATACAGAAAGGCAAAGCACATCAGAGCGTGCAGTGCGACTTTCGTAGGGTGCCATAGCACCACACTCCAGGGTCATAAGTACTTGCAGCGATAAACTACTTCAGTACTTGGTAATTATTTACCTTAAGCAAGGTATTAGACTCTGAGAGGTACCAATGTATCCTTCGTCGTATAATCTAAAATATTCATGTTTGAGTTGCTTACTCAAGGACAGAACCAAGCAAATTGCATAAAGGAATATTTTACTGTCAGCACTCGCCAAAACTGCACCTAGTATTTATGAAAAGCTTTAGAGTTATTGCAACAATTTTCTGATGACTGTCAATTGATTTTTATAAGAAAAAATAATCTCGTTGAAACATACAATTAAAACATACAGTAAGTACTTATGACTCTGGAATATATGTAGTGGTGCTATGGCACCTTATCAATTCTATGTTTATCTACGGAAATCGCACTGCACCCTCTAGTGTGATTGCCTTTTTGTATTCTTAGTTGAAATCATAATCTACTGGTGTAAGGATGTGTTTAGATTACAGGTTTTCACCAACCTTTCTTTCAAAATCCCTGTACTCTTGATTAATTTACATTTTGAATTAAATCAAGCAACTGAACATCATTATTAACTTGTCACATTCTGGCACACTGAATGACACTCAATACATGACATTTTATTGTGTTCCGTTGAGTATTTCAGCACTAAAGCTATGTGATATGTTGAATCCGAGCTATACGTAAGATTCGAACTATATGAGATTCCAACGAACGAAGTGTATCAAACGAAGAATCCCGTACCGAAGGTGTACGCACTAGACATATAAATACTAGGAAATCAATTGCGTATTTTGTCACATTCTTGATCAGCAGTTTAAGAGATATCGTAACGTTTCCTTTTTATTTCATGCATTCTTCTTTATCGAAGGTAGTATTGAAGGTATTTCTGCCAATGTACTTATTTGTTACTATAAAGTACATTTATGCATTACTTTCGGTCATATGCACCACATCATGTTTACAATATTCTCTTTTAGATGTTACACATAAGCAAACTGTATTCTCTACGCACAGGGGTAGAAAACACATTTCTTTGATGTACATTGAAGTATGTGTAACGATATCTTGTATTTTCTGTATAATTTTTAAATATATTTTCTTATATTTCCGGGCAATGTGTGATTTTAAAACAGGCACTAACCAGTTCGAAGAAGAAGAAGAATTTTCAAATTGATTCTAAGATTATTATGTAGAGATGGTGATTTGATGAGTTTTTGTCTTTCGGTTGTCATAGCAACGAATTGTAAATAAATGATATAATTCCGGATTCATCTTAAAAAGACGATATACACATATTCTTTAAAGGTGTGTATTTTTTTTTTAGTAATTGTGTGCCACAATAAAATTACGGAAAATTAAATGCCATGTAAACTGTTTTATGTGATTTTCGTAGCTTGTTCTAAATATAAATAGGACCGAGGGCCTTTGTATAAGTGTCATCATATAAAATATTGAGATTGTCGTTATACATAACTTTGGTGGTCCTCGTCGCAGGATTGACGACGTTATGTATAATTTTAGTGGTTTGCCGCCAGGAACCTTAGGAGATTTTGGCGAAGTTTAGTAGACAATCTCCTAAACAGTAAAACCCGAGTGTGCAGAATGACTTTAAGGCTTCATGGTAATTTTGTTAAATCGGTATCAAAACGGAGTATACTTTGTTAAAGAATGGCACAATAACTCTTAGAAATGGCAAAATGAGTCTTCGTGATATTGAAAATACATCTGCATCAGATGGCAACAGGCAAATGAGCTTTTCTGACCGGTCCGATGTCATTAAACAACAAATGTAACAATCGAAGCAACTTAACAGTAAAATGGATCAAGAAATGGAAATAATGAATCAACAGATGGAACAAATGAATCTCCAGATGAGACAATTAAAGCAAGATTTTGGTGATCGAATGGATCAACAAACGGAACGAATGAACCAACTTGATAGCAAAATCGATCAACAGATACTACAATTAAAACAAGATTTTGGTGAACAAATGAACTAACAAATGGGACAATTAAAGCTGGATTTTAGTGAATAAATGACACAACTCAATAGTAAAATTGACCAGACAAACCTACAAATTGAGCAAAGTGACCTTAAAATGGAACGAATCATATCTAGATTCACCGAAATGCAAAATTCTGTCCAAGTGGTAGAAACTATAGTTAATCATCACCCCGGCCAAATAAATAAAAGCAATAACCAGATTAGAGAATTGCAAGAAGTGAATTCTATTAAAGAAAATCTTATGGTAGCAAGTGAGAATCATGTTAATACTCATGCAAACGGCAATGGAATTCCTACTCATATTATGCAGACGTCTCAGTACCAGCATCATCATTAAAGGAACATGAATGAAAGTAAGAATTTGCCCTGAACATAAGACAAGTAGTGATAATGAGGTTTGTGTGAGCCAGCATCGAAGAAACACTCGTTCCTCGCATCGTGTCAGAAATCATCTTGTGAATTCACGACAGGTGAGGGATAGAAACAAAGGTAAATTATAGCGGATTAGTGAAATTAAATCTCTCGCAAAATTTAGTGGCAGGTCGGATGGTATACCGGCTAGCACGTTTATAGAAAAATTCAAAGATGAGTGTGATCTAATGGGGGTAGATGAATCTAAATTCCTAAAAATTCTTCCGCATGTTCTATTGCCTCCTTGCTCAACTTTACTAGAGCCAAGCTATTAGAGTTAACCTACGTAATTACTCTGACTTTAAGAATGCATTATTATCTAACTTTGAAAATGACTTTATGTTGGCTAATAGAGATGCATTAATTCGTAACTGACATTATTATCCTAAATTGGATAAAAGTATCACAAATTTTGTAATATCCGCTTATAATGAGTTAAAATCTATTAATCTATTTCATCCAGAATCTAGAATAATAGCATCTATTCGCATCTTATTACCTACTTTGAAAGCCAATCTATGATGCAAAATAACAATAGAAGGCAGGCTAACCTGAATCGCAACCACGTTAATTATACCTCTGTTCGTAACATCAATGTTCAACAAGAAGGGATGTCAAATGTGAGAAATAATAATAGCTTTCATTCTAAGAGAAGAACAAATGCTCAAAATGTTACCGGTACTCGAACCGAACATAATCATAGAAATTATAATAGAAATAGTAATTGTGGCACTTTTTCACGGGACAGGTTCACAGATGACAGGAATTACCCAAATAGAAATCGAAATAGATTAACAGCATATAACAGGCAGGAAACTAGATCAGGCTGACGTGGAGGGGGTCAAAACCACGTCAGCATTAAATGAGTCCAAACCTTTTACCGAAAATGAAACTAAGCTTAAAATTTTTGATACCATTGATAACTATCAATGATATGGGCAAAATACAAATTGTAATTACTATAGAAGATTTTGAAATTACCATTCCTATTATAGTTATCAACGAACTAAATGAAAACGTATTAATAGGATTAGATTTTTCGACTCAATTACGGGCTGTTCTAGATTTTGAAAATAAAACATTTGCAATACGTACACTAGATGATAGGATTATTGAAGAATTAATTCCTGTTAGTGACAGCATTGCTTGTCAATGTCAACCATTTATAAATAATGTTTTAAGTATCAACTCAGACAATCAGAAGGAAACCAATGTTAAAGAGATTGAAAAGAAACAGTTTATGATAGGATATGATGATTATTCATTTCATAAATGTGTGGATAATATTATAGATCGTATAAATGTTACTGATAAGGATTTTATATTACAATTTAGAGATATTCTTTATAAACATAAAAAGGTATTTTCGCTTAGACCTGGATGTTGCAAAGATTTTGTCTATAATATTGTAGTTGATACTAAAGATCTCATAGTAACAAAACCCTACATTGTGAAATATCGAGTTAGAGAAAATATGCGTCAACAAATATCTGAAATGCTGAGAGACGGTATAATACAACCTTCGCAGAGTATCCATTTGAATCCTTTGCATGTGGTACCCAAAAAGGATAGTAAACATTTAAGAATATTTTTGGATTTAAGAAAATTGAATTCACATATAAAATTGCGGCAAGTGCAGCATATCCACCAGTGCACGAAATTCTCAGCTCACTACAAGGAAACAATATTTGGGAATCTTGATCTGCTAATGGCCTATAACCAAATCTTGTTAGGGTAAAGTTCAAAACCATTTACTGCCTTTTCGTTTGAAGGACAATTTTACGAATATAATCGTGTTGTTGTCGACCTAATCAATGGTAATGGTGCTTTATTCTCATGTTTAAATCATTAGGACAAGATTTACGCAATAATGCTGTTTATTATGCTGATGACATTTTGATTATGGGGAAAACCCCCAAAGATTATTTGGA
This sequence comes from Thermobia domestica, assembly GCF_964235325.1. Taxonomy (NCBI): domain Eukaryota; kingdom Metazoa; phylum Arthropoda; class Insecta; order Zygentoma; family Lepismatidae; genus Thermobia; species Thermobia domestica. Next base: position 112,990,056 of record NC_137465.1, on the reverse strand, counting down.
AAGTTTAGACATTGTTTTGGAGCAGTTAGAGAATTAAGATTTGACTATAAATATTGAAAAGTCAAAGTTTTTCAGGGAATCTATCGAATTTTTGGGCTATTCTATTGATGCAAGCGGAATGTGTTATAGTGATTCCAAAGTGCAAACAATTTAGGATTTATCTGTTCCCACTAATGTAAAAGAAACACGACAAATGCTTGGTTTATTTAATGGGTTTAGAAGATCCATACCTCAATTTGCGGAATTTGCAGAACCATTATTCTCAATCACCAACAAGAGAATACCGTGGCAATGCGGTACTTTGCAAGAACAAAGTTTTCATAACTTAAAGATGTGCATTATGAAAAATATTCGCTTAAACCATCCTGGATATGATTGTTCATTTTATGTGCAGTGTGATGACTCGTTATCTGGAATTTCAGGCATACTCTGGCAACCGAATTCTACAACTAATAAACCAGCTGTTATACATTGCGTTAGCCTAACGTTAAAGAACGCCGGAAAGGGGTATACCACTGCAGAAATTGAATTACGGGCTGTACGGTTTTCATTGCGAAAATTTGCTCCATATCTTAGTGGATGTCATTTTACTGTTATAACTGATCATAGTTCTCTACGTTATCTTAAGAAAGTACAAGGATATAACAGTCGTTTATTAAGATGGTCATTAGAACTTCAATCTTATGATTTTGACGTTCAACATATAAAGGGGATTGATAATGTTCCAGTTGATACATTGTCTAGATTGCTTACAAATGAGAATCATCAGGTATTATCTATAAATATATTTAAAGTCTTACAAGAGGAAATATCCAAAATTTCTTTGGAGGAGTTGTAAGAACATCAAAGAAATTATGAAGAATATGCTAAAATTATACATCATTTGACATCTTGTTCTGGAAATTGTGATTGTCCTCGTAATTGGAGCGTTTGTATCGAATGTCTAATGGTGTGTTAGTAATCAAAGATTTTAAATATGAATATAGGAACAAAATTTGTGTTCCGCCGATATTGGTACCTCGAATATTAAAGGCATACCATGATGATTTTGGACATTTTGGATATTTGAAAGTGTATTCTTTAATTAGTAAATCTTTACGGTCACAAATTAAAAAATTTATTACTGATTGTGAGGAATGTATGAAAATCAAATACAATTATCAATCGCTATATAAACCTATGATGTCAATAATGCCGAAACGACCTCATTCTTTTATTTCTGTAGTTTTGTATGGATCTCTTCCAAAAGCGCCTACAGTTGAAACTTTCCTTTTCACGGTTATGGACATTTTTACTAGATATTTACTAGCATACCCTTTGCGTAAAGCGACTTTCTTAGCAATTGTTAACCGAATTTTAAGTGTATATATATATACCATATTGTGGTCCTGTAGAACACATACTTTGTGGCAATGGTGGGCAATTTCGAATCAATTTGTTCATACATGCAATGAAAAGCGCCAATATTAAAGTACATTTTGTTACTTCTTACCATCCTGGTAGTTCTATTGTAGAAAACATACATAGAAATCTTAGTATGTTATTTAGACATTATTGTCGTGTTCAGTATTCTGACTGGATTAAGTATGTTACTGTAATTACAAACTTTTTGAACTATTCGGTATCAAGTACACTGGATGTAGCGTCAGCTAGTATGCACAATGGAACTGATTTCATACAATCGATTGAACAACATTTTGGTATTACACTCAATGATAATGATGATATGGATTACTCACATCTTGTGAGTATTGTACACTTTCGCAGGACGCAGAAATTTAGAGCTCGCAATCAGAAAATAGAGGAACAACATCTAGGTAAAACTAAGATTCAAACTGACGATCTAGTCTTTGTAGAATTACATCCACAAAGTGATGCATCTTTAAAAAGAATTTATAAGTTTTGAGATTTTTTGCCGGACCCTGTCTATGTATAAGACAAGCTAATCCTAAAGTTTTTGAACTAATAGACGTGAAGACTGGAAAACTTTTGGGTTTACGTAATATTGATGAACTTAAGTTATGGCGTCTTTCAAAGTATACTAGAAGTAAATGCATGGAATTAGTTAAGACTTTCGTTCCAGGTGAGATTACAACTAAAGTCAACATGAATGGCCTATAACAGATGGCATTAATTCTCAAAATGGGAAACAAAGAACTTTAGAGATATACAACGTGTCATGTTGTATTCCAATTTATGATATCTAATATGAAATAAATGAATTTGTTCGATATGTAACACTAACTAATTGTTGTAATATATTCCCTTAATTTTGTGTTTTGCTTCATTGTAAGTGTCGTTATTATTCCGTTTATCGTTCATATTTTTTTTTATTTAAATCCTGTACATTCCTGATTACGATAAGATCTTATCTTTGTCTTGTGTTCAAACTGTAACTTTAATTTTTGTTATGATGTTAATCCACATGTTTTATCGGATACCACTGAATTTTTTTTAAATATATGTACCTGATCCTTCCTCATTCAAAGAACAACCATATGAGTATCATAAATACCTTCTTCATTATGCCCAAGAAAATAATTATTAACTTATAACAGACATTTGAATGGATCAGAAAAGGACTTTAAATTAAGTAACATTAAATAACTTGTAAATCGAATTTCGAATGTTCCTTATCATCGTTAAAATATGTAAATAAATGAAGTCAATGATAAAGCTTAAAATAAATATGATATATGTTTATATAAATTGTAATTTTTATATATACGAGGTGCATTTGAAAACACGAATAATTAATATGTATTACTTAATAATTCAGGATTCTTTCCTTTTATTTGTAAACTCAATAAAAGAAAGTCCCATATTTCGGGCGACATCATGTAATGGTATCTTGTATTTTTTGTATAACTTTTAAATATCTTTTCTTATATTTCGGGGTAATGTGTCATTTTAAAATAGGCACCAACCAGTTCAAAGAATAAGAAGAATTTTCAAATTGATTCTAAGATTATTATGTAGAGATTGTGATTTGATGAGTTTTTGTCTTTAGGTTGTCATAGCAACGAATTGTAAATAAATGATATAATTCCGGATCCATCTTAGAAAGAGGATATAAACATATTCTTTAAAGGTGTGTATTTATTTTAGTAATTATGTGCCACAATAAAATTAAGGAAAATTAAATGCTATATAAACTATTTTATGTGATTTTCGTACCTTGTTCTAAATATAAATATGACTGTGGGCCTTTGCATAAGTGTCGCCATATAAAATATTGCGATTGTCGTTTTACATAATTTTGGTGGTCCTCATCGCAGGATTGAAGACGTTATATATGGGAGACTATTAACATTACAAATAATAATCATTTTGTTTCTTCCGACCATTTATACTTAATTATGATGTATTATGTATCAGTGGAAATATTTAGCTCTTCATATTTTCCCATGGTGCTTACTTGCCTCAGGCTCAGTTGATGATGCAGTTGACTTATTTGCTGACGTCATTCAGGCTGTAGTTAAAGACTTTGTGCCTTTCCGAAAAAGACCTTCTTCAAAGTTTCCCCCGTGGTTTGATGAGGAATTAAAGTGCATACTTCGCAAGAAAAAAGTGCATGGAAGCTATGGAAGGATTTTTCCAGTGAGTATACTTACAAGAACTTTACAGATATTAGAAAACATAGTAAATATCTTATGAAAAGAAAGTATGAGGTGTACATTGAACACATCACAATTGATACACGTAAAAACCCTAAGCGTTTCTGGACCCTAATAAACAATCGAAGAAATAGTTCTCGCATACCGATAGAACTGACCTATACAAATGGTTGTGTCAATGAAGAAGACAGGGCAAAGGTATTTAATGAATACTTTGCTAGTAGCTTTGCTTCATTCCCTACCACCTCTCCTTCCTTCCCCTACCTTCTACAACCTGTTTGTTCTGAGTCTTTGTCTTCTATTAGTACTACACCGACTGAAGTACTCTCTCTTCTCTTGTCATTGCCCCAACGGCGCGCCTTAGGGCCAGATAATATCAATACTTGCTTCCTACGCAGTATCGCCAGTTCTCTTTCTCAACCCCTTTCGGTTTTACTAAATCGCTTTTTCGCAGAAGGTGTCTTTCCCACCAGTTAGAAGAGAGCTAATATCAGTCCTGTTCATAACTCTGGTAAAAACAAAAATGATGTGTCTTCCTACCGACCTATTTCCATATTATCTCCACTCTCATTTGTTTGGGAAAAGATAATCAATAACAGGCTTTTCAATTTGTTGCTCCATTTATAAAGTCCTCACAACACGGCTTTTTGCCAGGAAAATCTTGTCTTACTAATTTATCAGTTCTTCTGTCCGATGCTGTGGACAGCATCTCAGAAAATTCTCAACTCGACATTTTGTATTTGGACCTGTCTAAGGCTTTCGATTCTCTTCCATACCATCTTCTTCTATACAAACACAGTTCTAGATTCAATAAATATGGTAAATTACTTACTCTTCTAGAAACATATCTCAGTAATAGGACACAACGAGTTTCAGTTTCAGGTTACTTTTCTGACTTTATTCCCGTAACTTCTGGAGTTCCTCAAGACAGTGTTCTGGGCTCACTTCTATTTTTATTATACATGGACGATTTGCCTCCTTTGTTCACAAACAGCTCTACCAAAATTCTTCTATTTGCTGATGATTGCAAATTCTACTGACAAGTTAAATCAGAGTACCATGCTTTTACTCTTCAGCATAATGCTTCTATTCTTCTCAACTGGTGTAACTTTTGGAAACTTAATTTAAACATCGAAAAATGTGCTTCTCTTACGATTTCTCTAAAAAAAAGGACCCTATAAACCACATCTACAAAATTGGTCATCAGAACATAAATCCTGTAACCTCTTTCAGAGATCTTGGTGTTATCATTGACAGTAAGCTTACTTTTGCGGATCATATAAGCACAATATCTTGTACTTCCATGAGAAAACTAGGACTCCTTTATCGCTTCACTAACATAAAAAATCCTAGTTCCTTAAGCTTGTTCTATAAGTCATATGTTGCTCCCACTATTGATTACTGTTCTCCTATCTGGCCTATGGCTTGCCCTATTCATCTGAAAAAATTAAATTCTGTAATAAATTTCTTTTCAGTCATTGTATCCCACCGAGTACCTCATCTTCGAACACTTCCAAAAAATGATGTTCTAACATTTATCAATATCAAACCTCCCCTAGTAAGAAACAAATTTTCTGACCTAATATTTTTGCGTAAAATTGTAAATGGCCATATATCATGCGAACAGTTATTAAGTCAGATCAATTTTCGCGTACCCGCTAGGACAACACGATCTAGTTATCTCTTTTACACTCGAGCTGTGGGAGTTAATACTGTCCAAAGGTCCCTTCTAAACAGAATTGTTAGCACGTATAGTAAGTTACCAGAAACTCATTTTTTGAAATGAGCATACCTTCAGATCATCTATAAATAAACTATCTTTGTAATGTTGCCATTGTACTGTACTATCTTGATTTCAAATTGCTATTCTATTGTTATGTTACATAATTGTTAAAATGTTTCAGTGTAAAATGGCCTAGTGCTGTATCTGAAACCTATTATAAATATTACTATATATATAGTAACATTTGTACGTAATGCTTAAGGCTAGCCTTCAATTTTTTTTTAAATTAACAAAAGGATGTATTATTTTATTAAATTTATCTACATATTACTTATTTACCTTTAACATTAATTCAAGAGTATCACACCTACTAGGTCTTTAATTGAAAGTTTGATTTACTTTTCCCTTTAATACTGTATTTAAGACTAGCTTTGGAATTCCTTCAATTCACACACATCTCTTTTAATCTGTCTATCTGTAATGTAATATTTTATTCTACTATCTACCACTTATTTATCTTCGGCGTAAGTTCAACAATAATACACAATCTGAGACGGAAACAGTAGCGCAAATTATCACCAAACCGCCTTGTCATAATTGGGAATGGGAAGTGAAACAAATGTAAACCAAGTTTTGTACATTCTTCATTCTTGCGTCTGGTCTAAGTATATACAATATAAGTTCGTAATTCAAAGTTTTCCTGACTCGTAGCATCAATTATAATTTAAATTTACAAAGACATGCATTGAGAGAATCTCTAAGGCTAAATGCATTAAGGCAAAATTAAGTCAATCTTTTCTTAATGTGGACGTGCTTACGTATTATTTATAAGAGGATAGAGTGATATTTTATCCTGGGGATCCATTATGTATTATCCTTCCTTATATATGAGAATATTGAGTATTAAAATGGAATAAAATATAATTACTTGTTTTCATTTAGAGATGGAAACAAAAGTACCTGAAAATTATGCATGTATATAAATTATATGAATAATACGTATTGCATAGCTCTTTCTTTGATGATTATATAACGAATGTCAGTTACTTACGGAAAATAATTTTAAAAAACTTTATTCTGTGTCCTTTCTTAATTAGTAAAAGCAGAGAAAAATGTTTTTATGAAATGCTTCCAGAACTTCTTATTTAATTCGATTTAAACATTAACTCGTTATTTTTAATGAGTAATTTACGTAATGAATTTTTTGTGAATGAAGGATTATTTTTTTTCTGTAGTAAGTAAGTTAAAATCATGAAATTACATTGCACATTTCTTTAAACATTTTTTTCTGTACTGAAATGGTCATAGTAATCTTAGTGATATACTTACTTTTATAAAATTAAGTTCCACATATACAGAATATCATTTTAGAAATTGCTATTCCTCATTTTACTAATAGTTACTAATTCGCTCCTCAGGAAAATTAATTTATTACTAATAGCATGCGTGTCACTGTTAAGATTGTGTACGATACTTTTAGAAGTATTTCTTAGCAGTTCAGCTTATGTGGGTTACAATTGTGTGTGTCGGTATTAAGATTTTATAGGTCATTGATAGGAGTATGTGTGTCATTGTTGGGAGTATGTGTTACTGTTAGGAATATTGCGTCATGGTCAAGATAATGTCCAGCAATTTTTTGAAGTATGTGTGTCACTGTTAAGATGGTGTGTGCCACTGATAGCAATATGTGTGTCACTGTTAGGAAATTGTATGACCGATATGATTTAATGATTTCCATCACTGTTAAGAGTATGTGTGTCAGTGTGAATATTGTGTGTGTCACTGATAGCGTATGTGTATCACTGTTAGCAGTATGTAATCCTGTTAGGAATATTGTGTCATGGTTAAGATGATGCCCATCAGTGTTAGGAGTATGTGTGTCAGAGATAGAAATATGTGTGTCAGTGTTAAGATTGTGTGTGTCACTGATAGTGTATCTTTATCACTGTTAGGAGTATGTATTCCTTTTAGGAATATTATGCCATGGTTAAATTTGATCTTCATCACTGTCAGGAGTATGTGTGTCAGTGTTAGGATTGTGTGTGTCAATGATAGCATGTACTCATGAGAAGACCTCTTCAAACTCTCTTTATATTGCAAACAATAAATACATGGTTCTGTGTGTGCAAAATACGCTATATCTAAAAATATACCTTAGTATGCTATTTTCCTTTGAACAAAACTGGGATAAATGATTTTGTATTCTGATAATGGAGTTACAAATAAAATGAAGAAGAAAGGATGAATTCTCGGAACAAAGCTAATTAAAGTAGTCCACGGTACAGAAAGATAAAAGGAAGAAATCAGACTGAGCACAATGAATGAATGAATGGAATAAAGGGTGGAAAAAAGGTAAGAGATATTCATTTGATTTTCTTCGTTAATAGTAAATCGAGATACCATCGTCTTCCATTTCTCAGCCGAAACTTATTGAGTTCGGAATAAAGAGCTAAGTTTCTTAAGAAATTCAGTTAAGTAGTAATTTATATTCTGTTTCTGTTATATATTCTCTGTCTTTTTTCAATCTCTGTGTGCGTGTTGTATATATTGGACGATTAATTTAACTTGAGATATAGAAATATCTCGAGAAATAAGTGTCATTCAAGAAATATATCGAATAAAACTTTAATAATTCATAGGGGCCATTCAAAGGTACACTTTATGTTGTAAGATATGAATAGAAGGCAAAAACTACTATTAAACATAAGCACAGGAAATACAATTGCACACACATATCCTAATAATAAAATCTATTTAAAGTAAATCATATTCACCGCCAATTATATATATATATATATATATATATATATATATATATATATAGGGTCGGATCCAGGATTTTCTAAGGGGGTGAACCAATATTTACCAAAATAACCAATCACACTGAAACTCTTCAAAGTGGCATGATACAATATTATTTACCCCTGACAACGCCGATACATTGAACGAGGGAAGGGAGTTAGTAATTTTAAAGAGAGTCGCAAGTGATATGACGGAAAAAATATTCTATCCTCATGGCTTCTGTTTTCTTCCGTGTTTGACAATTGCATTGTTTGGTTGGTGAATATTTCTTCATTCACCATCAAAAATCGACTTAAGCTATTGCTTTGGCAAAGCTCTGCTTTCTCTTAAGCCCCTTACGGAAAAATAATGGCAGAAAGTTTCGGTAAATGTTGCTATTTTCACTGCTAGCTTCCCATTTTAGATAGTGTATATTTACAACGAAGGGGGGTGCAAGTGCACCGGTGCACCCCCGTAAATCCGGCCATATATATATATCCGTTTTGTCTTAGAGGTACAACCAGATTAAGGGGTTGAATTTGCTTCCGGGAGAAATCGTAATCTCAGAAGTAGAACGTAGATGGAAGCCTCGAAAAATTGTCTAGAGGAGACATTGGTTATACACAATTTCGAAAATTATCAAATTAGGTATTAATGATAAATTACTAAATTTCTCATTAGATTTACTTTTAAGTATTATAAACTGATTAATTTCAGATGCACTGGAATAATAAGGAACTAATAAAAGTACCGAGCATTTAAAAAATATTTTCGGTTGCAAGAGATATGATAGCTGATCTTAACTAATTTGGGGTTGTTGAACACGAATCCGTCGTCCGTTTCTACGTATTACGCCAGGTTTTCTCGTAATAGATATACTAACAAGGCACGTATGTGAACCATGACAGATAGATATTTATGAAAATTGGTACATTGACTAATTGTGGATTGCTAATCATCGTGGTGATAGTCATTCGGTGTGGAAATGCCTTGTTTACATAATACATAAACCATGCACTGACCTGGTAAGACTTTGCTGAGTTATATCCTAAAAACGCCGGAAAAAGGCAGAAAATGGAAAATGTGTACAGGTAAGCTGATACCTATGGGATAGAGGTAGGTATCCAAGAACATTGCAGTAATATCACACAAGCAGTGTTGCCATCCCGATACAAACTTATAGTTTTTTTTTTTTTTAACAGAACATATACCATTTCCTGGCATTAAAACAATTAGCATGAAACGTGAAGAGAAATAAGCCAAAGATGAATTATCACTGTTGCCAAATAAAGATGATACGATTAATAAAGTTGAGAAATTCTGTTGCCCATACAGGAAAAGAAACAAATGTACAACAACAAGACTGTAGAAGGTACAAATGTAATGTAGGGAGTAAACCACAGCATTGACAGCATCCAGTAACTAACGGGCTTGATGGTTCGTATCGTGTGTGCAGCTAGGGTGAAAAATTTACGTATTTTGCCATACTATCTATGGCTTTTCTGTTGTGTGTATTGATGTATTATGTAAAAATATTTTGCGCCTGTATATTACTATTACTCTGATAACAACACTGATATCCCACCGTTTGTTTATTTCCTTTCACGTTTTATGTCAATTGTTTTAATGTCATAAAATAGTACACGTTCTATATATATATATATATATATATATATATATATATATATATATATATATATATATATATATATATATATATATATTGTATTGGGGTAGCGACACTGCTTGTGCGACACTACTGCCATCTTTTTGGTCACGTGTCCCCCATTGGTAACATGTTACATGCAAATATTCTGCATTTTCTGCCTTTTTCGGTGTTTTTAATGTATAACTCGGCACAGCCTCACATGTTCACTGCGTAATGTAGGTAATATACGTAGTGGCTAAACAAGGCATTTCCGTACCAAGTGACTATCAACACGATTATTAACAATCCACAATCAGTCATGGTACCAATTTTCATAAATATCTAGCTGTCACAATTCGCATATAAGATAAAGAAATATATTGTATATTATAACAAAAAATACTGAATAATTAAAAGTTTGGAAACAATTACAGAGATTCAAAATGATATGTTTATTCAGTCCCTGACATACGTATTCCATGTTGTGGACGTGGGCAAATGAAAAGAGCTTTCATCTATTATAATTGCCAATAACTAGGGTCGAATCTCACACTGTCAATACCTGAGAATATACGTGACATTCGTAATTCCTGTGCTGTAGCAACAGTTTAAACAAAGAATTTACCAAAAAGCAAATTTATATATAACACCTCAGTGAAAGAGAACCTTATGAAACTCATTCTAATCTGAACAGTCCTAGTTGTTTCCTTGGAATAACCACTTGTTGCCCAGTGTCTGACTGTTGTATTTTTGCCATCTCTTTTTAAACACCAATAGTAGTTGGCCATCTTCGATACATTCCACTTTCCCTAGTATCTTCTTTCTGCTTCCTTGGTATCTTGGTGAAACGTCTCTTCCACCTCTTCACTAACAACCTCAAGACCTTCCGGATCGAGGTGAGAATGAACGAAGTGCAGTTTCAGGCTCCTTTTACATGATAAATCTTTCATGTGATCCAACATCGATTTCACTATTGTTTCAAACTTCTCGTCCTTGACATTTTGTAGGATCTTTGTCATGACTTTTCTCATTAAATTCCATGCAGCATGCTCTGCGGCATTCGACGTCTCTTTAAATTTTCGGTTTTTCAGAAGTTTCCTAATTTGTGGTTCATCAAAAATGCCTTCCTTGGCCTTTGATCCCATAAATGTGGCAACTTGTTTACAATGTATTGAAGACAGGGGCTATCTTTCTCTAAGGCCTTCACAAACTGCTTCATTATTCTCATTTTGATGCGTAGCGGTGGCAGAATACCTTTTTAGTGTCAACTTAGGTAGCAAGTATAACATTTTTCACACCGTGTGTCAACACTTGTCTCTCCGGTCAGGCAGGTGTAGACTAATGTTTGTCCCTAGCCCTGCTGTCCCATTCACATAAATGACAAGGAAATTTAGTGTAAACGTGCTTGGGTAAGTATTTATGTGGATTCTACGAAGTACAAAAACGCTGGATCTAGCGAGTCAAAAGCTAAATTAACAACATTGCATTTCATATGGTAGCAATTCTGAAAACACACTGATATCGGACGAAGTCGATGGATTTGGCAAATTTGGTGCAGGGGTGTTGGATTTCAAACATACACAATAATAATATAGCAAATCATGGCCATACTAGTAACTGGCGATTTGCTGTTATTGCATAGTAGTACTTATACCTGCTATGGAAAGTTTGGAGACAGTAAATGGCGATTATTACAAAAACTAGAATTGATACAAGAAAACTAATAACATTTCTGAAATCAGGAGACTTTATTTAGTTAAAATTACTTATCAGATGCTTTGGCGCAAAAATCATGCTGGGTAGTGTAATCATACGAGTAGTGAAATGTTTTCACGCTTGGATAAATTGCTAATTTTGCTTTCCATATACTTACTTGAGCATACTGAATCAAACGAAACTATTTTTAAAAGTATTTGTCCACGTTCCTTGGTGGTTACGAGTAAAATGACCTCAAAGTTGTAATCTTTAGATACCATTTATGCCAGCCATAAAAGTGCCTGCATTTCCATACATTTCTAATTGTACTTTTTATACGAATCTTAAAATCCTAAATCTAGTGGAACTATTTTCAAATATATCCATCCATGGAGTCATGGGAAAGATTGCTTTAAAGCTTAGATATGTGTATTTATTTATATCAAAATTTAAGGTCAATTTTCAATGCACCCTTTGGACTCGTATTTTTAAAAATACCCATCGTCCTTAAATTAGTATAATAATTGTCGTTATAAATGTATCCAAACGTGGGAACCTTTACTATTGGCATAAAAGGCACTTCAATGATAAAAGCTTTGACGTAATTTTTTAGCGTCCCCATGGACAAATACGTTTATTGATAGTCTCACCGGATTCACCATGAACAAATTAAAAAAAAAAAGAGTATAAAAAGTTCAATTAGAAATGTATGCAAGCTTGTGTACTTTTATCATTGGCATAAGTGGTATTTAAAGAGCGAGACTTTCGGTGCGATTGTATCCTGAACTCATGGCCTACAACATTTGCCTGTGAAGTAATGAGACTTGCCCCCCACACAGCGCTCCAGTTGCCAGCAGAGCACTTCCCGGCGGAGGAATTTCTGGTGGGTGGTCTAAGCTAAGCAACGCACCTGGCGGCATCGCGTCCGAGTTGTGACACAGTGAGTACATCATGCGTCGCACAAAAGCTTTTAGAGTCTTTGTCGCGGCAGATAACGTGAGAAAAGGAGCGTTCATTAGAGAGCAGCGCTACGCGATTAAATGTTGCTTTCATCTGGGCAAAATCGCTTCCGAGTCGCTTGCATTAGTCAAGGAGACTTACAAAGACGACACCCTGCCAAAGGCCCAATTTTCCTGTAGTTCAGTGAGTTCAAGAACACATGGAAGACCGTTGAAGATATGGAGTGAACGACGGTCGGAGTTCAGAAAATTTTTCACTTTGGCCATACTTTTGTCCAAACCACTCGTTCAAGGGTGTTGAGATCGCTCCTGTAATCGCATAACGCTGCTCCACTTCTCACGTTCTCTGCCGTGACAAAAGCTCAAAAACAGCTTTTGTGCCACGCGTGATCCTCAGTGCGTCGGAGCTCGGACGCGACTGCTCCCGGTGCGTTTTTTAGCTTAGATCTCCAACACAAATACTCCCGCCGGATAGCGAGCTGCTGGTGACTGGAGCGCCACGAGGCGGACAGTCTCATTACTTTACGAACAAACTCTGTATATTTAAAAAATACTTGTATTGGATTCAGCATCCTTTACCAACAATTAGAATTTTATCTAAGCGTGAACACTTTCTACTGGTGCAATGATCTTTTGTTGTTATACTGTAACAAATAAGGTATAAATGTGCGCCCTACAAATAGAAATTAATGTTGCGCCCAACAAATAACTTAAATTTGTGTATGTTTGAGCGCATGCGCAAACGTGCGTGCTTGTACGTGTGTGGTTGTGAGCATGTGTGTCCTACAACTTACATATCATGTTGAGTTCCTAGAAACCATAAAGGTTACCCTCTCGAGTGATAAAACGCGATTAACATCAGTACAGATGTAATGAGATACTATATTCATGTAGACATTTTATGTTTCGCTTTTTCCCCCTTGCAATTTTATTAGACCATCGAGTAAAAATGTAAGACAATATATATATATATATATATATATATATATATGTACATAGTAGTTAAGCATTCAGGAAATTGTTTTACATTTTTTATATAGACATTCCGTGATGCACGCTATACCTTTGAAATACAGTTCGTTAGTTGCGCAATGTATAAAAGAAAAAAATAAACGAAACATTTTTATTGCTATGCCAATTTGATTTTATATTGTAGGTTGAAGTGTATTTGTGTGTATAGATTGTAAAAATCAAGCTATCAGATCAGATTTTGTACAAGAACAGTGTAAGTTTTAACCAATATTTTTTTCATACACAGAAATGACTAAATATTCAGTAATCAAAGCAAGTATCATATTAATTGCTTAAAACAAATGCGACAAAGTTCTATTTAGGTATACATTCCCCGTATCCTATTTCGTTTATTTTACTAGTACTGTCGACAAGTGGATGTTGACACATGATTACTGCCCCTCTACGTTTGCAACAGTTACGAATTTCTCCATAAACAGTGATTGACTTAACTTGAAATTCGTTTGATTGCTGTAGCCTGATTTCAAGGTTTTCTAGAGGCGGAAGCAAGATTATTCACAGGCATAAGAGTTTCATGTTGCTTATTAATATATTTTTATATTGATATGATTTATTTTTAAAAGAGAGCATATGTCTCGCAATCTTAAGGAAGGCAATTGGTTCCCTGCCCTTCTTAAATGACGACGTGGCTTGTAGCAAGTGACAAAGGAATGGGGACAAAGGAATGTAGATGAATGATAAGTTGACAAAATGCAAACGTGGTCCGCAAAAGTAAACAAATATGAGCATTGTGGTGGTGGTGCATACAACTGAATTTGAGTTATTTTAACACGAACATAGGAATTATTATTTAAAATGTAGCAATTTTACTTATAACTCTTCTAAAATCCATCATACATTGTTCTTTTTATTTTATTGCAAGTGTGTCTGGCAAATGAGGCAGTGTTTTTTTTTTCAGTTTCATAAATAAGTAAAATAGAGCATAGTGTACATAATTATCAAAGTATACATTATGCTTTACAGTACATTTCATTTAACTGTTGTTTAATCAGTTGAGCATATCATTTTTATATAGGGATACCTTTTAACTTCATATTTTTCAGTGATCAGTCATTAAGTTCGAAGGGAGTTGTAACTGAATGTATCACGTAGAAATAACGAATGCAAACGTGAATCAACAAATACGTGAATAGTTTCTTCGTATATTTTCTTGTCCACTATTTTCTAAATACTGAAATAAAACTCGGGTGCATGTAATATTGTAACCTCTGCTTTTACTGGCAACCGTTTGCTGTACCAAATTGTGTGCTTTTACATTCAGCTATTCAAGAGAAGCCTGTGATACCAATAAAGTCTGGCAGTCTCCTCCCCATCTGCCCTTACGATTGGCCTTTCTTATTCAAATATATGAAATCTGCCACAGGCGATCAGAGTTTGACTGGCTCCATGAAAAGGAACGTGGTACAGATAGTGAGAGGGCACCATACCAATTGGTCGGAAAGAAAAGAATATTATTACATTTATAAATGTACTCTATGTTGTTATAGACAAGTTTTATGTCTTTAACCACATAATTTTAGCTATAACATAAAAGGAGAAAAAACTCCTGGCACGACAAGTGCAGAGGATCAGATCATACCTGCCGGCTTTTGACACTCATGAATTCGGGGTGATGTGCGGTCAGCACATCGATTTTTCTTGCCTTTAAAATTGACTTTCTAGATCGGTGTTTATTACTCTTTGCTTTCAAGTAGCTTTCCAATTGTCATCAGGACGCTGAGTGGATGGCACAACGGACCATCTCCTGAGCAATAACTGTCATTCATCTATCTTGTGATAAAACCCAATATAGCTTTGTTTCTCTAATTTCACAAGAAGTGATATTCCAGTGCAACTAGGTCGCTGGAAATTTTAATTATAGCACAATACGTAACTTTGAAATACAAATCCTTCAAACCGAACAATTGCTTCAGTTTGTCTTTTAACTATAGGAAAGAGTCACGGAACTTTGGCAGTGTAGCTGTATCTACAGGATAGTCAGTCTTACACGCATCTCGAAAAATTATAATTACCAATAATGATTCACAACACACGCAGATTGTTATGTGTATTATTCCAGAAAAGTAAAGTCAATATTTCAGGGGAATTGATTAATTTTATTTTCGGTATTAAATAGATTTTTATGAGACGCCATAAAAGGAAGGACGCTCCAAGCATGTCTGATTGCCCCGCAAACCAATCCACCTCTGGAAGTCAATTGCTAGTTATAGTACTAATTATAGATGTTGCTCGCATATGATTATGTTTACAAAGGAATATATGATTATGTTCTGTTGTATGTAATTGATTAAGGTTTGTGTGATGCTTTAAGTTTAATTTTATTTATTTCCCTCTTTGAGAATACAATATTACTATTTTCGTAAACCACAACAATACTATGAATTTCATATTTTATTGTGAATTCTGGGAATCATCTAATGTGCGTTCTACTTTTATTCAGATTATTGTTTCTCTATGTCAGCCTATATTGCGTCCCACTCTCCTACTTTCTCTGCAATTGAATGAAATGCTTTGTGCATCAAACTTACTCTTTTTATTATCTTTTAGTCTGATTTCTTCATCACGATGATAACAATTATTTGCAAATACATGCAAAATCATGAAAAGAAAAGAAATTTCACAATATGCACTTTGATTGTAGTAATCTAGGCATTTTGGCGACTTGGTCTGTCTCCACTTTTATACCTATCTGCAACACAATATTCAACACGTGTTTCTCTTAACGCTAACGGTGTAATTCTATTGTATTTCAAAACTAAATACTTCCATTATGTTTAACATTAGATATCACTAATATGTTTTTTTTATATATTAATGTTTTTTATAGATATCACTAATTTTTATATATTGTATTTCAGTGACCTGTTTCGTTAAACTTAGAAGTCGTCATCAAATATTGCAAATGGGCAGTTCTAAAACAATATCGTAAATGTAAATACCATTTTTTTCTCTTATCAAGATAATACAATTTTAGAATTATATACGAGATTCAACTATTAAATTGTTTATACAAGGTCTACTACAATTACAATATTTGTAGTTTTCGAGACACAGGTTTCAGGGAGCTAATACAGATACCAGTTGCCAACAAAGCTATGTATTTACGTCTGTTTATTCCTTTGTTTGCCTGGGTATTGTTCAGGCCACACAACCCACACAATATATCAGCCACACAATCCAAACTCCTTGACGTAGTATACTTCTACTTGTTAAACTTTATTCTCATCAGAATAGAAAACTGTATAACTCATTTCAGTGCCTTGGTTGCAGAAAATCATGTTATCCACTGCCATATAAAAAATGACTTAACTCAAACTAAATGAGACAAATGCGTACTTAAGTATAAATCAACGTCTTTTCAAATTTTGCCATATGAATAGTAATTTGCGAAACAAATTTAAATTTGTATTGCGAAGAATAATTTTAGCATCGCATTTTCAGAAGCAAAGAAAAGTATTATCCACATTTTGCACTGTTTTTTGGTGAATATGAAATATTAAAAATGAGCAAATGAGGATTTTATTTCACGTAACAAACGTACATGAAATCGCAATAGAGGAACACCGGTGACAATTACATTAACTCTGTCATTCATTCTGCAATTACCTAAGATGGTAGCTGCTTTTGAAGGTGTCGAACATAAGCTTTAATATTTTTAGTGCTAATTCAGTAACATTGTCAAGGAACGGAGAATTGGAATTACGCACCCTACGAAGTGAATCGTCGTTCTTAAGAATGAAAAAATAATAATTTCACTCAAATGTTAGTTTCCGAAGTAACATCGTATCCAAGGGCTACGTGGATCCAGTTGATTCTTCCATTTTTCAAAAAAGTTGTGAAACGAAGAACACTTTAGTGAAATACAACAGATGTAACAAAAGAATATTTCTGGATCGAAACTATGACATAATTATGTAGATGTATCATTTCGGGTGCAATAAGATGATAACCCACATTTCAGCGAAATTTTAGTTCTGTGAATGAACTACAGGTTGTTACCTTATACGCGCGTAAAGTTAGCCAGAATGGCATGTCACTGTACCCTTCCCTACCACCTATATATGAAAATCAAGAATGTTTCACCTAGAACAGACGGAGAAGAGGCTTGTCACGTTGTTCATTCAGAGAACTAAAATTTTTGTGATATGTGGGTTATCACCTTTTACAGCTGAGGTCTATTAGTTATCAGAGCTTCAAATAACAGGACAGAAAAGGAAGGTACTATTTTAAATTTTGTTTTCGCTAGCTATTTAGTTTCCAAAACGTAACCTCAGGTTTCTCATTTCAAGACTTTGAGGTGCTTTATTTTCATACGTTATAAAATGTCAAAGTGAACATTGCTTATCATCAATTCTACAGCCAGTCTCAAGTAACATAGTCTTCAGTTTATAGTGAATTGGTATGTTTTGCTCAGATTCAAAAAGGAACCTATTGGAAAATATTGTATTTTCAAAGGAAGAATTAACACAACTGAAAGTAAGATCAAAAGAGAATCATCTCGAGAAAGACAATATTATCCTTTTGTTACAAAAATAGTTTACTCCGGTAATAGTATAAATTATGATAAAAATGCATCGCATTTTTAATGCAATTTTTCCTTATTGCAAGTCTGTAATTTTCTGTAGCAAACTGCAATCCGATACTATTTAAAAAACGCTGATAATATATGTACAAGTAAAATCATCACAAAAACTAGAGATGGTTTAATTTTTTTTTACTCTGTAATAGATATAGATATTTCAAACAACCAATAAAATAACATACTTTATCAAATTTCTACCTCCTCCTTAAGTAGACAAAATATACCATGCACTATTTAAGCAAATATTACATTGTTATACTGGTCCATTTTCTAGCTGGCAGTAGATGATAAACAGCTGTCGTTGACGTAAATGGGAAGTTCATCCTAACACCGGATCCTAGCTAAAGGGATTCATTTACTATACAAACTAGTTTAACATATCACACAATGATAGCAACAATATCAACTACATATGCTGTTACTACAGTTCTCTATAACAAGGTAATTGTTTATCTTGCGCATCCACCTGAAATGCAAGAGTAAACACATATTTTGTTTTATCAGTGTTTGAAACTAACAATAACAATACTTTCTTATAAAAGGCGTCCCTTGTAAAGAGCGAATTTAATATGCTTAAGAAAGTACTGTATATTTGCAAAATTGAAAATAGTTGAAAATACTCATTACAGTGAGTAAATGTTCCAATTAAAGAATGAAAGATGACGTTTAGCATATGTCTCCCACGACTTCCTCTGAAGGATTCCAAAGACTCGATGAAGAGTGTAATCACTTTTTCACACTCCTCCATCGATGCAACTGATAATAAATTCAATTTCTCGCACTGTTTCGAGATTTGATTGCGTACACCCTGATTTCAGAAACTCTCAAAGGAAATAATCACATTTGCCAGTTATGGTTACCATTGCGAGAAAGAACTTCTTCCGGGAATTTCTCATGCAGCAAAGCAATTGTGGATGGTATAGTAAATAGCAACATCTTGTTGAAACTAAGTAAGTTCAGTATTAATTGAGGAGCGTTTTTTTTTCAAAACTCGATAGAACACAAAGCAACATTTTTACACGAGTTGCGTTTTTGTTATTATTGTACATAACCTCAATCGAGTTGTGACAAAAGTGCTTATGATTTAGTATTCTATACACACTGCACATTTCGAGATTTGTCGATTCTGATTTCACAGCTCGATTGGTAGCATAAAAAGCATACCTATCCCACATATATATATATCCGTTT
The DNA here is from genome assembly GCF_964235325.1 of Thermobia domestica. NCBI lineage: Eukaryota > Metazoa > Arthropoda > Insecta > Zygentoma > Lepismatidae > Thermobia > Thermobia domestica. The sequence goes on along the minus strand of NC_137465.1, from coordinate 112,970,828 downwards.
TTCAAAATTTACTCTATCAAGTTTTGAAGAAACGGTCCTCAATTCTGTTCAAATGTGGTCACAAAGAATTGGTAACATTATTGCTGTACCAAACTTTACTAACAATCACTCTTGAACTTGTAGTGCTTTCTTTAAATTGAGCCACAAGAATCACTGAGCATTATCAACACATATTTACCATTCACAAATGAGAAACTTAACGCGTCTTTACATAAAACTTTTTGACATACCGCTAGCAAATTCTATCTGTCTCTTTTGTTAGGACAGTCTTTATATAACTTCTTCATTTATTGATTATGTTATACTAATTTTTATATAATTAAGTATGTGGATCTAATGGCATTTAAAACTCTCTTACTAACAACTTTACAACTTACCTAATGCTCATCTCTGCAGAAACAAGAGATCTTCATTAGCCACATTATCTGTGTATCAAACATTAGTTACCATACACTATTATTGAGCGACTCGGGGAAACACAATGGTATATCAGATTTTCTAACTATTGAATAAACTGGAAAGGAAATTCAACATCCCTATGCAATTCAATGCAATGACATATACCAAATAAGCCTTCATTGCTATCTGCAGGTACATATTCAAAACTAAACTACCCACATATTGTGATGTGGTTGGATGCCAAACCCTTCTACCTAATAGCTCTATTTTATCGAAAGTGACGCTTACCATTATGTTCGCTCGAGCAGCTCAATTACTTAAAAGAAATTAGTAATTAGTTGCAGCTTTTCTTATTGGTCTTAATAGAAAGCACTTTTCGCAACTAGAACTTCATGGAATTTCACATGTCAATACATTGCAAATGATGTTGACGACTAATAATAGGTACTGAAAGACAAGTAAAATATATAATTCCTGAAGAAACCAGTATCAATCTGAAATAATATACAAAACATTTTGATATTACTTATGTTGAAATTATAAATTATCTTTGGTTAATTGTAGAAAGAGATAATTCTTGCTAGCTCCTTTTCTTGGAATATACAGTGTAACAATCATAATAGTAATATCAATTGAAGCCACTCTGCTAATGTTTCTCTTACCCTGTGACCATTAGTTGTAAACAAAAATTGTTTAAGTCCGAGGACGGAAAAGGTAGAAATCAAACATTTCCGATATCAACACTAATCACCATAGAACGAAAACGGTAATACATAGTGAGAATTGGTTTTCCGAGTGGATTTAAATTTTACTTCAATCTATTTTTCTATGAAAACCAGATGTGGTGGAAATTGTTATTTTTGGTTTCAACATGATCTTCCTAAAGCAAAAATTCTAAGATTTAGCGAGACGGGGTTTCATTAACATTCCGATCTCTCTGTTCAAACCAGTGTTAGAAAATTATGATTTAAGCTTTCCACACTGATCGCAATGGGAAGAAAAACATTATAATAAGTAGCTGGAAGATACTTTAACATGGATTCAATGTAGGGTCTGTGTGGGTCCGTCTTCTCTCCGAACCTTTTATTAAAACCAAAGATGATAGAAACGTTTTCAAGGTTGATCATCATAGAAGAAAATCTATAATACTAATAGATAACGAGAAGTTATTATTTCAGATGGGTTTAGCGTCTCCAAGTTAGGCTCCTTCTTGTTCCTTATCCCTCTATAGCGACTAGAAGTTGTAGAAAACTACTACAACTTCTGATTTCAATATTAAAACTTCAATGATTGGAAGTCTACCGTCACAATGTAGAAGTTTTAAGTACTCACAAAGGTTAAGTTTAGGACTTGAAAAATTGTGTGTGTGTGTCAATGAAGTGTTCTTTAAATTTCCCTTTTATCTTTTCCTCTTTTTTGCTTACAAACATGACAAAAATATTGATTAGAAATTTTGTGACACTGATGATCTGGTAACACTGAACGTACAATGAAAGAGAAACACAGACTCAGTGAAATATCTGAAGAGAAATGTACAATATAATAAATGACCGAAAGCTTGCCCTCCCTTCTCTTCTAGCCACCACAAAATTCCAAACAAGCAAAGGAAAATTTAGAAGGAGAAAGAGAGATCGTAAGGAAACAAAGCATTTCAACTCGTGCAGATGTGATATGGAACTAGGGAAAAATTGTTCTGTCGCACGACATGAAGAAAAATGGTTCATCGTGTGTCTTTGAGGTCTTCCTCACCCTCTCTCTTGTACAGTTCGGAAAAGTTTCCTCTGTTGGTGGTGGTAGTGAGGAAGTTTCCTTTCTTTCTGTATTTCCTTTCTTCGCCCACCAATGTTTCGTGTTTGTCCTTTAGACATCTTTTGGTGGTCATGTGCGCGGTCTTCAACTTCTTTGTCACGGACAGAAAACCACTAGAGTGTGTGACATAGCAACGGATCTACTAAACTTATCGGAAAAGGAGAGATAGAGAAGACAAGCCGGAAAGAGAAAGTAAGGCAGATATAAAACACAATCTATAAGTGGGAAGGGCGCCCCCTCACACCAACACATATCAAACACACACAAAGCGGAGTAGATCTCCCTACGAACACGCGGAAGTTCAGAGAGAAGGCATTGGAGGTTTCTGGTTATCATTCAAGTTGATCAAAAACCCACAGGCCTGCAACAACTCGTGAAGATTAATTATCATAGAACCCCAAGAGGCGTAAACTCAAACTTCAAAAGATTTTTTTTTTACATTCGCACAGAGACAAGCCAAGGAGAATTGTCCAATCACGAAAGGTTATATGTGTATGTGTTTGTAAGTGTATGCTCCACTACATAATTAAAAGACAGAATTTATTTGTTGAAAACAACTTACGCTTGATATATCATTAGATTTTTGTTATTGATTTTGCACACTGTTATTAGTGTATACTGAGAAAAATGAATTCCTATAATGTAAGCTTCTTCTCTAGTACAAGGTATCCCTTGTCCGATTCCGGACTACGGAAGTTTGTCCTGTGTAGCGTGTCGTCTGTAGTTTCTCTCATTTCTTCTCATATTTTCATTCTGATAATAATAGAATTTCATCACTACACACTCATATTAATTACCTGTCTTACTTATTCTCCATGCCATTCTTCTAGTCGTACGAAACTGAAAGATCGTGTATTCGAAGTAAATAACTCTATCTAGTAAATTTAAGACGTGTTTATTTTATATTCGATCACAACAATCGCTCTCTATTTCCTTACCACAATCCTCCGTAATACATTGTATATAATGATTTCATATGCCTTGATTTTATCCAGATGATCGTTGACATTTTGACTTAATAAATTGATTTATATTAATGAAATTATAGTAATGTAAATTCCTATTCGTATCCATTTAACTTAATTGAAGTCTTCATTTTAACACAAATGAATACAATGTTTATTGTTCCGGTAGGGCAACAGTAAAAACGATCGTGGGAAAAATCATGAATATAAACACAGTCATCTTAAAAAATGATTGACTAGGTATATTTGAGTTTAATGCCTCTTTTAGCAGCGAAGTTATATGAGACGTGAACCTAGACCTTAACGTGGGATCCGAACCACTTGGGCGTCCTCCAATAATCGAACTCAGGCAAAAGAAAAATAAATGCATGTGACCAACTGGTAATTTAACAAATATACTAAAAGAAATAAAATATAAACCCCTAAATATTCACAGGGACTTATACCTATGAATAAAATGTACAGAGTGTAACTGAAACCATGACAGTGTATTGTAGGCCTATAATATTGTCTGCTCCAGCTTCAGTATATGCCTGCAATCTTGCATAGAAACGGTCGTAGAGGTGTTACAAGTCATAGTCCACGCTTCATCTAGCTAATGATGCAGTTAGTCTAAATGAGTCTTGTTTAGTACACCCAACTTTAAAAACGGTCAAATCACCTAAAAGGGGGAGGGGGGCAGAACACCCACAAAATAAGTTAAATCGCCTAATGGTTGAATCTGTCAAAACGTCTAATTACCAAAATGGACAGATCGCCCATTGTTTATACTTTTTGTATACTAGTGTATAGAAAAACAATGTATGCACATGGTTAAGTGCTGTAGAGACTATTTCGCTGCGCAAACAAAGTTGTAAATAAATAAAACTTATCACAACGTCCACAAGAATCATAAGAACGAACAATTGCCAAAGCGATCATATCTCCCAGATAAACAATCAGAATACCCCAAAGCACAAACATTCAAACACTAGCACCGGAAAGATGCACACTTTGTGGAATAAGTGACATGTTGAAAAGTGAAATGAAACTTTTTACGTCCAACGGTTATGGCGGTTAGGCTAAAGGAGACGGTGATGATGAGTAATGAATGAAATGGTGGAATGAAGAAAGTGGGAGGAAACGGGAGAACCCCGAGAAAACCCACGCACACGGTGTTTGTCCACTACAAAGTTCACTTGGCGGAGGCTGGGATCGAATCCGATACCCCAAGCACTAGAGGTGAACGCTCTACCACTGAGCCACCGCGGCCCCCAAGTGACATGTTATCTCGTAAGCACAGCTCCATATAACAAACGTGGTCGATTTTGTGTTCTCTCAAGTCTACATTTCTCATCACCTATTAACCAATTTTTCTTAACATTATGTTTTATTAAGAACTAAACTTTATTCTCCGGTACAAAGTACTAAAGTTGACCAACCAGTACGAAAAAAAATAATTTGAGAAAAAAGTACATACAAATGGTGCATATGCTTAAAAGTTAGAAAATCAGGTAGGTGTTACATTGGTTCGTTGATACATGAGTTGAAAATTAACGTCCACACTATAAGTTAGTTTTTTTTTATGAATATTAATATACGGAGTTAGTTATTTTAAAAAATGTAATTAAGTGTTTGTTAAAGAATCGTTTCTTCAGTGTAATATTTGATATTTATGATTATCAAAAATGCGCATTATTATTAATAATGCAACTTATAGCCATTAGGGACCATAAGATTCACCTTTTTTTCTTCGAAAAATAGCTTCCAAAGTTCAGGTGCATCTTGTACTCGAAATTATTAATCTTTCAAGAAGTACTACATAAGTAACGCTCTCGATGGCAGTGAAGACCATCTTGGTAAAAATGGTAAAAATGTTATTTTAAAAAATCTTAAAATTAAGCCGCGTCCTATAGTCCGTAAGATACGGTAAATTTTGTGGGGCTTTTAATGTGTTCATCATAGAATACTGTCTCACAATTTCGTCAATGAAACTTTTAAAGACGCAGTTATCAGGCTATGACTATTTGTCTTATGTCCACTTGACTTCTTTCTTTAATTTCCTCTAACACCAGTGCAATAATACAATATTATATGGACAAATTAATGATGCTTACTCCCATTATATGGACAAAATAGTCAAAAAAAACCTCCAGAATAAAAGTGCATGTTCCATTGAATATTGATTTCCGTAGTTTTTTCCCTTGTTCTTTTATTTAACCTACGAAGAGATTGTAGAGTAGTAGAAGTAGAAGATTGGGTTAAAATGACCTAGATACAGTGTTTGTAGGTTTCCTTAAGAAAATTTCTCTCGACTAACGCATCTTTCCCTTTTCTTATCAAATTTTTTCTAGTTTGTTGAGTGTCCAATTAGTATGACAGAAGTTCTGTGATAAGATTAATTTAGCTATATTAAAGGAAGTTCCAACCACATTTGTTTTTTGCTTCTGTTTTTTTTTACTTTCTTTAAACAAAACATTATATACAAATATACTCAACTAACAATGGGCGCAAATTATGCTACTTTGGAAACATTGGCTTATTTCTGAAGAACAAAGAAAATTCAAGCATTTTTATTGGTCAATTTGTCAAAACAAAAATTCCCCTGGATTTTCACGTTTTATCGAAACCATTCCTGTTTGCTAAATTTACTTAGGGAAATTTCCCTCAGACTGCGAACACTGCCCAGACACTCAGAAATGTCATTTTTTTTTTTTTTTTTTTTGTATATTAACTATTCTGCAAATATGGAAATTCCATGTATCCTTCATGCATTTTACCCTGATGATTTCTTTGAAAAGCTACCGTTTGCATACGAGCAAGTTATTTTGGAAAATTAAATGTTATCAATGCCGAGTCGTTTGTGATTCTGTTTTGTCCCTTTGTATAACTTCAAGTTTAGAAAACTTGGGAAACAATCGATTTTAAGCTAATAATGACTTCTATTTGTTTATAATAATAATTGATATTTGCTGCTAATAACGATTTATATAAATTCAAGTTACTTTATTTATGTACTCATGATATCTAAAAGTGTACCTATCGAATATTCTTGTAATTAAAAGATACGTTTTATTTTTCGTAACCAGCAATTTACCCAACGTTGTTAGTATGAGAATAAAAATCTAATAATTGTATGTATTCCATCTATTCTAGAGAACAACCTGATTAATTTACGAGAGAAATATGTAGGTCAAGAATGGTTAAATATTGATGTTTTATGAGTAGGAATTACTTTGGAGTTCCAAGGATCAAACCATAAAAAAGAAAATGGAACGAAGATAAAATGTAACAAATATATGTATTGTGTTTTTAAAGAGTTTAACATTTCATTTATAAATGTAACCAAGAACGTTCTGTCGCTTTTTCACCCACTATCTTCGAACATCGATATGCCACCTAAGATGTACCTGGAATGTCGAAAATAGTCCCCACCAGCACCGACGACCTACTGCCAACATTCTGGAAGGCCATGGATTTCATCGCGGTAGATCTTGCTGGGCCCTGAAGCAAAGAAGTTATCAAGTGCATTTTCCCCTCTTACTAGGGATTTGAATTGGCGTTCTCTAAGGCGATTGTTCAAGGAATGGAACAGGTTATAATCAGATGGTAAAATGTCCGGTGAGTATGACGAGAAGCAGAATGGTCAGCCGGGTCATCCTAGCCACGTGGGGCTTAGCGTTGTCCTGTAACAGGAACCACAGGACCACTTTTTGAATCTGAAGTGCTGGCCCCAGAGTTTTGAGTTTTTCTTAAACACGGTTCAACTGTGGTAGTAACATTTGCATTGATGCTCTGACCAGCTGGTAGCAGTTCCCGATGCACAATGCCGCGAGCAGTCCACCAAACACACAAGAGGACCTTCTTCTGGTGCAATGCTGGTTTCGGAACTAGTTCATGAAATGCTAACCAATGATGATGGCATCGTGGAGCTTCATACAGTACCCACTGCTCATCTCATGTCAACACCCTATCTAGAAATAGTTCCTTCCTCAGACGAGGCAGCAAAGAAACACAGGTGCCTGCTTGCATTGCCTTGCCCGGAATCGAATCATGTGGGACCATCGACCCGTGCTTTGTTATTTATTATTAAGACAATGGTTGTATCAAAAGTAAACAAGATTTAATTACATATCGTATTTACTCGAAGATAAGCACCTACCTAAATGTAAGCACACCCTAAAAACTTAATGTCTATTTTGAGAATGCATTTAATATGCAGATACAAGTAACCCTGTACTACCCCCAAGTAAGTTAGGTATTACCTCTATCCATTATGGAATATACAAGATTTTACATACCTGCAGAGTTATGAACTAAAACATTAGAATTTTTCATTGTCAATATTTTCCACTCGTTCATTCTTACAGTACTTTGACACAGAAAAATTAAATAATGGCAGTATTTTGTGATTGACAATTGTGTTACTGTAAGTCTCACCACTGGTTGTCAACATTCTCGAATTGTAGTTTATAGTTTACTAACGTTTCTGATCCATAGCGCTGAACGTTGGAATCGCAAATGGTTGATCTCTATCATTTCCGTCTTAAATTGAGGGTTATCGATGGGGATGGGACACTGAATCGATTGCGAAAACCCGCCTCTTGAAATCAGTTACTGCTTTTTCTCTTTGAAAATCAGTATTGAAACCCAAAGTAATAGTAAATTTGAACTATATTTTGTCTTGTTAGAGTGATGTAAGTGGTAATATGTTTCCTTGAGCCACTGAACTGACTGTAAGAAACCGTTTGTCTCTATTAGAGTTCTTGTTCTATAGCGATAAACTTGGGAACTGGAAATGATTACTTTCATCGTGGCCCACATTAGTAATTAAATTCAATCCTTCAAAAATGCAAATTCAAATCAGGCAGTTCAAATCTACATAGAATGCAAACTAATTTAAATGGTCAGCTTTTAAATAAAGAGTGCTTAATACTATATTATTGTTAATATTATTTTTTATTTCAACTCAGTCATTTATTTAAAAGGAATACGTGAATTGCAACAAATGGTACAAATACCAAACCTAATAAATAATCATACACTTTAGCGACATCGTGTGGCCTGAGCAACCTTGCTGCTGCTTTAGCATGTAGTTATTATATAGATGTATACATAGTTGGTATGTGTTGTCACTTGTAGCGCCAGTGCAGCAATATTAAGAATTGCGTTGATAGTTGATGGTGACAAAGCGTGTTGGTCAGCTGATGGTGTTGATAGTAAAGTCCGCTACTACGCCATGCATCAGTTAGATGGAAATTTGACTGGCTTAGATCTTACCTTAAGCCAGTTGTTCCCAACCTTTTCCGACTAACAAATTTTACTCATTATCGACGTCATCGCAACTCATTTGTTTGATTTTTAAAATTAATAATAATATATACTAGGGTATTACAAAATACGCCTTTATTTTCTATAAAATAGTGACTCTATATACTACCAAAGATTATTGCTGCAGTTGAAGATGTTGACTGATTAAATTTGTGTCAAAATTGATTTTAATTTGTCATTAAATGCTTCATAATTTTAAAAACCTAAAATATCGTACTGGTAGGGAACCACTAAATAACTGACAATTCATATGTTATAAAATATTGTATTACTTAAATCCACAAGCTTTCCAATCAACAAACCAAACGATCAATGACTTTGTTAATGAATGAATAAATCAATCAATAAACTTATTCAGTATATTTAGTCTAAGAGAACAGAATAAATTAGAAAATGAATTTACGTATCATAAAGTGAGTCTGCAAACTATTTTTTTTTTAATTAACTGTCTCAAACCGAAAATAAACTTGATTTTTATTTACCTCTGCAAACCAATAGACTTTTATCGACTTGTTGTTCACAAAATCAATAGAATAAGCTAGAAGAACTTTACGGTTGTATATATTTAGTTTTATACAGATCCAGGATATGTCACATACACACAGGTATCGAATAAGCGATAAGGATCGTGTCTACAGTACTAGAGACATTTACGTAATTGGCTGTTGTGGAAAAGAAGGCGGCTTCAAGATTGGGAATATAAGAGAACTTTTTCGGCTGTAATCTTTTGATAACAATATAAAATTTAATAAGGTGTTCATTCTGACAAAAATATGACAAATTTATAGCAAAAAAAAATCATGTTTTTTTTTGTCTTCCAAAGATTGGGATGAAAACACCAGAAAATATTTTTTCCTTATAAAAAAAAGTGTACGGGATAAGTGCGTGCATTTGTGCGTACGATATGGCAGGGCGAAGTCCTCAAGTGTATATTTTCTTCAAAGGATATTGCTGGGTGAAAGAAGGAGAAAAGTGTATCATAACTTTCTTCGTTGCTTTCTCCCGCAGGGGCAAAAAGTGTTTTTACCAGGAAGTCTTCTACCAAGAAAAAGACCCCACGGATCGCTACTTTACTTTATTTATGGTTCAAAAGGAGATGGTCTCTGTGCGGGGGTTTATGGTACAGGTGGTTGATTCTTTTTCCTTCACGAAAATAGCTTCTGTAAATATTTACCTTTTAACTAAATGTTGCTTTTAAGTGAATAAAGCAAGGAAAAAAGAAACGATATGTTTAACTAGAGGGGCAACTGTTTTGAATGATAATATAAATAGACTGGATAAGAGAAAACAGCAAGATAATTGAGGTAACACATTATTAGTATTTATAAAGTAATATGAACACTGGATATATAAAGTTGTAGCTGTAGAGCATACGATCTGTGACACGTGCTAGTAGTGGTACGTAGTAATTGTGAACAGTGGAAGTAAGAAAATCACATATTTTTAATCTAGTGAAAATAATGCACTTTAGATTAAGCCTTAAGTATTAAAGTGAAGATCCACCAAAACCCAGCTTATATACGAGGATGAATAAAAAAGGTTACAATCCTTAGAAAAATATTATTAACAAGAGAAAGAAAATACAGAGAAATATGCGGCATATATGCCGATCTTTTTTCCACATAACCACTAAATATAATCAGGCATTTATTAGAGCACAGGACCAACGTTTCTAATGTAGCTTAGTATAAATCACGTCCCTGATCATTCAACCATTTCTCAGCAGCTGTTTTCACATCGCAGTCTGAAGCAAACCTTGTTTCAGAGAGGTGCTCCTTCAATGTTGGGAAAACAAAATATGCACTAGAAGCCAAATCTAAGCTGTAAAAGGGTGGCTCCAAACTTCCCACTTGGACTGTTGCAGCATTGCTTGAGTTTGGCGACCAATATGGAGCTTGGTATCATCATGCAGGAAGATGATACCTTCCTCCTACATGTCAAGGTGTTTTCGCCTAATGGTTTCACGTAATCTTTTCAACGTTGCACAATAACGATGGGCAGTTACGGAATGGCTATGCTCCAGACGTTTGATCAAGATCACACCGAATGAATCCCAAAATATGGTCGCTATAACTTTAGTGGCATAGGATGTAAGCTTAAACTTCTTTCGCGTTGGTGTTTCAGAGTATTTGCACTCCATACTGGCTATTCTGCTTGTTGAGATAAAATGATGAAGCCAGGTTTGGTCAAGGGAGTAATCAAGGGAGTTCTGGCCGTCAGCGTGATAGTGCTCCAGAAAGAAGAGATTGCATGTCATTCATGTGCCTTTCTTCTCCTGGGATAACATACGTGAAATCCAACAGCCACACATTTTGGAATATCGCAACACATCAGACACGATACGCTGCAAGTTACAATAGCTCAATTTCAGCTGACATAGTTGCACGAACAATTATCCTTCGATTATTTTGAATCATTTCTTCTACTCGTGCCGTGTTGATGTCAGTCTTTGCAGAACTTGGATGACTACTCGCCGCTTTATTGCAGTTTTCTACCTTCTGCCGCCCGCTTGAAAACCACTACACCATTTCGCCACATGTTGTCTGCTAATTGCTTCTTCACCATACATTTCAACGATCTGCATGAATGTCCGAAGATGATAGGTATTGTGATTTGTAGACTCGTCAGAGCGAGGAGAAGAGGCAAGGCATTTAGGAAACTGGTCTTGCTTGCCCACAAGAAACGAATCAAGGCTGGCTGCTCCATGCAAGACCAGTTTCCTAAATGCCTTGCCTCTTCTCCGCGCTCCGACGAGTCTACGAATCACAATACCTACCCGCACAACCGCTGACAGACAACTAGTGCCATCTTCTGTCTCCACTGTGTATGTATAACACGAATGTAGCGAACCATAAACCAATCTATCGGGATAAGAATATGGCTGAAGCAATAAAATACCGCACATATATTTGTATGTATGGAGTTCCTTTCATGAACACTAGGAGGAGTGCTATGAGATATCAACGTACCCGTATATTTTAACGTTAGATTAAACTACTTGACATTCCACTAAAAATGTAACATGAGCCGATCAATCAAAGCTATTCTGTGTTGATGAATATAACGAACTATAAGGTTATAAAACATTGTTATTAGAAATTTTCATTCATTTTCGTATACTGTACTTTATATTGGATAAGAACGGAGGTTCATAATCTAGTATAGAGGGAAATTGAGGTACAAAATTATTACTTCATGTCCCTTGTTGTAAATTATTTCACCTGAGCGAAATTCCAGAAATTAGTTCCAAATTCTAATTTCGTTACCTACATCTATTTCCGATTTTTGGATTTTACTGTGTTTGAGATACCTATTGCAATATAGTTCTCGAAATGTTATGTAGCCCTAAGGAGTTGGAAATAGAATCTATTTTTAGCAGCAGACTTATTAATTGAAATGAAACTTAACAAGCTCGAAAACGCTTTTCTTTTTTTTTTCTTTTTTTGGTATTTTAGTACAATAGATATTGTCCCAAGCCAATCTTCTGATGATCAACACTGAAATAATGTATCTTTCTCCTTATATTTCCAGAGATCCAATCTCTTGTATACCCACAGATATAGACACACATTCATATAGCCTATATGAGACTCAACCTCATACGACGTTCAATTTAAGAGTATTCCCACGTGAAATTCAATTCATTTTTCGTTTTCTTCTTCTTTCCTCGCAGAAGATAACATTGCTAACCCAAGTCACGAAATCCATCGCTCCTTGACAAGGCTAGTGGTCGATGTCACCATGACACTCTTTGGGTACTATGGCAAAATCCTTGGCTTTAGGACAAACAGACTGACCTCATGTCCCACGGGCAATTGAACCTTCTCGTCTTACTCCATAAAGGAACAAGCGAAAATCAACCATCGTCGTTCTCTGTGACACAAGAGAAAAAATTAATTTTCTCTCATCTATTATGTATATATTTTCTCCTAGATATAAAGTACCATCAAAAGTTTCTTTTTTATAATTTTCTTTTTTATTTGATTCCAAAAGACAGTATATAAAAAGTAGCTTATATAGATGAAATATCAGGTGACTGATTTTTAAAACTCTCACAATTATTATACAGGATGAGTCAAAAGTCCCTTACGATGCCTTATAAAAGTGAGTGTAGATAGCCGGAATCAGTAGTTGTAAGGACACGTTAGGCCGAGAGGAAAATTTTATGGTACGTATTAAGCTTCATCTTGTGTCCACCGTTTTGAATCACGCTGAAACAGTTTAAGCAGGAGAGACATCACGTGATACGTGAAACAGGGATAGAATTTTAAGAGAAACTGAATGATGTAATCACATTTAACATAAATGCATATCTTTGAAGTTATAAATCACATGAATCTCATATTACCTCTTACAAAATTTATTCAATGTGCTGGCCGTGTTGAACTATGCACCTTTGCATATGTCTACCAAGGTCTATAAACACAGAACAATACTTGATGTGTGATTTGTGCACATGCATTTTCATTCGTTGCTCCAATGATTTAAATCTCTAATGTTTGCGCCATATACCATTACCTTCAGGTGACCCACAGATAAAAGTCCAATGGTAATCAGTCAGATTATCTTTCAGACTATTTCACTGGTTCACGTCAACCAACTCATAAACCATAAAATTGTTGATACAGATACTAAAAGCCTGCAGTATATAATGAAGTGGCACCCCCATCATGTTGGTAAAATAAGGGAAAGCTGCCATCCGGGCTGAAACTGAGGGAAGAATGAATTGCTCTAACATATCCAAGTAACGCTGTACAGTTAATGTGCTAGGGATAACAAATGGGCCATGATGTGTGTCCCCAAGATCAATGCCTATTTTTATCCTTTTTTGATTCAATTATCTTACACAGTTCTTTTCACTTCGAGTTATCATGAGATTTTGTTTGTTTTCCTTCCCTATAACATAAAAAACTTACATTATCAGTGTCTAAAATTTGCATTATAAAATTGGTGTACTGCAACAATTGTTCCACTGTCCACTTACAAAATTACGCCCTCCGATCTTAGTCATCCTCAGAAAGATGTTTCTGCAGCTGCAGCTTATAAGGATGCTACTTATGTGTTTTTAACACCCAGCAAATGGAAGTTTAGCTGACGTAGTATTCCAGTGATACTCGGTGTGTGCTGCTTTGTGAAGACTTAAGAAACTATGCGAGCACTGCCGTAGCTGTATCTTTGTCATTGGCAGTTCTGAGTCTACATGATCATGGCCTGCCTTCGAACTTTGACGGTAACTGTGTCGCGGAAATGTTCGAAACTAGAGCATGTTGAGAATGACCTTCATTGAAATCGCGAGCTACACCACGGGCACTTCTACCACTCACATTGACGATCTCAGTGCGTTCGTCTTTGGCTAATGGCATGGTTCAGCAACTGGAGATAAATTGGAACTTCATGGGATTACAACTTCAAAGTTATTACAGTTAAGTTAAATCTGATTGCACCATTAAATTTTTCCTAAAATTTGAGTCCTGTTTCATATAACACATGAACCCTATCTCATTTAAACTTTCTGAGCGAGATTCCAAATGGCAGGCATCAAGATGGCGGCCGTTCACCTGACATGCACGATCTAGATTTCCCCTAAAATGTCCATACAATTACTAATTTCGGCTACCTACACTCGCTGTCATTTTTTAAGCGATGCTAAGGGACGTTTCTTACAGATTAACGTTTTTTTTTTTATTTCTCAAATAGAAACATTGCCCAAAAATAGAGAGCCACGTGTATCACTGGACATAATTGATGGGCACTAACTTTCTGCAGTATGTGAAAGAATTATTGGTTCATTCACAATTAATGGAGCTTGTGAAATAACTCTCAGTTTACATAAAAAATTGACTTTCAAAAATACTCACAGTTTTTGTTTAATTCAGTAACAAGAAAAAGAAAGTAGTAGTGGTTAGGATTGTAGTAGAAACCATAATCAAGGTTATAAAACATTTTTTTTAAATGAACAAAACATTGTTTAAAACATGAAAAAGATGTTTAAAATGTTTTAAACATGTTTTAAAACACTCACGAAAAAAAAAACGTTTTAAACATTTTGAACAATTTAAAACATGATTTTGAACATATATTTCAAAATCGTGTAGTAACTTATTTGTTAAGATTTCTTGCCTTTACTAGCAACCAGTGATGTTATTCTAATTTTTTAACAACCGGTTCTATATATATATATATATATATATATATATATATATATATATATATATACATAGAGAGAGAGAGAGAGAGAGAGAGAGAGAGAGAGAGATAGTAGATAGATAGGTAGATAGGTAGATAAATAGATATAACTCTCTTAGGAAAAACCGTACAAGGTAGACAAAAGCATTATTTTTACTGGATACCACAAGTGACAATAATTGACCTACACAGTATTCTAATACAAGGTGGTGTGACGAAATTAGGTACTACTGTAAATATCCAGGAAACAAATTACCCAACATAAATGGTTGTCAAAAAGTACTGGAAAGACCTTAATATAGCAATGGATCAGTAAGTGTTGATAATATGTATGCGTTTCAAATATACGTAGACGTAAATAACCTTCGTCACTACACTCATGTGATCCCACTTTTCATTCTTGATATCTGTGCATTTGAGATTAAGAAATAAACCGCTTATACTTTGTTCTACGGAATCATTAGCTGTGAGAATTTTTAGAAACAAAGATAGTTAAACTAAAATTTACTGTTCCTGGGTATAACTGGGTAAAATTTACTATTATGTCTGGGTTCTGCGAATTCGAAATATTTAACAACCGGTTCTAGCAAACCTGTCGGAACCAGCTGAATAGCACCACTGCTTCCAACCGACTTTTTCATTTATTTTATCTCGGTTAAGACTTCACTGCATTGGGTACAGAATATTTCAGTATACTGTAGATTAGTAATTCTCAACTTATTTCATATCTCGACCCTTTTTATTACACCCTCTTGCCAGTAACTCTCATAAGTACTTACTTGGTTGTAATAAGCTTTTTAGGTAGATTTTAAAATATATTTACAATGGAGATTTCACACAGTGTATCAATATACATAGAGAAATAAAAGTCCTCAGCACCCTTGTGTGTTGAGAACGGATTGAGGGAGGGTGATGAAACCTAAAGTGGTCTGATATATCAGATGGTGCGATGGCAAGTATCATTGCGGCCATCTTTGATTGCAATTCGAAATTTCAAATACGAGGGGAGTCATTTTACATGTTTTAAGGCTAGAATTTTACCAGAAATACGCTTGTGCGGTTATTTAGCCCCAAGACAAGTCATTTTGGGGTTACTATTTCTGAACGTTTCCTAGTTATGCCCTTAGGGGCCAAACTTACGTTTCGTGGAGGAGCGTGAGATTTCAGTTGCACAATTTGATTACTATTTCAGAACACTGATGCTAGTAAAATTATTTTTAAATAATTTTCGAAAAGTAATATTTGAAACACACTTCACGTTGTATTAACTTTAGAATATTTTCTGCAAGCCTATGTAATTGTTTTTTTTTTTTTCAAGTCAATAATTTATTGGAAATTAATAATATTTGGGGCGTTCAGACCACAATAGACCTAAGTCAATTTTCAATACGGTGCAGTTCTGCTCAGCAAATGAATTCTATTTCGAAACGTAATATCTTCGCAGTCAAAAGTCCGAAATAAATGAAACTAAATCCACGTGAAAGGGCGTGAGATAGTTTCATATGACTACCATTAGACAGGAGCGTCAGTGGGGGCAAGAGGGCAGCCTACCATGAATCTCAGATTTTGGGGACAGTAAGGCAGTTTTAGAAACCTTTTGATAAGCAAAGTCCAACAGAACAAGTTTGGGGTCCTTACACCGAATAAATATGGATGAAATATAGATGATCACTACTGGAAAGTTGCTTGGGCCCAATTTCCAGAATTTTAAGTAGGCCCGAAACTAGAAAGTAGTGAAACGTTTGGAATCCTAGGCCAAAAAGTATACAAGAGAGCAATTTAGACCTATAGTTCCTTACGGTTAAGAGATATGGTGATAAAAGTCCGAATTTGTTCGGTGTAAGAAGTTCATTTTTTTTCTGTGGACTTTGCTCAGGAAATCTTCATTACGCTCCCAACATCTGAAATTCAGGGTAGGGAGCTGATAACCTCTAAAGCACTCAGGTCCGTAGCCAGCCTGATTTCTTAGGGGGGGGGGCAGAAGTGTATACTGAGGGGGCAATGATGAAGATATGACACAACACCATAAAATTGCATACTTATTTATTATTTACAGAATCTGTAACAGCTATAGTTTCTTTTATACATAATATCTTGTATTGACAATATTACAGTACACAAATTCAAAATTAAAAACATTGATCATTAATATACAAAGATTTGAACAAAAAACTGCGATGCAATACAGTTGAGGTGCTTGCGGCAATATAGTGCTATGACAAGGTGACCAGACGTCCCGTTTTAACCGGGACAGTCCCTTATTTTCAACCGCTGACCCGGGGGCGCGGTGGCTCAGTGGTAGAGCGTTCACCTCTGGTGCTTGGGGTCCCGGGTTCGATCCCAGCCCCCGCCAAGTGAACTTTGTGGTGGACAACACCGTGCTCGTGGGTTTTCTCGGGGTACTCCCGTTTCCTCCCACTTTCTTCATTCCACCATTTCACTCATCTCTCATTATCACCGTCTCCTTTAGCCTAACCGGCATAACCGTGGGACGTAAAACTCAAAGATTTCATTTATTTTCAACCGCTGACCCGTTTTTTCTGAATCTCAAACGGGACGCCTAAATGTCCCGTTTTTAAGCAAAAATGACCCAGGTATCCCGTAATTATTATTCAAAATATAAATGGTCAATGCAAATTCTACGCTCTTCCGTACCGACACTTATTGGGAAGGTTCAGCCGTGCCTAGAACTTCTGATGTCCAAATGGGAATTGAGTGTTCTGTGGTTCAAGTGGAAATTGAGTTGGAATTCTGAGTTTTCAAGTAGTTAAAAGTATTATGCTGTACTTAAGTTGGAAACGTTGTGTTATCATTCTTACTTATACATTTTGTAAATTGAAAACACTGCTTAGTCCCAAAATGCAATGTGGAATTCCTCCCTCCCCCCCTCCCGTCGCCGATTTGTATGCGTCCCGTTTTTGAAAGTAAAAGTTCTGGTCACCTTGTGCTATGATAAACGTAGATGAGGAACGTCATTGTACGTCGCATTTACACTAAACAAAAGCTAATTAACTGAATGTTAGAGTGAGCAAACGTCTCATTAATCACGGTTGTTCCATTTGCAGAAAACAAAATATTATAAACAGAATATTTTGACATAGACTTTTTTGTCACAACAATATACTCCAATTAATTTTTATTGTATAATGGCATCATTATATGTTCATTAAAATTGATTTATGTTTCTATCTAAATAAAAAAAAACACTATTTTCCTTCACATTCTCATTTTGTAGAAGGCCAACTTGTTTGTTTGTTTGCTAAAATTTAGCATCTTATTCTTCAGTACCGAGGCTATAAAAAACGCAAAGCTTGCAGTTTAAAGTGGAGTACACACCACCAGATTCCTCTTCATTTTCAAGAATTGTGTATCAAACCTCGAGATCACATTCAAACACGCGCGCTCTATTCACTTACAAGCGTTAAGGGCTATTTTGTAGTATTGTTTTACAAATTATTAATTTCTCGTAAGCCTTTACTGCAGCTTTTTGTTTGTATTAACTTCTAAGAATGATGAGATAAAAAATACTGAGACCAAAGCACTTGCATTTATTAATAGAAAAACTTAGAATATTATTATATATGTATAATCGAACGTAATTTTTTTGTTTCACTTTTGTGTGCTTAATACGAGCTCTTTGCGATGTACTTTGTTTCACATTAATTAAAATGGAAGTATTTATTTTTAAACATTAGAACAAAAAATTATATTACAGCAACTTTAGATTATATCAATACAAAATAGAAGTATATGTTTTATTGAACTTTGTACTCAATTTTCAACCTTCCATAATAAGAGAGACATTACTGTTTATTTATATACACAACTAACGTTGTGGACTATGATACTCTTGTTTGGAAGTGCACCTGGTATTCTTGGATGTTTGTTGTGGTTGCAATAACACGGCATGGTTTCAAATTCTTGAAATGCTTAAACGCAGTTGAAGATGTTTGGTGCATCTAGAAAGAAACATATAGTTTTACACATAAATGGGTGGAATTCACAAAGTTGAACTTAATTTGGTCTTTATACCTAGGTAATAGCAAGAATTTCACTGGTTTTGTGTCAGTTTGAAAATTCTATAATTTTGAGGGGGCTTGCCCCTTTAGCCCCTCCCTGGCTACGGGCCTGGAAGAACTTTTTTTTTACCATTTTCTTTCTCTGGCAGATTTTTTACAAAAATAAAATAAAATAAAAATAAACATATGTTTAAAAAAGTCTTAAAAATACACGTGTTTAAAACAAAATGTTTATAATGTATATAAAATTTGTTTTAAACAAAATCAATTGTTTAAAACAAGTTTTAACCATTTGTATTAAACATTTTGTTTTAAACAAAACACCCTGTATTGACAATATTAGAATAAGGTTTAGAATTTTGAGATGCACACTTTCTTTAAGAACAAAATCGAGCTCTTCCAAAGTACACAATGTGTCGAAAGTTGTTTTCCAGTTTGAAACAAAGATAATAATTTCACCATATTTTCCACTTTTTGGACTTTTATTCCCTTAATCTGTTCCCAAATCTTTTTCTTCCTTTTTATTTTATGTTCTTGCTACTATTCAAACTTTTATTCCAAATATCTAGGTCATTGAGAATTGAGTGCTGTATTCCTGAGCGATAGTTCAAATTCAATCAGTTCATATTTTCTCTATATCCAGACAAAACAGGAAGAATTTCCAAGGCGAACCAACTTCTTCAGTCACAGAAGACAGATACATGATTTCCAAACGAACGGTTTTGTATACACGGTTACAAGTGCGTCATGGCTGCCATTAAAAACTTGGAACAAGATTTAGAAAAAGGACAAAAAGCGATATCTAATTCCATCAGACAGTAGTTATGAAGTTTTGCCTAAGAAATGCATTAGATTAGTGTTTAGAATAATATGGATGTTGTAAAATTTGCGCCATCTACAGAATTGCTAGTACGAAGTTTCCCCTCTGTTTCTGTAAATTTTATTGTACATAGACGTTTTATTTCCAAATAGAAACACATTTACATTGGGCATTTTTAAGTCCTCGGTACGGCAACTTAAAACTGACCAATATTATCAAGTTCAACAATTTTGTGTTTATTTTTTATTTTTATGGGAATATCTAATATAGGAATAAATCTATTCAATATATATTCCATATTCAGTTCATAGAATTCAGTATACTATGGAGATGTTTATATTGTTTATATTCGTAAATGTTTATATTGTTTCCATTAAATAAAACAATAGTTGTCAGCTTAGTTCAGGAAAATAACGGTTTATTAGCTCTTTCTCGTCTTAACATAACAACTTTTCCCTTTAATTTTCCTGTTCAAAGAAATACAAATCAACTGTCCTGATGATAATAAATCTAAATTATGTAATGGTAGGAATGCTTTCGTATTTTAAAGTTATGTAACTATTATATTTTATGTTGGTTTAGATTAAATACCATATTCTAAAGAATAGTTGCATTAAAGAAAGTCAAAACGTTTCAATGTTTCGATTATACTTATCATTAGGTCTATCCAGAGATCGGTACTGAATGCAAGTGTGACAAACGACTCATTACACTGGCACCTAACACACATTATTAGAATAGATTTTTGTGTGTATTGTATTACCTTGTGCAATACTAAGGTTATAACGGGCAGGATATAATACTGACTCCAAACCACGATCGGGACTTAAATCCGGTACGAGTGCTAAGTCTTCAATCATATAACATCAACCCTCACAGTATAAGTCATTCCCCATTACATTATCTCGCCTACGACAGAACTGGATGACAAGAACCTTTCACCGACAGGCATTTTAAATTCTTAATGCACAAAAAGCTTCTACGTGTTACCTCTCACTGAGAAAGCTGGACTACTTTATATTTCCTTATGTTCATATTATAAAATGGAATATGAATTCAAATTACTAATTAAATCATAAACATTAACCGCTTTACCACCACTACGTATGACCCGTACGTATCTAGTTCCAACGGCGGAAGAAATATGGCCGTGAAGACGTACGAATGGTTCTGGTTGGGAAGGACCGAAGCCTACGTGTTGCTGTGACATCATTAGAGCATGTGCCCTTTGCAAGCAGTGAGCAAAGCACAATCGTTATGCCATCAATTGTGTAGTTTGTATGATAAGAGCAGTAGAATATGAAGGAAGAGGAGGGCTATAGTTTGTCAGATTATGTTCCAATAAGTCTAACACTCTAACCACTGGCCTACAGGAGACCCAAATATTAATTGCAAATAATTTTAAAATAATTTTGGTATTCGCAGCCAATGTAGTTGATGATTTGTTTGCACTATTTGTTGCCTAATGCTCTTCGCTTAACGTGGTCGCGAGTTTCTGCGTTCTACCTACAGGACTGGGATTGAAGGTATTAAGTCCCATTGCTATAATATATGAATGATTATTAAGAAGAACTTTAGTACACTTAAAATGAGCTTAAAAAGTTAATTACCTAAAATCGTTCTGTCTTCATTTTAAGTTAACCCTTTCTTGTATTGTTCCTGAATTCAAGTACTTACAGAAACCCAAGTCCTATTATGTTATATGAAGGAACATTAACAACGTTAATTCGATTAAATTTAATGTTTATGCTTTCTGTCTCTGTCTATATTTCTTGCTCTTGTCTCAGAATGAGAGGCAAATCTTGTCTCCGCTTATCAGTTTCGACACTCTAATCAATTATTATTCATGCATGAAATCATGAGAGTACCTAATGAAGAGATCATATTTAGGAGTTTCATTTTCAAATTAAGAGAAATTTCCCTTGTTACAGGTTCAAGTGTAGTAGTATGTAGTAAGTAATAGCTATGCAATTACAAGGCATCCAGAGAGATGTCTTTTGGAGGCGAACAAAGCGGTTAAAAGGGAGGGGAGGGAAAAACGAGGAATAATTAACAAAAAAGGATCTCTTGAACCAAGCTCTCGAAACTGCTCATCCTTGTTTTAATGTGAGAAAGAGTTCTATTCTCTTCCTTGATGCCTGGTTCTATAAAGGCCACGTTTTGTACGGATATCCTTTTGTCGTGAGAAGCTCTCACGACTCAAAAGACATGTGGAGTTGAGTTGATTATGAGTTTAAGTAGATCAGAAACACCAAAGTTTGTCAAGAGGTAGTGCCTAGCCTATCTATATTTAGTTTTCTTAGCCTTTTTGTGGTGGTTGCATCATTACTTATTAATCATATAATTGACTAATCTATTTCTAGACTTGAACTTTCGCAAGTTCAGCATTTCATGTAAGGCCACATACATAAATTAGTTATTATAAACCAATTCTATTTTAATTCGTAATAATAAATGGAAATGTCATGATCTTTCATAAATCTATGATTTCATTTTCGTAAATAGTAGGTTATAATTTATATTATTTTCCTCCATATTAATATGATTATTATTAATATTTTTTTTCTTTTTTAAGAAAAAGTGATATAGAGAGGCAGATAGAAAACAAGAAACCGCAGCGGACGCGAAACAAGTGTTTTCCAAGTGCCCCCAGAAAAGGGACAAAAATAACAGAAAGCGCAAAGGGGGGAAGGGACGATATAGGTTTATGGAATAAAAGTAGTGTTGACAGAGTTATAAATTCACGAGTAGCTTATATGAAAACTATACAATACGCTATTGATATTCTCCTTTGCTTGTCCCCATTGTCTTTTATCAACGTAACTTTCCTGTTTTCTTAATTTGCCTCTGTTAGTTTACTGAGGATGATAGAGCAAACTGTATCGTCACGGAGAATTCAAAACTCACGTACATGGTATTTGTCCACCACATGTTTTGAGAAGTGACCAAGGCACATGCATTCTAAGCGCATGGTTCCAAGTTCCCTGTCCAGTAGTAGGAGTATTCAGCATTCGATAAAATCTTGAGCGTTAGTTATGATTCTACAAGCAGTAGATTTCATTTTGTATAGGTTTTTTGCTGAAATGGAACTATCAAATTGTAATTGTCATACTTACATGAGCTCCAAAATCCAGAATATGATAGGTATATCATAAATTTAATATAAACTTTCAAAAATATATAAATAATAGCTTCAATTGTTTTTATCATTAAAAAAACTGGGAAGGTTAGGACCTGTGGCCCCGGGTTAGATTCGCCACTGAATATTTTCTTATATTCTGTCAATTTACTCAATATATTTATCTGAATACGTAATTATTATTATTTGTATAATTTTCAATTGTTTAATATTTATATAATAGCTCTATTGATTCAAAAATTTTAATATAAGGATGAAAGAATGATCTGTAGCTGATGTAAATTGTAACGGTTATGTAGATCGGCCACATAAAACTTAGTTCCAATTTTTAACAACAAGTGGCAGTAGCTTTCGCCGATTCTACAGAAATCAAGAGGGGTTGACTTTACTCTAAAATCGGTGCTCAACCCCTTACTGAAATGTTGAAGTTTCCATGGCTACATGACTAGTAAACTCTAACATGCGAGCTGTAATATATGTAGTATGTGTAATGTGCTTACGAAGAGATCTAAGCTCTTTTGAAGAATGAGTTTCTGGTTTTTCAAATTTTTTTTAACATAATAACACAATATTAATATAGTAGAGCCATTTGCCTCAATTCTATGATTCATGTTGGAACAAATAAAAATACAACACTTGACTTGTTCCATACTAGGTCAAATCACCGGAACGTATCCTTAAGCAATGAAGTGGCAACAAATAAATTATTAATTTCAAATGTATATCAGTTTTGAAATCCTGTAAGTATCTGCACAGTGTATAACAGTTTTTACGCCAAAGAAATATCCGCTCGAACAGAAGAAAATCTATAGGGTTAAAATGAATTTTTTTTTCTTGCTATATACTATCTTTAAATCCACTCGTTTCCTTCCACTCGAAGTTTGTCTTAATCCCCTTTAGATTGTTCCGGAAGAGTTAATGTCAACCCTTTTTCCAAAGGAGTTGAGTCTGAAGGTCAGCACTTGCAATTAACTCTGAATAACATATATAAACTCCATACATACTGAAGAATAAAGAGATAAGAG
Organism: Thermobia domestica; assembly: GCF_964235325.1. Classification (NCBI taxonomy): domain Eukaryota; kingdom Metazoa; phylum Arthropoda; class Insecta; order Zygentoma; family Lepismatidae; genus Thermobia; species Thermobia domestica. Next base: position 112,947,156 of record NC_137465.1, on the reverse strand, counting down.
CAAAAAGAGAAGAACTGTTAAGAGACATTATCCCTAAATAGCTCTTTCTTTATCAGGCACAAGTGGTCCTTTCGCGAACTGAAGTTGACAGTAATAGCAACGAGGCCAGCGTTAGTTTTAACGATATGAATGAGCTGAAGTCTCCAAGAGAAAAGAGCTTTTAAACTGAATCTACGAAAAAGAAGAAGAAGAAAGGGGGAAAAAACCTTGGCGTAATTACTTCATCAATAGCTACAAGTCATGTATCCCAAAGGAGATATTGTCGCAACAATACTTTCATTGATTTCCTGTCAGCGTCAACTTTAGGGAAGAAAAGTTCTCTGGTTGCAGAGTGTTTTTAGAAGACGATGTTTATGGTAACCACTTTCACCAATAAAACGAGCGGAAGGAAGTGTAACCATTTGGGATTAAGAGAACCTCTTCATCTTTCACAAAAGGGAACACAGAAAACACACAAAGTGGGAATGGCAGAAAATAAAATTGGAAATCTTTTTTCTTTCTTTCGTACAAAAGATTATCTTCTTTTTATTTAACCTGTAGCATAACTGTTATATCTTTGTTTATGTTTTTAAATTCTTCCAAATCTTAAACACATTTCAATTTAATTTTTTATTTAAACTCGAATTTTACAAATATAAACTTATTTTTGTATAGAATGATATTTGAATGGATGAAGTTTCAGTTAATATCCATAGAACAACTAGAAGTATGAGTCCCACCAGTTTAGATGAGTAGCATTCATTTTTTGAAGTTAGTCCATTATAATAACAGTACATAAAACCTAATCTTTTTATTTAAATATATTAATCGACTTCAAAACACGCTAAAACCAGAAATTAATTTTAAAAAGCGCTAAAAGGGAGTAAATATATTATTTAAATAGCACTAAAGCATTACTATGTATTATTAATAAAATTGATTTTAAAATCTGTACAACACCAAGGAAACTATCGCCCAATCGTAGTTTCAATTGTAATATAATAATAATAATAATAATAATAGTAATAAAAAACTATTAAGTAATTTTACTTTTGGCAGGTTTTGATACTAATTTATTTCTTAAAGGTTTGGGCCTTCAAATGTTTCTCCTACATTTCTTAATCATCAAGTTCTTCTTTTAACTCCGAATATTTTCTTCTATTTTTCAAATCATCGATCAGTTCTGTTCTTCTTCGTCGTACTACTCGCATTCCTTCCATCTTTCCCTCTATGGTGATATAATAAAGAAAATTTATTTCCAAGATGTGTCCAATTCAATTGGCCTTCCTACGAAGGCTGCTGGCATCCGTTTTAAAACAACTTCGTTTGTTATTCTCTCCGTCCATTTTATTTTTTTCCATTTACCTCCAACATCAGATTTCGAAACTCTCTGAGTGTTTCTTCTCCGACTTCAAGTCCCTGAACCCAAAAGACCAATACTCCGTATTTAACACTTGACTACCTTCTTCCTTAGTTCAATATATTAATCTTGCTAGTTAAGAGTGATCTTTTCTTGTTGAATGCTTCTTTGGTTATATCAATTCTTGACATAATGTTTTTGGTACAGTAAGCGTCTCTCGTCAAAATATTTCCCAGAAATTTTGAGATTATCAACCTCTTCAAGTTCTCTTTGTTCTACTCTGACTCCTTAATTTTATAAGACATTAATTTGTTCGGCTTGACACAACTTCATTTTTTATTCAGTGATAGTTTTTTTTTTTCATAAATTATATTTTCCTTTCAAGCCCTTGAAAATTATGTTTTGTTTTAAGCGCTTTCTTGAAATAGGTTAATATTTTTTATATATAAAAATATTTTAAAATGAAATGAAATCTTTGAGTTTTACGTCCCACAATTATGCCGGTTAGGCTAAAGGAGACGGTGATGATGAGTAATGAATGAAATCGTAGAATGAAGAAAGTGGGAGGAAACGGGAGAACACCGAGAAAACCCACGCACACCACACCACAAAGTTCACATGGTGGGGACCGGGATTGAACCCGGAACCCCAAGCACCAGAGGTGAACGCGCTACCACTGAGCCACCGCGGCCCCTAAAATATTTTATGCTTTCAATGCCTCTTAAAAGTAAGTTAATACTTCTTTAAAAATATGTTTAACTTTTCCATTTTTTCGTTACCCCAGGAATTGAGTACGAGCTTAAACTAAAGAAAGGACATTAGCTTCCTATAAAATTGGTCACCTTACCAAACCATGCTCGATAAATATATTTGTTGAAATTGGTCTATGCGTTACGGAATTATAAGTGGACATAACAAATTACACTTAATTCCGCTAGCTCTCAATATTAATATCGAAATGGAACCGAAAATGTAATTAAAAGAATATTGCATTTGTTTTTATGCGACATAATTGTATTGGTTAATATTATTTTCTTAAATGTTAGGTATGTGCACTCAATAATAATTAGTAATATTCTTGTGGATAACCTCTTCGCTGTACTGGTGCACTCCGGTGTGATGTAGTCGAATAACCTGAGGCATTAGGCTGCAAACGTAAAGGTGAATCTCATCAGGATTCGAATCCCTCTAAAAAAAAACATTGTAGTTATTTTAAACTATCCTTGATGTTAATGTGTTTGTGTTTCTGTTGTGTTGGATTAATTAGAATATAGAATTAGGAGACCACAAAGATATTTGTTTCCAGTTAGGGTGAATATTTAAAACAAAAATGGGTAGTGCGCACTCCTTTGGTATACGGGAATTCAAATTCGATATTTGATGATAGAGTCATCAAATTTGAACACATGGTTCGGATTCCACCTTAAATTGTAGATCTATGTCTCATATAGCCTCGGTGTTGAAATGGACACTGAAGTCCAATTCAACCTACCAATCTATTATTATTATTATTATTATTATTATTATTATTATTATTATTATTATTATTATTATTATTATTAATCCCATTTGGATTTTGTAAAAAAAAAAAAAAGTTACACGTCTGCTACTTATTACGTTTAGAATGCGATGATTATAGATTTCTCTTGGTATAACTCTCCTTTCTGTCCACTCCGAATTATCATTTACCAGAGATAGATGTCGTCCTATTCCATCAGGTTCTGCGATCTGGTTGCCATTTACACATCAACTAGTTAGTCATTCTGATAAAAATGACACGTAAACTCAATTATCAACTTTAGAAGTTGTGCAATCCAACAAACACCAATACGAATTTAGTTGATTTTTTAAAGATGACTTGATGTAAATGATACGATTGCTACAACAAATTAATCAGTAATAGCAATACTTATTAACTTAAGACAATTTTAAGCAAAATGAGTATCTCATCTAAGTACTACATGATGTAGTTAAGTTCTGAGAAAAAATATACTAAATTAAATTCAACTAGATGGTACCTACTTCCATTCACTCTTTTATTTATTTATTTATTTATTTAACAAACGTCTCTATAAGACATACAAGACAAATTTGCAAATATGCCATTAATATTTAACAATAACAGCAGTTTAAAGAAATTAGTCAGAGCATAAATTAGAAAACCCCAGCCTCACATTGGCTTGATGAATTTTACCTTGAACCTCCCAGTTTAGATATTAATGATGCTCTAGCCTATTTTTACATCTTTTAATTTTTAAAATTATCTTCATTATTTTGTAATTAAATACAATCACCTTCAGATGACCTCCTTCTGAATACCGTAAGCAGTTAAGATACTTTGTATCATTTTGCAGGTATGTGGTGTATATCTAAGTGATAATACTACATATACACTATTCTTATATACGTAGTATTCATAATATTAATTACCAATCAACCTTCAGTAATATACCATTACAGTTGTTAAATATTTCTTAACATTGTCGTTCACCTTCTATCGGTCTAATCTTTAATGTTAAATTGTTTATAGTTAGCATTCCATGTATATTGTGTTATTTCTTGCTGCATGTATGTCGTAGATTAACTCATTACTTTCCAATTAGATTGTTTAGTTAGTATAATTGTCTGTAATGAAACTACTAATGTGTATGAATTCACTATTGTAGTAGAGCAGAATTATAACCTGAATTATCTGTGACTGAATATGTTCAGGAAAATAAAAGCAAGAATGCTGTTAATTAACTTCTACGATTGAATCACAAAATAATTTCAACATAACTAAAGCTTTGATACTCTTTGGAGATTATTTTATCCTTGAAAGAGCTATTTTTGTAATCGAAACAGTAAAGGCAGTAAAAGAAAAATTTAAGAGTTTTAAAATAGAGTTCGAAAATTCAGTTTCGAATGTACAAATTTACGTTATATAATTTTATTTGAAAGTTGAGCTAACGAATATAATACGTAACTAAGAAATTATGAGTTCCCCAAAATTTCCTTATGTCATATCACTAGTTAAGTTTCATCTTTGGAATTAGGAAATTCATGGACATTTATGTGTATCTTCTGCAATCCTAAAGACTAATTTTATTAATTAGATTCTTACGAAATCAATATATATTAGCACTATAGGAAATGGCATAAGTAACCTTATACAAACTATTTTAGAATAGCTCAGATTATTTGAAAAAAAACTGCAAATAGACCTATAATGAATGAATATAATGAAAAGTATATAATGAATCTAGCCTGGAGAACGGACACTAGTAATCATTCATTATAGCTATATTTAGATCAGCTTTAAGCACTATGCTCTACGAATCAAGTATAGTAATTTATGAAGTGAATGCTATAATCCGCGACAACTCAATGATAATACTTAATGAAGTTTAATGATGTATAAAAGAACTTAACAAATTTTAGGTAGAAATGAATTAATAATTATGAATTTACGGCATCATTATGTAAATAATGTTATGAGAGATGAAGTGTAATATTGTGATGTACTGTCTCATTACGTCTTTCCAAATATGCTGTCTTACGTCTACCTATGTTATTTCATTGTCAACACGTGAACGTATTGTCTACATCACTTGTATTTTTATGCCTAGTTGTTGTTATGATGTTTTTCTGTCTATGCTGTATTATCTCTTACCAAGTATATGTCTCTATTGTGATTCTGTTGCTATCTATAACCTAGTGATACTCATTTAATGAAACCTATATATACGTGTTCACACTTTATTTCAAATAAACTCAAGTCAGAAGTCTTTACCATTACTAAAATTAGGTTTAAAAGTAATTGAGTTGATATTTGGACATATTTATCTTATACCACGTTAGAAGAAGACAATGTTAGTCTTGATCCGTACCTGGACTCTTGAAAAAATATAGGGTACATTAAAATAAATGAATGACAAATAGGAGCAAACTCTATATGATTCAATTCAATTGAAAATTCTGGTTAATAATATAACACTATTATCTACGCTACAGATATCCACAGAGAAGAGAAAGTGGATGGAAACATGTCAACGGTTAGAGCACGTATCGATTCATGGTGGGGAAGCATCGAAAGAATGCATGATTTCTAAAATATAGTTATTACCACCCAAGTGCGTATGTAAGAATGTCTAGTGTACATAGTATGTAAAGATGTTACTGTTGGTTTAAAGAATTGTTACGGCTAAAAACTACTTTGCCAGAAAAATGTAACCCTTCTAAATTGCTTGTTAAAGCATGAGTTTTCAATTTTAAAAAAATGTAGAAACAGAGAATAAGGGGAAAATATTATCCGAAACAGTAAATTTGCAGTATAACTCCAATTGCCGAAATTCCAGTCACCCGTATAAAAAAAAATCTGGGTTGATATAAGGAAATAAAGTGATTTTAGATCATCCTTGATGGCCTAGAAGCTAATTCAGGTTTGTGCTAATTTGGTGCTCGGGTTTGTGTTCAATTCCCCTTGGGAGATTATTGAAATTTGAATGCGTTACGGTGATTTGGTACCAGTCTTAACCTCTTTGGTACCAGTGACATCCATGTGGATGTCATAAAATACTCCGTTGGAAAAAAGACAAAGAAATCCATGGAATGTCATGGAAACGCATCCTTTCTTAAGGGTCGTTTAATCCTGAAGATGATGAATTCTTTTAGTGGATCCAAGACACGAGTTAGTTTTGCTATTTCCCCTTACGTATCAGCACCTTGCTGACAGAGAAGCGAAAGAAAGGTTTTGTCTCCGTAAAAGTAAGGCCTAAAAGTAAGGGAGCATTCAATTACTACACACATTTGTTTGTTTTGACGATAAACAATTAGCAAACTCGAGATCGGGAAAAAGAAGAAAAGCAAAAAATGTCTTTGGTCTCCGGTCAGTGTTACCAATCTGAAGCACTATAACATTCCTTCAGAACATCAAAATATCCCTTTTTCAACCCAAAAGCTCCACACTCCATTTTTTTATCAGTATTATGAAGGCTCTTCTCCCGCGTGCACAATAACTATGCCCAATAACTATGTCCATACATTTTACAACAGTTAATGAATATCTAGTATTACAGCAGCATAGGAAAATGACACCTGGAACACAAGAAATTAAACTCAACTTTCTTATCTCATATTGCTTTGACGCTGGAAAGAGACAGTAAACTTCAATAAACTAGTTAAAATTAAATACTTTGTAAAAGTAACAAAATAACATTTTTAAAATTTTCCCAATTATCCTCATTTCTGCATATGTAGTTTATGTCCAAAACTAATTTATTCTGATAATTGGAGTTTCATGTATATCAGAAATTATTTAGAAATGCAAAATTTTAACTGAGAGAGGGAGAAAAGCATATATACACAGACGAACTGGAATGTATTGGCGACTGTTTGAACCTCTCCCGTTCTTTTTCTTTGTCTGTCTCTGTATGTATGTGTGTGTGTGTGTGTGTGTGTGTGTGTGTGTAAATATATTCTAGCTGAACAGCAAGAAGAAGCAGAAACTGTTGGAAGGAGGGAATGAGAGAAACTTCTCTAATTACCTCTTCTGTTGAATACGTCCGATATTGGATGTCGAAGCTGAAGTAAAAGGGTATCGCCTCGCCGTGGTTTAACCTGTAGGTGTGAAGAACAAAGCACCGCGGTTTCGGACGTGGTCTAACACGAAGGAATAGTGTCAGGGCAAATGCATGTGGGATTTCATGACAAAGGAACCAAGCCTTTGTGAACTAAAACCTCTATCTTCTTTTCTTTATTCCGCTTAGTCTGAAGTATTTCCGTTGCATGTAGGCTATATTTAAGATTTTAGTAGCCATATTAGGTGTCATTACATTCGTTAGTAGAACGACAAAAGAAGAAAAATATTAAGCTCTTCAGTGTGTTCTATTGATTTCTTAACATGTTATTAAATAAAAAAGGGCTTATTGTGTTCTTATCATTTTTCTGATTTATTTTTATGATTTACTTACTTTATAGCTACTTACCGAAGAGATTTTTTAATGATAATATTTAAGCCAATTTCTGATTCATATTTAGCAGAGTTAAACGTGAGGAAAACGCCTTGCTCAGAGTTAATAACAATCCCCTTTTGTCTCAGAAGTATCAGTAGATCTTATTTAGAATCCTAAAATGTATATTAAATGAATAAACGTCTACTTTTGGTGTTTGATGAATAGAAATGAGAACTGTTAGAGGGAGGAATAATTGTGTTAACATTTCTCAAGATAAAGATAGTAAATTTTAGTTTCTGAAGGTTTCGTAGCTATGTTACACAAATTATCTTTACCTATTTTTTTATTTCTGATCTTTCTCTATGAGAAAATCAAATACTGATGATGATCGATACATTAGTTAAAAATAGAAAGCAAATCGCTAAATGTTCAGTCGTAGATTCATGATTTATTTCCTCTCAATTTAGTATTATGCACATTTTTTTTAAATTATCAATCAATTACCTCAAACTCAACGTACGATCTAGATGTTGAATTCGAAATACTTAAATATTTTTCAAGTATGTAAAGTATTGTTTTTCTATCTTTCAATAAATTACTGATAAAGGAAGTAGGTGAAGCAGTACGTGAGAATCTGCATCTTTTATGTATCTCTGGAAAGGCTACACCGAGTACATCTCACATGTGCAATATCTCCCTTGAATGGGGTCTATAGAGGGCGTGGCGACCATTTGAAGATCCGAACAAGACAAGCTCCGATACACCAGAAAACGTGGACAAAATAGGAACCTATGATGTAATTGTTTTGAGACGTGGTATAAAGATTTAAAATGTTGCTGAATATGAATCTGAAATGAAATCTTTACAAATCAAAATGGCGGATCCAACATGGCGGAAACAAATTACAAAAAGAACAAGCTATGGTTCTGAAATTGGGTATATAGAGATATTCGCCGTCGCTATGTATGAATTGGAATCTAAAAGTGTAAAATTCAAAATAGCTTATCCAAGATTGCAGACAGAATGCAAAACTACTACGGAGCTGACACATTGAAATAGTAGTGAAAATGTGCGCGTTTTGAAGTGAAAATATGCGTTATGCTTCGACAACTCTCGTTCTTTTTCACATTATGCCATTTACACTTTTAGGCCCTAGGTATGCGTTGCTGTGCGTAACATGCGTGTAAACGGATGAGGGAAAGAGTGTAGAATGAGTAATGATAATGGTAGAGGTCAAAGAACAGATGTAACACAGGCTTTTACGACAAAATACATAAGAACATGTAATGTAGGATTCTTTCTTTTTACAGTTATGGCAAGCGGGCTCATCGAAAGAAAAATTAATGTTCTTGATACCTTGAGCTTTCCAACGATGTGTAACACATGCCGATGCTCGTGTATCTCTCCGGGTCGGGGGAGGGAGTTGGTAGTAAAATAATTATTGTCTATGATACCAATTTTTTCGTATAACAAAACTTTCATGTGCGCTACAAAAACTTCCCTTCATTCCATGCCTCAATTCTGGTATGATTATATAGCAAAACACGCTCCTGTTTATTGTAAAACATCACCTGGCCCTACTTGCCACATTATGTACTATACGTATTTTCTACTACATGTGTAAATATATGTCTATTCTCTACATATGTTTTGCCCTTTTTGTCCGCCATATTGGATCCGTCATAATTAATTTTGCACTTTTAACATTGGGTTCGTACTCCGCAACCACGAAAAACTCTACCTACCTGCTTTCAGTTCCATAGCAGTGTTTTGCATTTTGTCCGCCATCTTGGATCCACAATTCGAATTTTACACTTTTGGTACCCGATTTATACACAGCGACGTCGAATATTTTTATATACCCAATTTCAGATCCATAGCTTGTTTCTTTTTTTTAATTTCTGTCCGCCATGTTCGATCCGCCATTCTGATTTGTAAAGATTTCATTTCAGATGCATATTCAGCAATATTTAATCTATATACCACGTCTCAAAACAATTACATCATAGGTTCCTATTTTGTCCACGTTTTCTGGTGTATCGGAGCTTGTCTTGTTTGGATCTTCAAATGATAGCCACGCCTTCTACAGGCCCCATTCAAGCGAGATATTTCACATGCGAGTTGTACTCGGTGTGACCTTTCCAACGAAATGTAGCATGTGCAGATCCCCGCGTACTATTTCATTTACTTTTCTTGTGCGTAACTGTCTCTTTTCACTCTTCTGATTATACAAAGTTATGAAATCCAGGACAACATTTGGAAATTTTACCAGAAAACTGATTCTGGTAGACTCCATAGAATAACTAAAGTGTAATACTCTATAAATTCTGACATAATATCACATTCTAAGTTGAGAGAGTAGTTGTTGCTTAACACTGGTGTAAAATATAAGCATATTCAACAGCAGACGAAATTCAATTAGCTGAAAAATTCGTTTTCTTTTATTATAACCATTCTATTAATTCTGCCTGAAAATTACTATTCACTTTTATGTGTAAATAGTTTTATTTAACTTGTAAAGCATAGTCATAAGATATTAAACTAATGATTTAATTTCTAAAATAGGATCTCATAAAACTAATTCGGGACAATCCCTTTCTAAATCGCATTTTGGAGACAAATATATCTTTATCTTCATACATCTTTTAACAGAATTCTTAAAGAATTGATGTGAAAATGAGCTGTGAAAGTCATGGAAATAGGAGGAGAGTGAGTGGATTGACAATGTAGTAGAAACTAAGAATGGCTAGATGATTAGCGACTAAATAAAATTTAAACAAGATAGAAGAAAACTTGTGAGTTATATAAAAGAAAGACATACGATTCTTGGTACTGGATAGGAAAACGAGGATAGAGAAAAGCTTCAGACAGATGTTTTAAGAATAGAAAGCATAGAAAGATTACTGTTGTATTGATTATGAAAAATATATTATAAGTAAGGAAATGATTAATCCGTCTTTGTATTATTTTGCTTCGGTTACAACCCAATAAAAAAATCAAATAACAGTTAGGATTCAAGCAATAATCAGACCATAATATTTTGGTTTATATAAGGTAGTCAATGAAGAAATCAGACAAAACAGACAGATAGCGTCAGTTTATCTGTCAGTTTAAAGATTTTGATGATAATTGAAAGTGGAATTGAGAATGGAATGAAATAGGAATCAATGGAGAGAGAAAGAGAAGGATCGAAAACACAAAATACAGTGGAGTCCTGGTAGTTCGAACATGTTTAATCCGAGCATCCGCTTAATCCGAACAGGTCCGGGAGGAAAATTTTATTTATTTATTTATTGTAGCGAAAATATGCAGTTTTAGAAAATTAATAACTAAAAGGATGACAACAACTGAGAAACTGTCGACCACTGCACGGTGAGCTACACAAAGATAATAATACCCTTAACGGAAAGATTTGTAACTATTGTACGTACTGTACGTGGAAAAATAAAAGCATCATGTTTTTCCAACATTTTAAAAATTTTTCAAGTACAGTAAAATTTTTCAAGTCAGAAAATGTGTTCTGAAATACTATACACCATGTATTACAATCTGTCCACCCGCTTCAAACCTCGATTTTACTGTTATTCCAGCTAATTCGAACAATTACATAATCCGAACAGGGTTCGGTCTCAATTAGTTCCGATTAGCGGTACTCCACTGTAAACTCGTCTTAGAAATAAGGAAAAGGTTAGTAGGAATAAGGGTTGTAATAGGAAAGGAAATCACAGTGAAAAAGTAGGATAGCGTATATAGAAATTGTTTTCGACATATGTGGTAAGGTGAGAAGAAATGTTCAAGAAGGGTTAAATAGGAAAGATTACTTTCGATAGGCAAAAATGTTAAATGTATTTGCTCTGTATGTGTTTCAGAATCTGATTTTAAGATCAACATTAGTATAAATCCTAAACAAGAATATGAATAATATTACACAAAAGCAATGGTGATCGGTGGAAGAGTGTATTGATTGTTTTGTACTTTCATCCTTTGTCAGCAGAAAGGCACATAGGACGAGACTTTCAGTTTAAAGTAGTTCCCCAACCACTGAAATATGTCCTATTCTCTTCCACCGGGAATCAAACTCAAAATATCCTACACAAAAGGCTTGCTCTCTAGCCATTAGACTAGGAAGAAAGATTTTAATGGAATTTGAGACAGATACGATTGGAAAGGAATAATCTTCCATGTCTATAGTATTTTGGAGACAAAATCTGAAAGACGAAAAAGAGCTAAAGGTAAGAACAAGACCATCCAGAGAAATTTTCAGAGAGACTAAAGGTCTATTTTATGGATCCCGAAAGAAAAAAAATTAAGACGAAGATTCGTAAACCGCCTAAGTTAATCTAATCATACATTTCATTTTCGAAAACGAAACTATACACAACATCAGATTATATGTCCATGTAAGAAGATTAGTATATTGATGAGTTGTTTGTAAAGTTATATAATCTTAACCATCATTAAAGAATAATTTATCATTAAGAAACAGCTATGAAAATAACTAAATGATGATTAGATTCATTTATTTCATAATTTCAAAGTGTTATTGGCAATTAGTATTATTTCCATTCAATAAGTCCATGATGCCGTTTGACATTGAAAAGAAAAATGCTCTACATTATACAACTAAATGTCAAACAAAATGCAAGAAACGTTTATATAATTCGTGATATGCAAACGCGATTTAGGAACTTTCTCTGTTTAAATTTGTGCTACAATAAGAATATAGAGCCACTATTTCAAAGCAGAATGTAGGAAAGTGTAGTGCTTGTGGGACTCTAGATGCTTATTTGCAACAACAGAGGGAGGTTAAAGGAGAGAACAAATATCTCAGAGAGTCAGCGGTGTAATTGGAAATCCGATGTGAAAATGGTTTCGTCGAGTTCCGTGAATGTAGAACAGGAAAGGGAGGCTTTAATGGCGAAACCTACATAGACATATTCCCGTAGAAAGAAACATTTAGAGGCTGGCAACCACCTGTTTTGGACAGGCAGTTCCTACTTCTATTCAACCAATAGTTGGAAATGTCTGTTTCGAGCGACAATGTCGATGAAATTACCAGTGCTAATTTTAGTACAACCTATTTGGACCAGCTTTATGTTAGAATGTAACTGCCCGTCTGTCATTCTGAACCGTTGTGACTACGAAACAAAATTGCCGTTGTGAATACCCATGTTCTATACGTGGTTTTATCTTTTTAAAAAAAGACAAGAAAAAAATTGCTAAAATCTGTAACTGGAAGTAGTGTGCAGTTTATGTGGAAAGTGTTATGAAATGCTTGGCCTTTCTCGAAATTATTCACTGTTTTTCGTTTTGGTAGGAAAGAATCCTTAATAATGAAACTGCACGACCTAATAGCTAATGTTTGAAATTTCAACGATAGAGAACTTGAATTGGAAGTGTGGATTAACCCATCATCTTGGTTAATAATTTGCTTAGTTATAGCTGTCCTACTTTCAGTACAGATAATATTCTCATATAATTTGTGCTGGCTCTGCAAGGAAGTAAAATATATAAAACAAATAACATATTGTAGCTAAAGCTAAGAGAAGGAAACCAAACATACATATGTACTAAATGTTTATATAATTTGTAACAACATAATATGTACTTACTCCCCTTAGCTTGTTTCCATGCAATGTTTCCTTTCGTCAATATGACTATCCTCAACAGGCGCCACGGCTTCTATCCAAAGTGTGCATACTTAAAGGAGGAAATACACGAGGATAATCAAGAAAATGCTGAAAAACCACAATATCTCTTAATATGAATTATTTGGTAGAACTTTCGAAAAGAAATTCTTGGTTATTTTAGTCATTTAAGTTGAAATTTCAAACATTTAATTTTCATATTATCATCATAATAGGTATCCTGCCATTAATGACAGGTCAATTGCCGTAACCGAGAAGCTTCCATGTTCTAAGGACTTCAGCTAATCTCTTCTTCTTCACATACGATTTTTCTATTTTGATACCGACCATCAATTATAGTTTCCTTCATCTGCTCCCGCTTATTTCTGCCACCATGACCTCTAGTACGTCCCTCATGACACTCTTCCTTTCCATGTCTCAACCAGTTTCTCTTCCCCTTTTCAATAATATGCAAAATTGTACTTTTCTCTCCCACCATTTCGCACATCCTCTCAATTGTTTTCTGCTCAACCCAGCTAATTCTCTCCATTCTTCCCCACACCAACATTTTGAACGCTTCCAGTAGTTTCTTTTACCTCGTTTGCGTAATGTGGATGTTTCTACCCCATACAGTACAATACTACACAAAGAGCATTTGATGAGTTTTTCTCCTGGTCTTTATTCAAGGTCCCACAAAATTGTGCTTTCTTCCTCCTAAAGGCTTCTTCCGCCATTTCTATCATCCTTTTGTTTCATATTCGCACTTGATATAATCACTAATAACATTACCAAGGCACCGAAAACTAGTCACCTGTTCTATTTTCTCCTCTCCTACTTCTATATTTGACACCGAGCACTTCGTTCCAATCACCATGGCTTTTGTCTTTCTAATATTTATTTTCATCCCATATCCTTCGTGGCTCTTCCTATTTTATTTATTTTCTTTTCAGATTCCGCAACAAGCACCATATCGTCTTCAAATCGTTTTCATTTAATCATCCTACCTCCCACCGAAATACAATCTCCATTGTGTAGGTTCTTTTTTACTACCTCTTCCAGGTAGGTGGGATATAATGTTGGCAAAAGACAGTATCTCGGTCGAATTCCATTCCAATTTGACAGTCTCCTGTATCATTTGTTCACCTATTGTAACACTTACTTGTTGGTTTATAAACAAATTTCTTATGAGCTTTCGATCTTTCCATTCCAACCCAACCTTCTTTAGAACGCCCAACATTGTTTCTTAATTCACACAGTCAAAAGCCACTTCTAGTTTAATAAATACAACACACACCTCTTTCCCTTTTTCTATAAACCTTTCACCGATCACTCTTAATAATCAAATTGCATCTCTTGTGCCCTTACCTCTCCTAAACCCAACTGTTCTTCCTTAGCCTTTTCAATTCCTCTTTTATACAATCTATTGTCTTTCTAAAATTTATTTTCATTCAATTATCTTCACAGTCCTTCCTCAAGTTCAGGAAAATGTTGAATAAGCGCAATTTCTCTTAACATGAATTATTTGATAGCTTACTTGAAAACAAATTCTTCGATTAGTTCAGTCATTCGAGTTCAGATTTGAAGCATTTGATTTTCTTATTATCATCATCATAGAAGTTCTGCTTTATCACAACTGAAAAGCTTTCATACTCCACAGTCTTGAGCTAATCTCTTCGTCTTCTCGTATGATTTTCCTGTTTTGATACCATCTATCAATTAATCTCCTTCATTCCCTCCTTTCACCACATCATCTAGCACGTCCTTCATGAAGTATTTTTATTTTTTGCTTCATGTGATAGAAGACTAATACTTACATTTCTTTAGGTTCAACTTCTTAGCCATTTGTATCACGCTCGGAAGTCTTTTGGCCATTCTTCTGTTTCATATATTTCATTGCATAATCGGAACAATTCTTTCTTGCTCTTGTCTCCTATATTCTTAATGGATTCGATTGGTATATTATGTATCCTGGTTGTCTTTCCATTCCCAATCTCGGATATAACTTTTTGAATCTCATCCCGAAGAATACTAAACCCTTTATCATCCTCGCGTACCTCATTTTCTACTTCAACATCCAGGATATAATGTCTATTCTCAACGTCATGATCAGAGAAAATGTTGACCCTCGGAAGAGTCTTCGCGTTCTTCAAGCTATTTGGGTATCTGTCCTGAAGCATAACATATTCCATCTATCTTCAGGGTCTACTGAGAATTTTCATGTATATATTCTTCTCTTGTACTGACTGAAAAAGGTGTTTCCAACTACTAGTGAATTCCGTCTACAGAAATTGACCAGTATCCCTGCTCTTTAATTTTTTTTCGAATAAACCATATTTGCCTATGCCACTACCTTCCTATTTTCTTCCACAACTGCATTGAAATCTCCCAGTACAATTATGCATGTATCTTTCATTTCCTTGTCTATAATTTCTTCTATTTTCTCAGAATTTTCCTTTACTCCTTTAATTGCATGAGGAGCCTTCGGTGCGTATGTCTGTATCATCACTATATCATCCTTTTTTCTTTAAATCTTAATTTCATATCTATATCATCAACAAATTCTGCTTTCATTACTTTCTCTTTTAAGCACTTATAAAGAATGTTTACTACACCGTTATTACAGCCCCTTTCACTACCTGAGTAGGACATTTTATATCCTGAGCAGTTCAGCGCCCCACTACTTTCCCATCTAACTTCACAAACTCATACCAACTCTAGATTATTTTATTTAATCTCTTCTTTAAGATTTTCAAACTTTCCTCCCTGTAACATAGTACGTACGTTCACTGCCCCTATCTTAAACATTTTGTTTTTTTTTCTTTTCTTTCTTTTTTGTCTATCTTCTCGACATTGTTACCTTCTCGTCCAATAGTCCTCCCGAAGACGTCCACTTCCGATGATCCGAATGGGGGAAAATTTACCTCTGGAATTATTTTTTGACCTGCGAAAGATCATTATACATATGCTCTTTCGGCTGTTAGCAAACTAAGGGAAAATAGCGTCGTGGTTTCTTGTTGCCTTCCGCTCCTCAGTACCCCAGCCGTTAGAGACACTCTGACCACGCCCGATACTTTACCAATCACGATTTCCATCAAGTTGGCTATAGGAGAACTGCAGTCTTTCCCAGAACACTCTCGACTGGCTACTCCATTCAGACCAATTTACTAGAAGTGGCCTTTCTGATAGTGAACTACCACCAACATAGCTCTAAATTTCACTGTAGCACGCAGCATTCCTCACCTGACACATAAATGTCTTCGTTAAAGAAATGCATATCGGGGAGGTTTTCATATTAAGTACATTACAAAAAAAAAAAAAAAAAAAAAAACACGTCCTGAAAGTATTGCGTTAGTATAGGAAGCCATGAGCTGCTTTAAAATACTAATTTACGGCTAGGAAAACATTAATATATCAGCATTGCTTAAAGAAAAAACTGTACAATGAAGTGTTGAATTGTTGAATAGTGCCTACTGGTAATTTAAATACATTTAGAAAGGGAATGATTTTCCAGTAATTAATTAGTCTGGGATTACCATATTGGATATTTTTTTAAATGATGATAACGAATAAGATTTTTTTATTTGTGTTTGAGCTTACATATTAATGTTTCATTCTATAGTTTTTTTAGCCTATCACAAATGTCTAATAAATCATTTAATAAATAATTGACCACTGCTTGTTTGTTAATTAATTAATTAGATATAAACTAATTATTTGCTGAGCAAAACTATATATTTTCATTAAAATTCAACACGTGTTACAGTTTCGCCAACTAACTCTTTGGCTTCATCAGACACTATGTGATACCTTATGGAAATTTAATTGGTTGATAGATTTAGGTGGAATATCGTTTCTCATTTCTGGAAAGGGTAAGACAGAAGGTACTGTTTGCAGTTGGATCTGAATCTCTATATTGATTAAATTCAAAGAAAGAAAACTCGAAAGGACACGTGCTAGTCGAGCATTGCCTGATATGATAAGGAAATCACGTAGAATGAAATTTACAGTCTTCTCTACGTCACATGACTATGCCCTATAAATTAATTGAAATGAGTGATTAATGGAAGGTACAACGATATATGGATTTTTATACTTGTATTTTATACTTGTAACTTGTATTTCAACATCTTTGGGCAAAATGTGCTAAAGGAATATTTTGCTGAACAAATGAATCAACAGATGGGACAATTAAAGCAGGATTTTAGTGATTGCATGAATCAATAAATGGAACAAATGAAACAACTTGATAATAAAATCGAACAAACGAATCTAAGAATTGAACAAAGTGACATTAAAATGGAACGTATTATACGTAGATTCAATGAGATGCAAAATTCCGTTGAATAATAGAAACTATAGTTAATGAACGCACCAACTACGGTAAAAAGTCACAAGAAGATTTGCCAGTTACTGAAGAAATTTCGTAAGAGGCTAGCGTGAATGCTTTAAGTGAACCAGCACCTTCCACAGATACTACAGAAAATACAGATCCTGAATTTGCATCTACGTAGAAGTATGACATCATTGATTTAAATGTACGGATGAACTTTGCTGAGTGTTCACAAAAACATACTGCAGTATTGATTTAATCAGATTATCACGACTTCTCTCTTTATTCGAATGCTTCTGATTGCCTTACTGATTATGCGTGTAACGAAGATTTTAGTACGTATCAATATGCGAAAAGTTATGGTCATCTTCGTTTAGTGAGTGAACTGTTCAATGATATGTGCCTGACCTTGGTTCATGTAGCAGGAAGAAAATTGATCCCAGTATTCGTGAAATTCAGTAAGAGAACGTGTGTTCCCACCAATGCTTCTAATGATTGGTCGATTGAGTTGGAGCTATTGAAATGTTCACTCAACGAAAAGACCCAAATGATATAGTGAACAATCAGATGATGATTTTACCGAACGTGATGCAGTGCGTTGACTTCAATCATCTTGGTATGACATTACAAAATTTTTAAAATCCATCAATGGTGCAATACAATACTAATCTGAACCATATTAACCTAAATCGAAACCAAATTCGAAACATCCATCTGAGATTAAAGTGTGATCCCAATGTAAAAGGTGATGTTAAATTCATGTGTACCGGTAATGTAACCGAACCTAATTACAGAAAAATCAAAAATCGTGGTAGGACAAATTACCGTGAATCTTGTGGAAAGAATAGGTACAGATCTATTAGGAGACACAACATTTCTCCACCAGTAAAACGAATGAAAACTGAACCTAATTTTACCGCTAAGATAACCGAACCTAACCTTAGTAGTAACAGTAACAGTAATAGCGTAACAGAACCTAATCCTAGTGCTAACAACAATAGCAAACGCATTACACTTAGAAAGCAAGTAATCACTAGATCTAATTTCCTTCGAATTGGATTTCGTAGAAATTCCATAGATGGTACAAATTATCAAAGTAGGAAACAAAGAACTGTAGATGTAAATAACACGCAAGATTGTATTCCGATTTATGATTTTCAATGCAACTTAAACGAATTCGTTGTTCATGTAATTTAAGCTAAAGTTACGGCGTCCGAGAGAAAAAAACGTATTCAATTGATTTTTGCTTTATTTCACTGTAAATACCGTTATGATTTCGTTTGTTATGTATACTTCATTTGAATTCTATGAAGACAATATAAATAATATATAACAAAAGATTCGGAATATGAATAATGCTTATCAAACTTATGATAACTATGCTAATTCTAATATGATAATTTCTTTATTTATGTTAGTTTATGTTATGATGTTGATTATTGTGTTTTGTTCTAGATATTGTCGATATTTAATTTTTAAATTGCGTTTTTTTGAATATATAATATATTTGATCCTTTCTCATTTAAGAAAACAATCATACAAACATCATAATAATATCCTTTTCGCAATTTTCTTAGTTTTGCCCAAGAAAATGACATAGATTTTGTTAACTTCCAAATTGTAACACGTATCAATGGCCACAAAAGGATCTGAAAATTGAACAACTGCTATGCCGTACTCCGAATGTACCTTTATGTTTGACATTAATACATATATTTAAAGTGCAAATAATTAAGATGTTATAGTAAATTATAAAAAATAAAATTGTTGTAAAAGTGAAATATGATATATAATGATGATGAGGAAGATAATTTTACATATACAAGGGTCATTCGGAAAGTTCAGAACTTCGTATGTAATAGTTAACGGACCAGGATTTCTCTTTTTATTTTCAAATAATAATAATAATAATAATAATAATAATAATAATAATAATAATAATAATAATAATAATAATAATAATAAGGTCAATTTGTTCAAGGCGCCATTATATAACGATATGTGTATTTTTATACTTGTATTTTATACTTGTAACTTTTATTTCAACATCTTTGGGCAAAATGTGCTTTCAATTGATGCATAAGCTATTAAAGAAAAGGAAGAAAAAATATATAGAGAAAAAAGGATACAGTATACAAAAATGTAATTGCTTAGCTGTTAATATACATTGCTGGTTTTTTTATTAATATAGAGATTTGTTGTCCTAGAAACAAAATATAAATAATTTAAATTCAGAACCATCTTGTCAAAAGCTACACGCAAAAATCTTTAAGGTGTGTATTTATTGTAGTGATTAAGTGCCATAATAAAAAGGAAAATATTAGAATGCAATGTGAAATGTTTTGTGGTGTTTTAGTAGCCTTATTTATATACAAATATTAACTGATAACCTTTATATAAGCAACGTCTTAAAGGTAAAGGTTATAAAATAATAGGTGAAATTACAATGTGGGAGGAAATAGGAGAACTTTAAGAAAACAGACAGACACGATGTCTTCCATAAACTCACATGGTCTGGGATAGTAAAAAGGATTCCTCTCACCAGAGTTAAAAATATTGCTTTTTTTGTAAATTTACGAGTCTTTTCATAGACAATAGTAAAATGTGAGTAGGCTTAATTTATAGAAATTTTCATGCTTCAGTCTTAAACCAATTACTCAAAGTACTTATTTACTCTAATTTATCTTCAACCCTCCTTTAAGCTCACGAAATAACATGAAGGTTAAAATGAAAGCATTTATTCAATTTCGTTCCTATAAGTACACGAATTAGAAACCATTAAATAATTTTTGTTGAGTTATACACATCTTAAAAAATCTAACTTCAATTTGTTTCTGAAGAGGGATCGTTTTAAACGTTTAACTCCAGCTGAAAATCGAATCTCCTTTTCATTCCGAAACTTGTTACTTGACTTCTTGGAGGAAACTGCTTTTCTTATACACAACTGACTATAGGCGCATAAACCGAAAGATAGGCAAGAAGCTGAGAATAGCGATAGAGCAACCACAAAGAAGGAGGCTTAGAGAGAAAGGAAGAGGAGAGAAATTTCCTGTCTCAGTGTCAGTGCTCTAGTCACCCAGTCGACCCCTTCTTTCGAGCATGAGTCGTGTAATTTCACAACACTTAATGGCTCCCCATCCTTGATTCATCTTGTTAAGTCTCATGCCCTGGTCTGATAGCACCAAAGAATCCAGCACACACTAAGATGATAAGGCCAACGGGGGTACATAATGCTCACTAATTGAAATACGGGAAACTAGATGGCGCAAGTGAGAGTTGAGGAAGAACAGAAGGGTGGGGATATACAGCGTCTGATGCCGGATTGCGGCTAGCGGGTAAAGGATGGCTCTTGCAAGGACCGGGGGTAGGGAGCTATTATTAAAGTATGTTTCAGAATATAGATACCGTTCTGCTGTTACAGATTGCTTACTCTCTCTCTTACTATCTGTTCCACCCACGTCATGGTTGCACATCGCTTGCATATACATTGCTTCCTTTTGCTTCACTTTGTGGTGCATTTAATAAAGAATTAAACTTCCATAATCATCTAAAAATATCTGCTGACATGCCATCCTTTGATGCTATCAAATACTGATGGTTCTGCGTACATACAGAGTTCACTGAAAAAGTAAAATTATAACTAATGAAATGATAAGAGAACGTCTTTCTGTGAAAAATAAGCACTGTATTAATGAATAACGTATAGCCTGTTCGTATAAGAGATTTCAGTCAAGTAAAGACAAATATATCATAATTTTTGTCTTCTTCATACAGAATTAAATATATATACCAAATATAATTAAATAATCGTAATTCTAATGTCATTTTGGATTTTAACTATCCGTTTAAATTCATTAAATTTAAATAAATTCTTAAGTCAACAAAGGAAATATTTTATAAATATGCTAATTATTTATTTAATTTAATGAGTTACTTGGAAATAATTTTGTTTTCTTGGATGAGTATATTCAGCGATAGCATACATACAACCTGTGTATTACTTAACTCATTTTGATGAAAGAAAGCGGTATGTAACGAAATTAGTCATTTTAAGTCATCCACTTCCAGTGTATTGTACCAAACTTATTTTTTGAGAGGGATGGAGAACATTATGTAGTTGCATACATGCAAGTTGCATAACAATTAACTAGCTTTGACGAAACAAATCAATCAATACTTAAACTAGAAATGTCTGATATATTGTATCTAATTTTAGATAGATATGAGTTTCGCTGTAGACAATTCTGAACAAACGTACGCAATTTGGTAAGTGATAAAACCAAAGAAATGACAATAAGCATCCATGATCATATGCTGAATCCAAGACTTTAAAAGGGAATGGGATGGCTATTGTAATTTAATATTAGTAAAATCTGCAGAACTATTTATTATAAAATAAACATATTTCGGTTGCTGGATCCATTTCTTTGTGCTTACTAAAATTTACATCCTGTGTCAGTGTCGGGAGCAGTAGCAGCTATCACATTTCTCTTGAAGAGAAAAATAATTGAATTCACAACATTTCTTTTTTGTCCATATGTTGTTATTTCCCTCTTGATTATGTTGTGGGAATTCATCTTCCTCAGCTTATTAGTTTGGAGAGGGATGTTCAAATAGAATCATTAGTTCGGACCGTCCCTTGATATATCGTGTTTATATATATATATATATATATATATATATATATATATATATATATATATATATATATATATATATAGTGTAACGTGTATATGTACCATAGTATCATGTTATTTTCAGTAGTGATTAAAAGTTTCAATGAAACAAAAAAAATCAAAAATGAAAATAATAATACTATAATAACACTGCCGTGTAAGATAATCGAATTTGACCCTTTGAGATGAAACGAAATGCCATAGTTTTGGTATCATATCCTCAATTTTTCCTTTCTTGTTCTTCCTCTATTACGACATCCAAGATAAAATAGCAATACAATCTATCATGCTTTTTTTTTTCTTAAACGGATTCAATATTTCCCCACGTCGACTTTTTTCTGGCCGAAGGTAACGATATGCAATACTGGTACTTTTTCTGAAGTGTAAAATAATGTAATTTTTCTAACCATTTCTATTTCAGTATTTATAGGATTTGTTGTTCAATTTAAATCTATTAGAAGACTAGAACTATAGATATTAAATGGATTTAAAAGATAATAGATCAATAGTTTGAAGCGCGTGTTACTTTCTTCGACGTTGAATTTTGACGCTTGTCTTTGCAATTGCTAAGGTTCTGCTTAAATTAGAACTCTTAGACGTCCTTGTTTAGCCACTACAGTCCCGGATTTACATAAGTTCTTGTTGCCCCAAGATTGTTCAAAACTCCAAAGTACTAATTTCCTCTCCAACCCATATCATTTGTGGTATATATTTGTAGAAATTATGCTTTTATTAGTTATCGATATGCAACTAATAGAAATAATCAACTCCCTGTCACTCACTTTTGGTGAGTGGTTGACTTATGCATTTCATTAAATTCAATGTTGTTGTGGGTTGATTTTAACGTCCCTTTCAGCGGCGATGTTATATGAGGCGGGATCTATTGATTAACGTGGAATCCGATCCACGTGAGCTCCCACCAGGAATCGAACCCGGGTCTTCCGCACCAAAAGCACGTATGCTTACTAATTAAATTTAATATTTTAGGAAGAAGGAATTTCATAGCTATGAATATAGTGTAAAATTTAGTAGCGTATCCTGTTCTTTTAACCTGACAATCCAGGATACGTAGTTTAAATGTAAGGAAAGCAGTTCGCGGTAAAAGTAGTTCTATGAGTATCTTCAGGAGGACATACTATTTCCCCTAAAAACACACTTTGGCTACAATGACAAGAATGTGAAAGGAGTTCTCTCAGATGAGCCTTATATTAACTTCAACTAGCTCATCCCTGCTTGTAGTGACAAATTTTGCCCTGATATACATCAGGAATAGAAGTTCAGGGTTCTCTTTTACCTACTCCATTAGCTTATGCTCTCATCCAAAACCTTTAAACTTGAATGACATTAAAATGTAACTTATGAATAAATCCAACCATTTCAGCTTAGTGACTACACGCAAGTCTTGCTCGCTATTTTTCATGACATTGAAAAAATTAGTGATGCAATAATTGTCACTTAATTTGCTGTTCGTTCAATGCTATGCAAGAATCACATACATTAGATTGTTAGAAAAACTCCATTTCATGAATATTTTTTAAATATTACTTTTAAAAAAGTTAAAAACTCTACAGAGTTTGCTTTAAGACGCATATGATTCTTTGATAATCCATAAAATCTTTTTCAAAAAATACTAACTACGGGAGCTAATTGGGGACCTACCCCAAAACTTTTTCCTGTTCCCTTCCCCAGTGGAGTTCGTCTGTTATTTGTCTGTTAAACTTATTCGATACTTACAGCAAAGAAGAATGGTATCACATAATTTCCGCATTATCAGAGAAATTATTTTACGGTAACATTCTTAAAACATCTGAAATTAATCATTCACTTCGGTACAATTACTCGGCTAACTGGATGCACACAATTTGTCTTTTATTACGGTTCGAGTGGATAACAGTGTCGGAATTTGAATTTTGATTTAAATTTGAATTTGAATCTTCTTATACTATTTCTACCATTATGAACTGGAAGTTAAACAAATCGATTTCCATAAACTATTTTTTCCCATATGAATACTTTATTGGTGCATTTATTTCAATTTAGTTTTAATTTCATACACTGCCAAATCTTGTGCTTCAAGAAGGTAGCATAGTGCTAATATAATATTAATAATGTCTATGTTCCGTATTGAGTTATTAAAGCTTTCATATCCCAAAATTAGACCTTTGACATGATTTTAATATGTAAAAGTTCAACTTCTCCGAAAACATTATTCCCACTCCGTAGAAAAACAATTCTGGCTACACTGTTTATTGAATCAGTCAGAAACAAGATCATTTTATTTTTATTTCATTTTTATTCAAACAAATGATTTTGTGAAGAGAAGTACTTACATCCAAGTCGTATTTTATAAAGTGGTTATAACAAGAGTCAGGTAAGTTCGAAATTTATGCCAAAAATAGAATATCTTGTGAACGTCTCAAATTACAAAGAAGCTTATCACACACACACACACACACACACACACATATATATATATATATATATATATATATATATAAACGCCTCGTTAAAGTAACCTAACACATGTTCAAATATTTTTGAAAATTTTGCTTATGAAGTAGGAAGAGAGAGGACATTTTTCTAGTTATTTTTTCTTCACATTCAAATCGATGTCTGGCTCATCATCACAGTAAAACTGCTGAACCGTTTGAAACGAACATTTCAACATAGCACTCGGATTGATCTGTGCTTTTATCGTTACACTTTAATAATTGATAAGAATATCTTAAGGGGAAAATAGGGATAAACTTTTCCGAAATGAAAAGGTTTGAAATTAACTTTAAACCTACTTAGCATTTGGACGCGAGCTAGTTGTTTATCATTTCATTTCTATTCAAATACACATTGGAATTGGATCAATGGGGTTAAACTATAAGATATAATACTTTTTCTTTTGTAAACGTTTTTCTTTCCATACTAAGAACGAAGATTTCACTTAGTCCTATAAACAAAAACTTGGAACTGTTACTTGTAGTCACAGTTCCTGTACCACACATTTCACTAACTTGCAACACGCTGTTGTATTCCTGTGAGTTTGTATGTGCAAATGAGAGGGAGAGAAGAACAAAGAGGCTCTATTCTGGTCATCATATTCCACAGGGACAAAACAGGAGATAGAATGTAGGACGCGGCCAGTGTGGGTATCTATGTAGTCTATTATCATTGGCAAACGGAATGTACAGGGCACACACAGATACATACACTAGGGAAGGTGTTACTACAAGCAAGCAGGCAATGAAAATAGATGGAAGGGAGTCTGTATCCCTGAGGATCGCATAGGTCTCCTCTAAGGGTGATGTGGGAAAGTAGGACAAATGTGGCTCCTTTTTGTTGGTCCAGATATGGTTGAATACAGGTAACAGAAACTACATCATAAAATAAGATTAAAAGTTATGTGCCACTCTGTATGTAGTATATAGAAACCAGAAACTAGAGAAGAGTCAGCCCTTTTTTCTAGACAAGTGGCTATCTAATGGAACTTTTCTGCATGGAATCCTGTGTTCAATTCCTGGTGGGAGACCATTGAACGCATTACGGTGGTTCGAATTCCAGCTTAAACTGTTGGTCCACCTCTCATACTGTCTCGGTGTTGAAACGGGACGCTAAATTTCAATAAATAAACCATCAAAGAGAAATTCGGAACTTTGTCATTAAGAAATTTTGTAAGAATTACTATTTGTTCATAAAAGAAAAATAATTTCCTTACTAGATGTAAATTATGTCGTTAAAGTAATAAAGTTAGTTGTTTTGTTAGTTTCGTTTTGTACCAATACTGACATCTTTTATTCCTCTCAGACAACTCTTTTGCTTGTTACACGTCGGTTAAATATTGTGCGTTAGATTTACTGGCTAAAACTCTTTCGTAAACTCAATAGATGAAACAAAAGTTAGTTGATTCAATTTTTGAGTAATTAAGTATAATTCATAGCATCTGCGTAAACGGGGAGCTTCCTATGCCATAATGAACTGTTTTCTCAGGTGCTATGGTGTTTCATTGTGAAAAAAAATTAAGAATTTCAAAACAAAAAAAAAATAACCTTTCTACTTCAATGAAATAAATAGTTATTTTTATTGTTGTCTGTCCCTGAGTTGTTCAACTACATGATTTTATCGAGGCCAGCCAGCAGATTACATAAATGTTAGAACGTGATAGATTGTGTCCCATTACAGGTACAAAAACTGAATTATTAATGCTCCTGTTCGAATTAATTGGAACAAACATGTTTTTCTTGTCTGAGTTGGTATGTGATTACCAGTGATGTCCTGAACTGCCTCAAACCGGTTACATCTGCTTAGAAGTAGTGTGACTGATCGACCGTGACTATAATTTACTCGTTTTGACTTGTTTTAGTACAGCGGTAGTTGAGTTGTTAGCCTTTCAGTGTGGCAGCTGGTGGTTATAATGTTGTATACCGTGTAAGACGTGCTACTTTTACTTGTTCAAAGATGGATATTGCTCCGGGGAAGCGTTCGAAAATAATCGCTCTTAATGAACACACTTCTATACCTGTGAGAGATAAAGCTACGGCAGTTGATGTGGGCAATGAAGTGTTTCAAGAATTTTAAGATCATTTCAAGATTCCGGATCATCGTCCCCAAAAGGAAAAGGAAAATGTGGGCGCAAACGGAAAGCTACCCCAAGAACTGATAAAATTCTAACAAGAAATAACAAAATAAATCGAAGAAGGACACGCACAGAACTTCGAAGGAGTTTATTGGATTATGGTACTGAAGTGAGTACCTCAACTTTACGGAAAATGCTTCTAGAAGTTGGCTGTAAGGCAACAGAACCGAGGAAAAAACAATTTCTAACTCAGAGAACGATGAAAAGACGTATAGCATGGGCCAAAAAATACAGGTCATTAACGACTGGCAGAAGGTAATTGTCAGTGTTGAAACACATTTATTTGTACAGAAATACAAATCAAGTGTATTTAGACGAAGTGGAATTGAATCTCTGCGACCAGATCATATTTAAGAGACAATAAAACGCCCTTCTGAACAGATTTTTTTTTTTTTTTTTTTTTTTTTTTTTTTACACAAACGGCACTGGAAGCTTAGTTCCTCTTAAAGGCATGATGAATTCTGTCAAGTACATAGGAATATTACGCAGTAGGATTGTTCCATTCATGGAAGCATTTGACGGAACATAACTTGGTCGCTTTTCACAATTCAAAATTGGTCCAGACTTTTATGTGGAAAAATAAAATAAAAGTGCTTGATTGGCCTGGTAATTCACCAGACCTAAATCTCATTGAGAACTTATGGCATATTCCCAAGGATCATTTAGCTAAGATGATTGTACGACAACAGAAAGCATGATAAACAGTGCCGTACAAGTCTGGCTCTACGATGATGAAGTCAAGAACATGTGCACTACACTAGTGGAGTCAATGTCAAGACGTGTCGAAAATGTCATTTCTGGTAAAGAAACACATACTTCGTATTAATATAGAGATTTATCAGTGTATTTAAAGTATGTAATGATTAAAGGCTAGGGTCTTAGAAAAAATATTTTTCTCATTTGTCCCAATTAATTCGAACATTACAGTATATCCCAAAATTAGACTTTTGATAAGTTTTTAATAAGTAAATGTTCAGTTTCCCTAAAAACGTTATGCCTCCCCCTAGAAAAACTTTCTGGCTACACTGCTTACTAAATCAATCGCAAACTACACGGTTCCCACGGTAAAGATATGTGTGAATTTTATTTAGACCACGTGGCTCCGAGCTTAAAACAAGTGTAACTTAACGCATATGACAGTTCATGAGTTAAGTACATACATGGAGCTTTATTTGTGAATTAACCTAAATCTATTATTATTATTATTATTATTATTATTATTATTATTATTATTATTATTATTATTATTATTATTATTATTATTATTATTATTATTATTATTACGTGTTCTGGGTTTTGGATGGTCCTGGGACCAATGAGGTGTTCTTTTTTCTATTGTAGATTTCGAATGGAAATGTTTCTTCCAAGTTTCTCTATGTTCAGCTTTCTCTTTTATCTCCCAATATTTTCTAACATTTTTCAAATGGTCGACTAATTGGGTTCTTCTTTCTGCTGCTCGCTTTCCTTCCATCTTTCCTTTTATGGCAGTATGAAAAAGACATTTTTTTGCAAGATGTCTCCAATCCAATTAGAAGCATTCTCTTCTCTCCTATCCGTTTTAAATCATATTCGTTTGTTACTCTTTCTGTTGATTTCATATTTTCCATCTTCCCCCATCACATTTCGAACCTCTAAATATTTCTTCTCCAACTTCTGTATTATGAACCATCTCTTATATGAATTATCTAATATAAAATTAAAGTAAAGCGGCATGTATTCAAGTCTCAATATTAACTTCAAATTTGCATACGTACGTGTGATAACTTGCGACTCGCTATCTTAGCTTCCGAAACTCAGTTCATTTCTACTAGGCAAAGTTTACAACAAGCATTGCTGACCAAGAAAAGTAAAAGTGGTCCTAAGCAAACATAGCAAAACAAATTACGCAACTTCAAGCTAATTTAAGAAAACTGAACTGGTAAAGGGAAAGACACATTAAGAAACCAGAAATTGTAGCTTTATAAATATAAAGCTGTAGAATAACGGAAATCTTTATTTATTAAAAAAAAATAAAATCAACGTTGTGTGTAACCTTCACAATACAAAACGGTTGAAGCGTTTCAAATGAATTTTTTGAATGTAGGACTAGGGTTCGATTGATGTTTTTCTTATTACACTTTGATAATCAACTAAAACCAAGTTGATATTGATAAGCATAATGTCCATTAAGTACAATAATGAAGTACATAAACTCCTGGAGATGTTAGATAACCCATACCATGTAGCTGTAATAAATGGTTCCGAACTCCACGACATGTTATACTTATATATGACCTATATTTTAAGAAAGTTTAATGTACCCAAAGTCTTTGATATACTATTTATCTTGTCTGTATGTATGTCCAGAAGACTAAAATATCTCTAGAACTACTTGATAGATTATGATTAACTTTGGACAAGAGGTAGTTAGGAATAAAGGAGGTGATGGATCAAACGGAAGTGGTAAAAAAAATCAACAGTTTTCAGTTTTAACGTTGATTACTATATTGCAAAAACAGTAATAGAAAGAAGACGCAGTTTTTTGGAGTCGATTAATTATCTCTCAAGAACATATTTTTTTTTCTAAATCTCTTACTCTCTACCGAAACCGGAAGTGATAGAAATTATCAACAACTTCCTATATTGATCTACCTAAGGCAAAAATGATAAGAAATAGCAAGAAGTGGAAACGGTAGAAATGGCAGAAATCATCCACTTCCGATTTTAAAATTGACAGTATAGTATTAAAAAACGGTAATTGATAGCCAAAAGCAGTGTTCTGTAATTAATTAAGAGGATCAAAGATATATATTCCGTCTCTACTGAGTCAATCCATTCTAAGTGATCAAGCATGTGCCGCTCGACCATCTCTAAAAAATCTAATTGTTTCATGAATGTTTTTCATGAATTTTTTCATGAAACATCTCGTGGCTACATAGCGGCTGCGGCCATTTTGCATTTTCTCGATTTACGTTGTTTTGAATATCTCAGTATTTTTTGTGCTACCATGTTGAAAATTGCTGGGCGTCTCCAACTTATGCAGAGCTAAAACTTTGATCACTTAAAAATTTTGCTTAAAAAAACATTTTAAAGGGCTAAAATCAGGGCCTACAGTAGCAAAATTTTTAGACATTGAAGACATGTTTGGGAAGAGGAAGCAACTGACGTAGAGGTCTGAATTTGCATGTGCATGTAGTCCCGGGTCATAAGTTTATACTTAAAAAATTCAAACCTGTAGCTGCTGCCAAAGGTCTGAAAAAAGATCGTAAATTTGGAAAATAATTTGGCATATTTCACTGTCCAATATCTGCAATGGACCTGGATAAAATAATATGAAATTTTGGGAGTAGTTAGTCCTTTAGTTTAGCAAACCACACACAAAAAGTGCGTTTTGTGTTTTTGAGAAGAAGGGGTCAAAGTATTAAGGGATGATGTCATACTCTAGGAGGTCTTTTGTTCACAAATTCAACTGGAAATTCGTTGTTGTGAAGTAAAATAAAGTAGGATGAATGGTTAGTCCAGTCAAGGTTTTCAAGCTCGCTTCCTTCCTCTAGTTGTGACTCACTGTCCTATCAGTCCCACAGCAGTACTGTTGAAGAATGCCGCTATCAGCAGAAGGCGAGAAAAGTCAAAATGTACACTTGACAAAAAAGTCCGTAAGTACTCATTGCTCTTGCTGCTTGCTATGGCATTAAATCATGTTTATTCTTGTTTTTACTGTAAACTCATGTAGGAGACCTTGGCCTTTCGTTTGATCTACATTCCCCAGTCAGTGTTTACAGCTAGTGAATGTTCAAAATGGCGGTAGCTGCTGAGTCGCCATGCGATGTTGTAAAAAATAACTATTTATGGTTTTAAACCACCCATATCAACTCAACATTTCTGAACAAATTAGAATTTTTTGAAAAGGTTGAGTTACAATTTTCTTTTGTTTCCCGATCAGTTAGCATGGATTGACCCTACTTTGATCTCCCTACTAAAACTTTCAATCGTAAAAATCTATTACCACTGCCAATTTCAATATTAATTGAAAAATGTATCACGCCATATAAACCAAATTTCTTCACGAAGTGTACATGTGACACTGATATTTGTTATCAATACAGTTCGATAATCAACTAACCACAAGTTGACAAAATTGATCATCAAAGTTTCCGACGAATAGAATGACGAAGCTCATGAACCGCTGGATTGTTATACAATTAATATAACATATTTGTAATAAGTGGTTGCAGAGCTCATGGTTTATTATGTTCATATATAGCCTCCATTCTTGCATTTTTTTAAAATTTTTGCATAAACCTTATTTTTTCCGTGCGTAGATCCATTGATCTCCAAACACTTTGCTAATAATTGTTTTACAAAATTTCCCTATATATAGAATAATAAAGCGCTGTGTTATTTTCTACTTTGCTGCTTATTTTTGTTAAAAAAAACATAACAAGAAAGAAATTACCAAGTGAATTTTTAACAGAATGGTACTTCATTTACAAACTAAGAAAGACTGTAGAATGTAAGAGCTATTTACGAGCTGTTTCCGTATCACGTAAACAGCAAAGAACATCCGGCTGCCGTTTTAAAAATCAATTTATTTACTTCTTTAACTAAAAAGCCTTGGTCCATTAACTTCCTCCGTTGAGTGGTAAACATTCTTAAACAGCAAGAGTATTGATCTAGTAATGTCGTAAATATAGAAAGCTCTTAAACAACAAGTGTTCATATTTAACAGTTTGCCTAAGTAGTATATGCTTTGCTATTTATCTTGTTTTTCTTTTTTCTAAAAAAAAATAGGCCATACATATCACACTAAAGTTAATATATCTACAAACAACTTTTCAATTACATTTAACTTAATTAATTTTACATTAACGATATTGAATACGGAATTTTAATAATGTCATTTTATCGATTTTCTCTTTAGATAAATGTCCTTTTCTTTTTCAATATAAATTTGCAATGCGTGTAAATTTAATATTTCCGAAATTAAATTTCATTATTAAATATTAAAGTTACATATTAGAGTTTAGAATAGTTGTTACGAAGCAAGAGGCATTTAAATAGATTTGTATTGTTTTCTTAAAAATAAAAAATAATATGTATGGTGTAATATCTATGTTGCATGTCTAGACAAAATCATTAATACAGTTTTCAGAAGATGATAACTTTTATTCTATACCTTATCAGGTATTCACAATTCAACATGGACTATAGAAGTATTATTAACTTGATATGTTACCTCAATTTCCGGTAATTAATATATAATAAATAGCTTCAAGACCTATATACATTAATTATCTCTCGATAATCTAGTGATTCTCTTTTATTTAAAGATTCCACATACTATTTACCTAACAACAGCTACAGGGTGCCAATTAATAGACTAAAACTCATACTAAAAATCTAAAAGAATACTCTGTATATTTATAGGGTGACCCATAATTATGTATATTATGTTTGACTGGCTGTAGTATTTGTAATTCTGGACAAAATGTTTTGATACGGTAACACTGTGTAGCCTGAGAGTGAAGATAATATTTACTAGACTTAGAACCGTTAGTGTAAGCCAGACAGGATGGTGAGGCTGAACGAAACATTCCCGAACCGCTGGATCGGTAGGCATGGCAGCCGTCCAAAGGTAAAGGGAAGTAACCGCGTTTCGGGCCATTTTCATATTTTTGTACTATATGTATTATTTTAAGCTTGTTCATGTTCTGGTTATGTCATTTTTGCCCTATCATGCCTATCAAACGAGATATACAACATGCAAGAGTAAGTATCTACTGTTATTTCTTAGTAATACAACTGTAAACGGCGGTAAATACAATTTAGAGTACACCGCACAATCGTAAATGGAAGTAAGTGAAATAGCCAATCAGATTCCTTTAAGACTGTAGTTACTTCTCTTTACCTCTGTTGTTAAGGCAAATGCTGTCTGAAGCGAATGGTATTTAACGCGCATATTGAGTCGTTGTGCAGCTGAGAGAAGACGTATTCGCTTGTAAAGTTAGTTCTGGAACAAATTAATCAAACCTCAAGTACAGAGGATATAAATGTTTCAGTGTTTGATGACGGAGATCCATCATTTGCTCCAGGTCCAGTAGAGTCACATTTTCCCTAGTAGAAGAGATAACTTGCAAACCCCTTGCAGTAAACTTGAATTGCAAGTCGGCCCAGCTTGCATCCAGCTTGATTGGAAAACCTGCAAGCATGCCGCAAGTTGGATTCCAGTAACGAAATTACATGGGGCAACCTTGCATTCAGTGTTCCATTTAAGCATCACGCAAACGTTTTACAAATGAAGTTAATAGCCAACAAATGACCAGTGATGCTATGGTGCTCTACGAAGGGCCTGAAGCATCACTTGCAAGTACAACAAAAGGCAGATTGTATGAAAGCATACGTTTCAAGTGCAAGCGTAGAAAGCCAAAAGCCAAGGACGCACCAACTGGCCAAAAGCTTTCTTGCCACTAGGGTTGAGATCTGTTCCGAGTCAGTTGAACAAACCATTACTACTACGATAGCTGGTTCTCGGGCCGACGATGACGAATTCGCAGAAAAATTATCATACACTACCGATCCTCGACCTTGGCAAGTTTACAAAGCAGAACACACGGTAGAGACATCTCATGTTGAAGAAACAGAGAAAGAAGATTATTTTCTGTACAGATAATATATTGCACAGGTCAAAATAAGGATTGGACTCTATTTGTATGCCTAATTCAAGTAGTAAACCAAGAGTGGGGACCACAGTCTATTATTAGACACACATTTATTTCCGCAAATGCAGTTCTTGGAAAAATTGAGATTAAAATGCGAAGAATGGAAGCAATTTATAACTTTGAGGAATTTGAAAATTTGGTTTCAAAAGCCAAAAAAATCATTCCTCGAGTTATGAAAGTATCCAATTTCAAGAATTAGATGAGTATAGTTAAGCAGAGAAAATCAAGTTCACTTCCTTTCCTTAAAGATATATGCGAGGTAAAATTCATCAAATGAGAAAGTGCCATGTTCTACAAAACTAGTTTCACTCAACGTGAATATACTAAGACAGATATCCTGAAGAAGACCTTTCATTTCTTTCCACAAAGTCATGCAACTCAAGGGGGGTTAAAGAGTAAGAAAAAGGAAACACTATTACCAAGAAAACATGCCTTTAATTCCTGGCTATGATAGGAACTTCTGGCTCGACATTCCGCTGGTCATCTTGAAGACCTGTTTTAAGACCGTAAAATGGAGAAACTAATTTGAAATCCTAAACTTACCAAGTGTTTTTCTTTGATAGCAACTAAACTATTATAAAATTTACAATATTAAAATATCTTTTTTGATACGTTGTACATTTTCTTTAAACTTTTGTTATAGCCTGTTCTTTGAATTTGTAAGATTGTATTGATTAAACTTAAAAACCTTTTTATTATTAAGAAATCTAGATATGTTTGCATTATTTCTAAGATCCTAACAATGGTAAAAGGAAGTAGCTGTACTTACTTCCTTTTACGTTGGTGTGTCAAGTATTGAAAGCATCATTCGGTAGCAATCAAAAAGAAGTAAGTGCTTTTAAAAAATGTTGCATTATTTTTTTTTTATTTTTCAGTATAACTATGCATTAATATGAACAATTAGTGTTCATTGATGCCGAAAAGAAAACAAAGTCTTTAACAGTAACGTTGCTTATCGAAAATTACCTTTCTTGCTGTTTTTCTCAAAACAAGCAAAATGTAGATACTTCCTTTTACCTTTGGACGGCCGGAAATGGCCAGCTCGATCTCCCGATTTGTATCACCTTACTTTTTCTTATGGGATGTTTGAAAGGTCAAAGCGTATCAAATCACATGCACAATTTTGCCGAACTATAGGAAGCTATCGCAGAAGAGATTCACAAGATACCAATACGGGTCTGTCTGTTAATTTGAACATTGGTAAAAATTATAAGATCTGATTAATAATCTTTCGTTTGATCTGAAACTCCTTGCTACTATTCAGCTAGTAATTAGTATGTAGATATTATCACTTGTGTCACTGTTGCGGCAAGATAAGAATAGCAGTACGTATTAGATTCTATATAAGATTATCAAAATTCATCAATGGGAAACAGATTGAGTGCATCTACTAAAGTTGCAAGTGTAAAGACTCTGTAACCATATTAGGACATAAATGTGATTACTATTGGCTGTAGAAAGATTTTTGACTTCATCGTACTCTTATAGAAACAACATTGACTAAATTCTTGACAGAAATAACTAACTAACTCAATTGGCTATTTAACTGGCAAATTCAATGCCGCATTAACAAAACTTCTGTCCATCTTTATTGTTTCTACTTTGTATTCCTATTTCTCACAGAAATAAGAATTGACATTATTTCGTTTCTCGTAATGCAGCCAGTGTCAATATATCAGATAGTTTACTAATTTATATATCAGATAGTTTAATATTCTGTTCAAATAAATTTAGAAGTCGAAAGA
Organism: Thermobia domestica; assembly: GCF_964235325.1. Lineage (NCBI taxonomy): Eukaryota > Metazoa > Arthropoda > Insecta > Zygentoma > Lepismatidae > Thermobia > Thermobia domestica. The sequence continues at coordinate 112,912,184 of NC_137465.1, read as the reverse complement.
TGAACTAACTCGTGGCCATATAGTTACTATGCACATCTTCAAGGCAGAAGACCAGCATTTGACTTCCGGTCCATGCTATCATATTTCTTATTGTACGTTAACCTGTAAGTATGCTTCTAATATAACTCAATGCTGAGCAGTGCACTAAACTTCTAATCAATCAGGAAACTATAAATCGAAATATATTAATTCAAATTTCCAATTGCAGTTAAAATATTACTGTACTTGTATTGCTAGATACTCAATCCTACAGACACCATTTTGTTTTACTTTTTGGGCGTTCCTATAAATACTTTAGCAATATTGCAACTTCTGACATCTTTAATTACAAAATAGTATATATTACTTCTTTAATTAAATTCAGATTTTGAAAAGGGACATACATAAATGTGTGTACATTTTCTGGATCCCTCTATGTATGAAGGAAAGAGTATTTTTTTTTTTAATTTAAAGAATTAAGAGAAAATTAATGAAATTGATTGATTCATTAAAAGTTCTACGATTTTCCTTCAACAATATGGCTATGTAACATAAGCTACTTAAATAGAAATATAAGGCACTGCGAAATATTGTATATGAAGCAAGTACACCAATCAAGAGTTGAACTCAAGATTACATCAGGAGACGCATTGTATGGAGTTCTGCACGGGGTATAATATATGATAGTTGCTATAAATAAAACAAAATACTAAAACCATTCAAAATGTGGATATGGAAAACAATTGAGAGCATTAGTTGAATATAAAGGAAAACCAATGACGATATGATGGTTAATGTTATTGAATGAGATGAAAAATTGTGAAATGAAGATACTGGTAAAACAATGAAAGCGCTCTTATACTGAGCCAAAGTATTGAAGTTTATTGTTATTATTATTATTATTATTATTATTATTATTATTATTATTATTATTATTATTATTATTATTATTATTATTATTATTGATGTAGTGGTGAACTATTTCAGTGGTTTTTCCTTATAGATGAAACTAACATGGATATTTTTTTAAATAATCTATGCACTGTAAGTTTTCCCCAACCTGTGTTCAAACTAACTACAATTGAAAGTTAAAAGTTTCCTTAAGTGAGAAAGACCAATATTTCTTCGACACGATTGTGTTTATATACTCATTATCACGGATATTTGTAAATCTATATTTTGGTTACTTGTATGTGCTAATTCTATTGATATGCCTGTCTTAAGTAGATTATGCAACTCTTACTAAACACTCACATCTTTACATACCAACATACCATGTGGAAACGTAATTGTCTCAGGCGTCTGGAAATACCACATGTTCTTAGATGCGACGCTTGATTGGTCGCATGAAATGCAATCGCGAGACTTGTAACAGGATTACATCACTTAATACAAAACTCCAGCATCTCCTGTATCACTTCCGTAATTGGAAGGAGCTTCGCAATTTCTGCTTCCATCCCTTCTCCCTCTCCCTGCTAGCCTTTCTCCATCACTTGAGACTGCTTCAGCACCTTTCGCTTGGAAAGATTTATCCATCGCCTTCCTCTCTTTCCAGTTTCATAGGCTTGTACTCAATTTGCATTATCTAGTCACTTAAGCGGTGATGAATATTAAACGTGTAATGCCGAGGCTGTGGAGAAAATCAAAGCGGAAGTGGGTGAAGAGTTAGATATATTCACATCTATAGGGATTTTGGTTCAGATAGAGACTATTAGAGTAATTTATACAAAGGTGTACAGTTCATCCACTTGACTGCTACTTACAGCTAGCCAACAATACACAAATCCATATTAATCTAAAATATCATTCTGTTTTCTACTTTTGATGAATATTTTCTTGTTGGACGACTGTTTTGCATTCATTATTTTCTACACTATATTCGTTCGTGTTCATTTTGTTTTTTTGCGTATTTACCGACAAACTAAAGAAGAAAAGGAAACGTCCGCTAATACAACTAGATAAAATTATATTCCAATTTAATCCTTTTATGGCTGTTGTTATTAATTTACTTAGGTTCTGTTTTACGTTATGCCTTAACTTCTTAGCGTATTAACAAGTGTTTGGAATATTCTTTATTTATTGGTTGATTAGCATAATTCATATTGTGGCCAGGTTAGATTCTTACTAGAGGAGGGATATTTTTTATTTATTTTACCCTTGGTCCAATGTAACTCTAATGCTCACTCAGCCTATTTAAAAGTGGGTGCTTGAGCAGTTTGGAGAAGTAACAAAGTTGTAGAGTGGTGATGAATACATAACCTCCGTGAAGTCAAGAAAGTGTGGAGCCTTTACCTCTATATGCAGTCCTTGTGTCTTCATGCCCTGTCCCTCAAGTGGATTCTTGGGGGACTTTTATTGTAAGCCACATTGAGTTATGACATTATTGTACTGTACACTGTTTATAACTAGACGTGGAAAATAATTTGAAAGAAGGTCAGCTGAGCCTTAAATTAAAAAGTGATACCTTAGAATTCGTAACTTGTACAGTTGTTAAAATGAACAGAAGTGCTGTATAGAACCGTTAAAGTGTCCGAATAATTTAAAACTCAGAACTTTCAGTTGCAATTCGAGAATGCAGTCTATTTATCTAATTTTACTAGAAGATTATATTGTGTTTATACTACACATGTTTTGTATACGAACGACGTACCGGTCCTTTCTAAACATGCCTACATATTATTCATATTAATGGTTGATGACGGAATTGATCAACAAAGATGACGGAATCGATTAACGCAGAGAACACAACGATTTAAAATACTTTTATAAAATAACATACCAAATATATCAATTGCCATAATTTTTCTTCATATTTCGCGCTGAACACAGTTAAGCGTATTATTCAAGTCACATTCTTATGCTAATATGTTAAACCAGTTTTATAATTGGCTATTTATTAGGATGTTCATGTACATGAATAATTTGGGAAGATCAGCCGAAACATCAAGTGGAACAAAACTATTATAAATTAGAAAAAGCACTTGTTACTCAGTGTGTCAACATTTTATTAATCGTCTTCTGTATTACAACAGAGAATGACTTTATAGCAGCCGATAGAGGTAAATAATTTTATATCAGAAATAAAGCAGTATGATATCAAAAGAATTAATAATGCATATAGTAGTTAAGAATAACTTGAAAACTTTGGAAACATTTTTAAATATGTTTCCACTTTAACTAGAGCATATTTTCTTCATGGTTATGCAATTATTTTATCTTATATCTTATTTTAAAGAATTAACTTGTACATAAGAGAAACTGAGTTTGAGCGAATCAATATTATTTAAATCATTTCTTCCTTAAATATATTAATAATTTTGTAACATGTACTCAGGATATATAACGATCTATGAGTGTTATTTAGCGATTGTCCATATGTACAAAATTCAGCATGAAAGGTATATAATTTATTTGCTGCTTTGAGAAGTTTACTTCGACACTATCCATAGAGATTGTTCATCCGTTCTAGTTTTCTTCATATGCAATATCCCTGTATTTCTTGTTCTTATTGTTGCAATAGATTGTTTTCATACTGGTGAAAGTGAAATTGCTACGTTACTATAACAATTAAGTCATGAACGTTAATGTTTCAATATTGGATCCTCTACAGAGATGGTAAGCAGGAGTACCATAAAGTAGAGAAGCAAAATGTAGGCGCCATAACAATATATTTTGAAAGTTGAACAATGCGCATGAATCAAGATTGAATTGGCACGTGGTCGCAGTGTCCAATATGTTTTGAAGGACTTCGTGACTCCTTTTTGCCAAAAAAAAAAAAAAAAACTGTTTCATGGGAAACACTACAACACAAGCTATCTCGCCATATGGTGGTCCCTGCATGACATCAACAAAGATTGACTTATTGACAATGTACGGCGCCTTCCTCACGTGTACCAGAAGGTGATAGAAATGGAAGCGATTACATTAAAGGAATGTAACACATATTCGTCTGTGTACAAAGCCAGAGAGAATTATTACAATACTGTAATTACTTTTATCCAGTTCTTGGATATGGAATGGTACCAACCGTGTAGAACAAAAACTCGCGTTGTTCAAATTTTCGACACTCGGTATTTAATGTATTCTAGTATATACCAAACTAATGTCCTAATACAGCCTTTCACAATCAGATTTAGCTCCTGCCGGACAAAACTTAGCTTCTGCTCTGAAATTGAGGTTATTCCTCTGTAAAAATCCCTTAATTCACATACAGTATATACTAAATGTAAAGCAATAGGAACATGCAATAGTATTATTAAATACTGAATACTTATTGCGAACAAAGGAAGGAAGAATTTCCAGTTCGACTTGTGACTGTGTGTTGGTTCACTAGATAATTGGCTTTGGAAAAACATATTTGATAAGAAAAGGAATTTCTGTCTACTGAATCGTACTCAAATTTATTTTGAAACAACATAAAGTGTTTCTGTACTAAATGCAAGTAAATATGAATTGAAAATAGCAATATATTTAACATTATACACTGAAGAGATCGCTATGGTAAGATTTTGTGTCACTGTGTTCTTGTCTGGGAAGATTTTGGCTCTGCAAGATTTCGGTCAGGTGAGATTTTTGGCGGCTAGATTCTGGTTGAGTGGTTGCTGTCGCAAAGTATTGAACCAATCCAAGAAATAGAGTAGTCAATTGCATAAATGAATAATTAAAAATTAATCTTTCCTTGTGAAATAATATATGTTACTAGTAAAGTTTTCACTTTTATGCTGGGCTTCTCTCAATCTCCACCCAGGTTCCAATCCACATATTCTGTAATATGTTTTAAGTCAATAAACAAGCTATATATCAGAATCTCATTATAAATTGTCATTACAAGTTATTTGGGGCAGGAACACTCTTTCGATTCGTATCTCTACAATTTATATCACTCATAATTGCATCTGTATTTATATTTGTAATTTTTTTTTCTTTTAATGTATAATTATATGTAAAATGCTTTAGGAGATCAGACAAGCGAGAGAAATAAACATGATCCCGTTAATTTTCTAATCTTATAAGCGCCTGTTATTTACAGTTGTTCGTTCCTTTCTGTCTTTGTCTCTAAGTTCATTAACAGTGCATATATTTTCAACGGCAATTAGTAGAAGGCTATTTTAAATAAAGTAAATCGAGGCAACTGCGAGACCTGCTTAACCTTAATAGGATATTTTGTGATTTTCACTTGTTGACGGATCACCATCTCCCATTTGAAATTGCCTTATGCATACAAAATAATTTTAAAATTAGTCATAATTTTAAATAAGATAATTCGCAATATGAAATAATTCTCTCTCTCTCTCTCTCTCTCTCTCTCTCTCTCTCTCTCTCTCTTTCTCTCTCCCTCTCTCTCTCTTTATCTCTCTCTGCACGCACGCACAAACCAACTTTATGGGAAAACCACCTTACATTATTTGTGCTTTGACAGATTCCCTTGTCTTTTTGTGTTTTGTCTTCCACTCTCGAATTCACTGGAAAGTGAAGTTTACTGAATCAGTTTCTTCGGTTACAATAAAACTACTTAGTTAGGTTGTGAGTCATGGAAAGGTCTTTTACAACAGAATTTACGAAAGTCATTTCGGGAATGGAAAAGGAGTTCTAAGGATTTTCCCTTATGATGTTATTAAAATTATCTTGGTCCATTACTTGTAAGTACGAAAAGGCAATTAGATTATATGTCAACATTGAGAGTAAAAATACAATTAAGGGTGGACTACCTGTGGAATGTCCAGCACCGCAATGAATACGGGTTTCTCGTTCTAGGAAACAGAGAATTTTATATGTTGAAAGAGTTGCATTAATTTTATATGTTGCCTGGAGAGGAACAGGACACATATTAAATAATTATGAAGTAAATGGGGCAATGAGAATGTAGAAGGAAATTTGGGAATCTTAAGAAGTCCATGAACAAGATAACGTTAACTATAAAATAACAGGACCTTCGATCAAACCAAGACCCCTTACTTCAGATGTATCCTCTTTACTACTGAACCATCCTTTCTATTCTAAATGTATCAACTTATATTCCACAGTGGGTAATGAAAACGTACAAAATTTTAACTTCTCCTTCACAAACTTGTTACAACAGCATGAATGTCATACCTTCATGAAAATCCCCTCTCTGGATAACACTACGTAGATAATTAACATAATTCAATTGCGCGACTCTATCAAGAATCGGACCTCTCTACAGCACAAACGACATGCATTATCTCTTATCAGAAAAGTATCAATTGTTGTGTGCTAGTGACTATTTACGTAATACAATTTGATATAATTAGTCAATTCTTGATATTCGTAATCCTAATTCATAATATATTACTACATTCAAGCTACCGAGTTTCCTTATCTTCATGTAGCTTTGTGAACTAACAGAGAAAAAAAACTACACCTCATGCTCATTCTATTGCCTTAGTTACGCCATTAGATACCTTAGTGAAGTAGATTAAAACCTACTTTTGGGCAAATGATTAAGACAAGGTGGGTTAATATACTCGCTAATTGAAGTAGAGCAGTAACTTTTAATTTATCCATTCTTAGAAAGGTAGAGGTTAATTTATCTACTCTGTCTTTAAACCTTTTGAGTAGGTAATACTATCATTTGATTATTAATAAATGAACTGCTTAGATGGCCAATGATGTTGCTCTAAAATAAACTTTTCTCAGGAAAGAATTTTGCAGCGCGATGTCTCATAAAAATTCATATTTTTTGAATTCATTGAAATGAAATGAAATGAAATCTCTGAGTTTTACGTCCCACGGTTATGCCGGTTAGGCTAAAGGAGACGGTGATGGTGAGAGATGAGTGAAATGGTGGAATGAAGAAAGTGGAAGGAAACGGGAGTACCCCGAGAAAACCCACGAGCACGGTGTTTGTCCACCACAAAGTTCACTTGGCAGGGGCTGGGATCGAACCCGGGACCCCAAGCACCAGAGGTGAACGCTCTACCACTGAGCCACCGCGCCCCCCTTGAAATCATTGTAACCAAAAGCATAGTTATAAAGTTTATTTTCTAATGCTGATAGTGATTAACATTTTCTTGATGCTATTTATATGTATATGTACAAGATCAAAGTTCTCTCCTGAAAATTTTCAATTTTGGGCATATACCACTTGCCATCTCGCGGTCCAAATAAAAAATCGCAAATAAATAATTGTTTGCAAGAAGTTATCTCTAAGAAAATTATAAGTAATCAATACCCAAATACACATATGAACATTAAGAATAAATATTCATAATTTGTAAATTTGTGAAGAGTGTCATGACTACCTTCCAACTGAATAAAAAGAAAGAAACCTTTCTACAAACACTTATAATGCCCTTTTAAATTTTCCCAGAACTTCCTGAATGCTTTACCAAGTGGAAAGGCAATTTTGTGGAATTACAGGAAAATATTGGTGACTAGTTCTCACTTTTGCTAAAGTGAAATTACTTTCTTCATTACAATGTATGTTGCTGCTGTTGTTTCTCTTTCCTTCTTTCTTTCTTTCATTAAAATTTGCTTTCTCAACGTTGTACAGAAACGTTGAAGAGAACAAAGAATTCGTGTATAAAGGTTTTCAGGCTGACTTAACAAAATCAATTGAATTTATCACGCTCATGGCCCATATCAAACAGTTAAGGTTTCCAACCACTTGCTTCGTGGTAACCTCATGTCCAAAATGATTCTTGCATGTCTATAGATACGTTGTTGTAGGAATATTTTTTTTAACGATTTTGCCCGGCATTTCTTATAATGTTAGAATGTGTATAATCGTCAAAGACATGTATGTGGGAAATTTCATTTATAAAAAAGAGCAGTAAATAAGAATAATATAATGAAAAAACTTTCTTCTTGTTCGTTTAGCAATATTCTGTTTTTAGTCATTCTAATTTTCGTATTTATAATTATTTTCGTATGAAATTTACTACAAATATACTCATCCTGATTATACACATAGTAACAGTATTAAAAAGTACCCTGCAAACTCATGATCAAATTATATTCCCACAATAAGACAGTTATAGATATGCGACAATCATTTTCGACATGACTGTATATTAGGGTGAAACAAAAAATCAAAAGTTGTCCAATCAAATAGCGCTAGGTGTCAAAAATTGTGTATTGACTAGGATAACATTCGTAGATTTTTTCATAATTTTTGTACTCCATCTTCATTCCCCGCAAGGGCCTTAAAATTTTGCAATATTTATGAAAATTTGATTTAAAAAAAAATATTGAAATTTTTTGAAAGGTGTCCAATGAAATCGAACTAGGTGCCAAAATTTGCATAATGACTAGATTCACTGCACCATTCATGATTTTAAAACTATTTGCATCTTCATTACCTGTAAGGGTCTGAAATATTGCAGTTTTTATGGTAAATTTTGAAATTCCATTTACAATATTAAAAAAGTTTTAAAAATCGCTAAATTACTTCACTTGCTTAAGGAAGAGTTGTACTCACTACCATAACACCTATGGTTTTGAAATAAGTTTTGTGCTTTATTTCATTACCTGCAGAGGCCTTAAAATGTTGGAATTTATACAGTAAATCTCAAAATTCATTGAATGCACTGTCAATTTTCAAGAATTGTCAAATTATATCCTACTAAATTTTAAGCCTTATGTGTGACTAGTATAATTTATATGATTTAAAAAAATATTTTTCCTTCATCGTCGTTACCTTCAACAGGTTTTAAAATGCAGTTTCACAGTAATATCTAAACATATTACGCATAATATTAAGATATACTATGTAAATTTAACAATTCTGCATTGAAATTATTTTCGACACGCAACTCTTTGCTGGTTCCCAGAACCACTTAGAACTCACCACGAGGAGTTCTGCCCATCCTCCCATCCCATCCACCCTACCTTTGGAAATTATCTCTTTAACTTGATGGTTTGTATTTAGATTTTGTTTCGAATGTGGCATAATTGACATATCCAAAAGTCTTGCTCTGATAAATCAATCTGCAGCTAAGACACCACAAACTTCAGACGAAGCTTCGGTAACAGTTTTAACGCACCTCTCGACTGCTTGGTTATGACATGGTAAATGAAAAAAAGGCGGAAGGACAGATGAACCTCCTGTTATACATTTCTGTAGATCTTCCTCCGATAAATGTCTCATCAGGGCTGGCTCGGTTACTTCGCGTTCCTGCTAGTTGATTAGGTCAATGCATAGTGAGCACTAAAATTTATTGCTGGAATACTAAACTTGTACAGGAGGTGTTTGGTTTGAGCTCTTGACCTTGCGTCAAGGATTCTACCCATAACTAGTTGTCGAATATGCTTTCGAGCATAGATACCAGTAACTTCCCGGGATGCGCGAAGAAAACATTGGTTTAATTGTCCTATCTACAATGAGCTTCAGTTCTTTGCTTATATACCGTGAAAAGGCTATAATACGATATAAGTTCACAGGAGCATCTTGATAGTAGGGTTATATTTAATGTAAAACCACATCGGAGCATACATTTTCATGATGATTGTAACGAGCTCCTTCAAGTTCGAAGATAGGTCAGTAGTGCTTATTTACACTCTAAGCAGTATGTTAGTAGTAATGATTGATCTTGCATGGGATAATTTCTCAGGACTTCTTGATGCAAAATTCTTTGAACACTGACCAGCAGAGATTGCTTTGCAAATATCCCACATATATCTTTGGTGTGTGCTACGGATTCTTACGTCTTTTCCTTCAATGGCCGGGAAGATTCGGTCCAGATTAGCTTGAAAATTAACGTTTGGTAAAGCCTCACAATTGGTTAAACTTTTTCCTATAGTTCCCGAGAATTTTTGAAGACCTACTATTGCGCCATGTATATGCTGTAGTATATGCCTTAGAATATACGATAAAAACTGCTAAATATCATGCCCTTGTGCGGAATAAAGATGCAAATTATTTTAAAAAGTAATGAACCGTATAGTCAATCTAGTTATTTTGCAACTTTTGTTACCTAGTTCGATTTCATTGGGCAGCTTTAAAAAAATCAATACTTTCAAAAAAATTCAACTTTTCATAAAAATTGCAAAATTTTAAGGCCCTTGCTGGGAATAAGATAAAGTATAAAAATTATGAAAAAATCACGAATGTTAAACTAGTTAATACACAGCTTTCGAAACCTAGTGCCATTTAATTGGACATTTTTTTTAAACTTTTTTCGCTCCACCCTACTGTACAGTACATGTCTATGAATTTAATGTATGAGTGAAAAAACGGATATTGAGTGTGTATATTTTAAAGTATAAATAGGTAATTAGACAACCATATTCTCTCTCTCACTCACTCTCTCTTTCTCTTCAAAAATCACATGCAATTTGGTCATAAATTTTCTAAAGATTGCTTGTTTCATATACCATGAACACACCAGCTGACTTCTTCTTAAAAGATGTGCGTATATATTGCGAACATAGAGAAGTAGTTGTAATCTCTATCAAATGCATTATTATTATTATTATTATTATTATTATTATTATTAATAATAATAATAATAATAATGTTTTGTATTATACTCTACGGTACTGTAAGAGCTGCTTCCTGGTTAAAGTACGCGCCTGTGGCGTGGCAGACCCAAGTTCGATTTCTGTCGGCAGTTCATGTAGTCCGGATCCCATGTTAAACTGTCCACGTCTCATATAGCTTCACTGCTGAAAGGGACGCTAAACTAAAAATCAAATTTAAGAATCCTTTTTAAATTTACATATCTTGTGTTCCTAGTATTATTTAAAAAAAAAATATGCTGTCCTTATATGCGAATAAACGGATCAAATTAGCAAGATGCGTAATAATTGTGTGTACTTTCCAGTAATCTCTCTGGCTGTTCTTTGTGCACAGGTCCACAAATCAGGTGCTCATGTCGACACAGAGTGAATGGATTATATATATATATATATATATATATATATATATACACCTTGGTGTTTGGATTACTTACATGTCTGCTTGTCATACACAGAAATATCTACCGGACAGTTCTGATTCAAAAAAATCAGCTACAGCGACAGACTCGTTTTACAGTGAATGACTAGAGTGCAAAAAATAAAATAAAGAAATTGTGTAAAATACGAGTCACTTTCCATGTAAAAATCAGAACATTTTAAAAAAGAAATCTACCATTGAAATTGATATAAAACAAGTTTTCATTTTTTTCCGTTTTCATAAGTTTTTCCTTTTTGGATAGGATAGACACAGAAGGAAAGGATAACATTTTATCTATGTCTGTTACATATGGAATGTGTGTGTATGTGTATATATATATACTCGTGTGAGATAGAAATAACGAAGGAGAGAGTGTAGAATGTGCCTTGTCAAAGTATCCGGTGAACTGTGTCACTGGATTTTAAGCCTTCCTGCCTGGTATGCTGACAGCGATTCATTTAATCGGTAATTTTTTGAAGCAGAAGTTTTCTCCCCCGTATATTGCTTTTTTTCTTTTCCGTTTTTTCAGAATACCCTTTCCAAGACTCGACAAAGAGAATAGATTCAACGTATAATATTAATTACAGTTCTTTTTTTGTTATTGATTCTCTCTTCTTTATACTAATGGTCAATTTACAATGTATATTCGTGAAGAAATTAATAGCATTTCTTCTGGATTCCTTAAGAATTTCATATCTGACCCGATTCCGAAATATGTTAGACCCGAGACCCGTGCATTTAGACCCGAGTTCGTGTGATAATCAAATGAGCCCGAAATAAGCCCGAATTACAGATACTTAATAATTAACGAAAAATTATATTTTCATTTACAGCAACTAGAGATTTAATTTTGAGTTTTGCTTTAATAGTTCTCCAGGAAGAATAATCCAATAAATATCGTTGTACAATATATTTACAAAGTTAGGCCCGAAAAAGCCTGAGAAATATGGTTGCGTATTTAAAAATTTACGGCCCAAGTCCGTGCAGACCTCAACAAAATATAGTAACTTACCTCAACTGAAATATGGAAAAGTGATAAGTGACACATTTGCCAATTGGAATACTTTAATCGCAAGGTATTAAAGTTACGAAATGGCGTTTTCTGATAGAGATGAAAATCCAGTGTTCATTAAGAGTGAATCGTGAACATTGTAAAATAAAACTTTTAAATAAAATTGTAGACTTACATAAACTGGTGTTCCTTCCCTAATTATGATAGATTCGTAGCTTGTATGTTATTGTCTCCGTGTTAAACTAGGCTTAGGTATAACGTCATAAATATTTTTTTTCACGAACAAATTCAGAGGTGTTGCAAGAAATTGCACTAAAATCATATTTTATTTTCATTTATCTGGCGCTCCTAAGGGAGCCATGTGCATGTAAATCTACGAAAGTAACCTAAAAATAAGGTAACTGCAGGTATATACGACAGTGTAGCTAAGTACGTCAAGTGTTCACTGCTGAGAGGTTTCCGATGAAATCCGCTAGAATCTGCCTCCAATATGTGCCAAGGTCTTGGACGAGTCTGATTTGACGAATACTCCTGAAGACAGCGCTGGGACCGCCACGCCATGCACTATTATTTGCTTCCGGAAGGTTCCATGGAAGACGTTATTATTTCAATAGAGATAAAAATCCGTTATTAGTACCGTGCTAACTAAGAACATTGTCGATTGTTTACCGCAATGTATGCCTTATTTTGTGTATGTTTAGGAACACTTGGTTTTGTAAGTGTAACTTCAGTATGTGTGATTCCATGGCTACTAAATCAATACCAAGCATGGTCCAGCGAAATACGCCAGGGCTTGTGCAGGACTGACTGCAGAAGACAAAGATCTTTTTATTTGTCCCACATGTCCCATGTAATATCGGTGCAGTCCTTTTAAGTCACGGTACAGTGACACTGTTTGTTTATCTTCTTATGGACTAAAACTTCTCAGTTTGAAACTTCATTTCAACTTTGGACATTATCGTTTTTACATCTTATCTTTTTATCGTCGTCTTGCACTTTGATTATTCTATTCTTTTGCTTCAGAGCCCCCGCCAAGTGAACTTTGTGGTGGACAAACATCGTGTGCGTGGGTTTTCTCGGGGTTCTCCCGTTTCCTCCCACTTTCTTCATTCCACCATTTCATTCATTACTCATCATCACCGTCTCCTTTAGTCTCCTTTAAGCAGTTGCAAGATTTATTACAGGTTTCTACTACTATCCTAGACTTCGCGTAATTACCTGCACATATTGGTAAATACGCCTCTTTATAACACTTTTTTCCTTTTACCTTGGGTAGAAAATAGAAGTGAGTGGCATCATTGCCACATTTTTTTCTACACTCAGAAAAGGCTACTCTGCAACATACATGTCTTGTTCTTTGAGTTTCATGAAAATTAGGGCCATAAAAAACCAAACACCCTTAAAATGGCGTATTTATCTGCACCTAACTTATATAATCTTTTCGGGAGCAGGTCAAAACTCCCACAGCCAAAACTCCCACACTCAGAAAATTTCAAAACGCCCACACAATCGGTCATAACTCTCACACAACTGGACAAATCTCCCAAATTCACGAAAGGTTATAACGCCCACAGCCAAAACTTCCCCTCACGTAAGCGGTCATAACCTCCAACGGTCATAACTCCCACACAAATGGACAAAACTCCCACACATAGCAACGGTCACAATCCCCACATAAATGGACAAATCTGCCACACAAATAGACAAAAGTCACACAGCCAAAACTCCGCACTCACGAAATGTCAAAACGCCCACACAAACGGTCATAACTCCCACACAAATGGACAAATCTCCCAAATCCACGAACGGTCAAAACTCCCTTGTACTTTTTTTAATTATTATTTTCAGCGTGTGATACTTACAAGACGTACAAGCAGGATCAGTTCAAAGTGTGAGACATTTGTCCGATTTTGTGGGAATTTTGTCCATTTGTGTGGGAATTGTGACCGTTGCTATGTGTGGGTGTTTTGTCCATTTATGTGGGAGTTATGACCAATTCTGTGAGTGTTTTGACATTTCTTGAGTGTGGGGGTTTTGGCTGTGGGAGTTATGACTGTTCGTACATTTGGGAGATTTGTCCATTTGTGTGGGAATTATGACCGATTGTGTGGGCGTTTTGACATTGTGGGAGTTTTGGCTGTGGGATTTTTGACCTAGACCCATATTTCCTAAGAGTAGATCCATTTTCTGACTTCTTGAAATAGGTTAGTAAGTATGAAGACACAGAAAATATTTTTGAAGCCTATAATGAAAAACAACTACTCTTTTACTACTATTTAGGAACTTCTGCTCATTACCATAGATTTATGATTCATATTTTACATTATTGTGCTAACAATAAATTAGGTTTTTACGGCGGCAAAATTCGGAGAAATTCAGAAAATTTTCCGAAAAAAGATTTATGGTGTGGGCTCTAGGTGCTAGTGTTTGAATGAAAAGTATTTTAAAATATTGTGTCCTAGGTTACAATGTCACAAATTTTCAGTGACGTATAATTGATAGGTATACAGATAAAAACGTTTTCGAACCAGGAACATTTATTTCATTACCTTATTCGACTTGAAGAGAGAAAGAAAGAAAAGAAAAGAAGTAGTACAGAGATAAAGAGATATGTTTACATATGTAAATGGTAACCTGAAACATTATGAATAAAACGAATGGCGGAAGATAAACAACACAATTTATCGTATGTACAATCTTGTTCAAATAATACTTCTGTCTTGCTTTGAAAAGTCATATTCTGATATTCGCACGTAGAACAATCGAATACTTTCGCTCTAAATAATCTCAATTGACAAAAGAAATCAACACATGTATCATTTAACTCGAACTATGAGATAGATTTTAGAGGTTTTCAAATAGATTTACGAGGCTAGGAATTTTATAAAAGACTGTACATGTCATTTAAAATGAAACATCTCTCATGAGTTATATGCTTTTCCAGGGATTTTAAAAGGGTTCATTAAAGTTCAATTAAAATTCCGAAAACTACTCTGAAACGTTAATATACCGTTCGTACCAACAACAACCGATGCAAATACCAAGCAAAGGAAGAGTCATTTCACACACAAAAAAATTAATATCTACTGAAATACAAATTGTTTGTGTATTTGGAAACAACAACAAAGATTAAGTGGATTAAGCAATCTACTTGCGTTTAATCTTTTTTTAAGATAGAAAAAATTCTCTTTTTTCAAATGAAATGCTATATTTTCTTAATTTCTTCATATGTTGAGTACTTCGCATTAACAAACGAATTTATCTCGAAGAACCAGAAAATTCTTTAGTACCATAATATGAATGGATAATATCGTATTGGTAACAGAAAAGGAAGAAGAAGTGCAAAAGGTACTAACTTCTTTCTGTAAGAAATTGCAAATGAAATATAATACAAAAATAACGAAAAAGAAGATGGAAAGAAATCAGGGGCGTCTCTGGCAGGGGGGACGAAGGGGACGCGTCCCCTCCAATATTTTGAAGTACAAAATATTCAATATTTTATTCCAATCCTACTAACGACATAGTAACATATAAATAACAATAATTATATTTATCTGGAATATAATTTTCAGGCTGGGAAACATTATAACCGAGTTCTTGATATACTTCAGGGGATCCGTGAAGGTAAGCAGAAAGGTAACAAATTGAATCGTAGATAATATACAGGTGGGCTAGGTAGTACGGTTTAAATCAGTTTCTTTAATTTCCGCCCCCCTCCCCCGATTTTACATGCCAAAGACGTCAGTGAAAGAAATTGAAAGATCTACAAATTTACTTTGTTGAAAAAAAAATATTTTCAGATATTAATATGTAATATCCACAATACTAGTTAAAGCTCAACATCCTCAGATGGTAGAAGTATAAAAGCTGTAGGAAGCATTGTGGTTCAGTGATAGAGTGCTCACTGCTGGCCCGAGATTTCGTAGTTTGATTCCCGACCATCTAAGTTTGCGGTGGACAACATCATATCAGTGGGTTTTATCAAAGTTCTTTCGTTATATCAAACATTTTCATTCCACGAATTTTCATTCTTCTTTAGCCTAAAAGGGATAATAATGCCACAATAAATTAAAGGTTTAATTTCATACATTTTGAAAGTGTACTAGCCGCTCCCGTTTGTGAGGAAAAATTGTCTGGCGCTACATTATGCACACTATATGACAAAACATGTCTTTAGTCCAAAATTTTAGGTATTACAAACGTTTTATATTATTGTTTGAAACTGGCAGAAATTTTTTTCTGTAGATGTGAACACCATGGAACACATTTCGACCAAAATAGATTTCTTCAAAATTATTAATCAATTCACTCACCAAATTCAAAATGAAAATATCAACTTTCAAATGTCTTCTGAAAATAAAAGTAGAAGCCATAAATGTTGTTAATTTATTATTAAATTAATACAGGAGGTTGCAAAATTAAACTAACTTAGAAGCAGGGCTGGTTCCAGGATTTTCTGAGGGGGGTGCATCAAATACCTGCTAGTACATTTTAATTAAATTGAGTTTTTAAATACCTTCAGGCATTTGTGATATGAAAGAGGAATTGCTCTGGAAATGCTGTGTCTGCTCTCGATGAATCCTTTTCTTTCAACCTTCAGAAAATTGACTGAAACTAATGACTTTTGCAAAACTCACTTTCAGCTTCTCATTTTAGGTAGTGTATATTTACAATGAAGGGGGGTGCACGTGTACCTTAGCACCCCCTAAATCCAGCTCTGCATAGAAGTATACATCAACATAGTTTTAAAGCTTCAAAACTGAAAGACTAAGGTTTCATGTATTTTAATTTGATACAAGCAAATGTTCCCACGTGTAACAGCGAACAGTGTGAGTCTTTAAAGAGTAAGTCGTCTGAACACGAAATTTCGCACAATATTCATTATTCGTCTGAGCAACTTAGTAAACTATTTCTCCCCTTTTATGTTAAATATTAAAAGAGGCTGAAACATGTGTTTAATTGTTATAAACGAAAAGTCCAAACACTAAATTTCATATTTCTAATCATAAGGGATTCCAAGTTATGGACATCTTAATCTAATAATTACAACTTTCACCCATTTCAATTTCCAACTCGTTTTCTTCTCTTCTAGGTCAAATAGTAAAAGACACTGAAACACGTCCTTAATTATTCTAAGTACCAAATTTGAATATATCTTAAGGGGCTCTGCATAATATTGACAAGCTGGCGTTGCAAAATATCAAATTTCATCAGGTTTCTATAAAGTAAGACGTAACTTCTCATGGGTTGCGTCAGGATTGCTAGACATTTTTTTTACTAAATTGTCATAGGTGATTTTGTTCCTACGAGAATCACCAATCACCGTTAACCTCTTGAACTCCATTTCAAGACAATATAATAATCAGAAATAAAAATATACCCTAAAACAGGATGACAGGTTGATGATTATCATTACAATAAGGTCAAACACAATCTATTAGATAAAAATATAATTTCAAGATATTAAAATGTACCTATATAACCACACACATGGTTATTTGTGCTTAGAAAACATTTTTAGAATGATAGTTAACTATATGAATTATTATTATTATTATTATTATTATTATTATTATTATTATTATTATTATTATTATTATTATTAAGAACTAAAAATTCTAGTCCAAAGTACGGAGAGCCGTAATGTTATTCTTCTTCTCTTGATATCTATCACTGTATACATAATGAAATATTGGCAAAATATTTTATCTTCTAAGCTACATTATTTAGCAAAATCATGTTGTGACTTTTTTTGCAATGATAAATATATTTGTCTTCTCATTTTTTTTTGTTAAAGTTCTACAGATTTCAAATATAATGAAATATATATGTACTATATATACTGATGTTATTTATACAAATACATAAATATTTATGTCCCATTTCCTCTAGAGGTTGTTTGTATTAGCTCCCGTACAGAATAAATGTCAGTTTGAAAGTACTCGATGAACTGTATCAGTGGATTTCATGGATTCTGACTTCTTGTCATGACACGTATCGTTGAACATGTCGAATGTTGCGTTGAATTTTTCCGCGACAACGCTCCTTTTTCCGATTTTTCACTTTCGATTTTGTTTTGACTTATATATATATATATATATATATATATATATATATATATATATATATATATATATATATATATATATATAAGTTTAAAATATAAATGTTATTTTTATTTATTTGTTTTTACAGAAAATAGCGTTCAAGTGTTGCAGGAATTTACAACTTAATGTTTATTTAGGTATATAAAACATTCAAACTAAATCCTTAACGTCAGATGACTTTCCTCTTTAGAATAAAGGAAACGGGAGATTAATGAAAGAATTGGCAAAATAATAATGTAGGGGGAAACAGGTGAATCTCGAGAAAGCTCACGAACATAATATTGTCCACCACAAACTCATTTGATCTGGGATCGAACCATGGATCCCGAGCATTATAGATGACCGCTCTGTCATTTAGTTTTACTTTACTTCAATCTATAGTTTTCTACTTAATTGTATTCAATTTTATACTTTTTCCAACTCGGCATGAACAAGAACACTAAAAAAATCGAGGAGAGTTAAAAACGCGTATGATTTTCAGAGAAACTCGAACCCTCGATGAAATACTCTTCATTTACCATTGAACTCTCGCTCTCATTAACGTTTAAAAGTATTTAAGTAATTACACAGTATATTCCAATAATATACCGTCGTTCTTTCGTGCCTTTTCTGGAAATCTCATGACGTGGAAGGATACTGTAGCTTGTAGATGAAATTAATACAAAAAAAAGAGATCAGGGTATAAATTCTGTACATAAATCTACAAAATAATCTGAGAAAAATTTCGAGACGAGACAAGACTTTAGAAAATTTACGAACTTTCAAGAGTTTACGACATGAGACAACCTTATTTCTTGTCTAAACTCGTCTCATGGGCAACATTAATTAGTTGAGCTACCCAAATGATTCTCATCCATATTCTGTGCGAGAGAAATGTCCCGTCCGTTTCCGATATCCTGATCTTATTGTCTGTCGAAAATTGGTATTCCATACACGCTACGTTCTTTTCCGCTACAGCGTTCTTAGTGCAATGTATTACTGTTGTAAACAAGTTGTAGGATCATGCGTTTATTGGCGAAGTGTATCATCATAACACAGATTACGCCGATATTATAATGGTCAATATGGATGGTATTACTTCACATAATATTATTTTAATAATATCATTAAAATAGAAAAACTATATTAAATTAATAACCTCAAGTTGGGCGAACGTGACACTCTTACCTTGTATACTATTCTTTCATACTGAAGAGATTCTTTCTATTCTTATAATCGTTCTTCCTTATTTCTTCCCTATTCTATTGATTTCACTTCTCTATAAATTTACTCTTGTTTCGAGACTCTTCCCATTGCCTCGGTTTAACATTTGTAATTCATTACGCTTCCATGTTATTATACTTCACTGTTTAATTTTGGACTTGGATAGAGTACGTACACTCATGTCCAAAATTATTATCGAATGTCTATAAATATGTAGTTGTAGGAATATAATTTGATAACGAATTGGCCATTTATTTCTTATAATGTTAGTATGTGTATAATCGGCAAAGACATGTATGTGACAAATTTCATAGAAAAAGAGCAGTAAATAACAACAAAAAAACGAAAATAAAACTTTTTCTCAATTTAGCAACATTTTGTTCTACTTATTCTAATTTTCGTATTTATAATTTTTTCCTATCAAATTTACCACAAATATACATTTCCGATTATACGCATAGTGTTAGTATTAAAAGTACCCTGCAAACTCACTATCAAATTATATTCTTACAAGAAGACAGTTATACCTAGGTAGATATGCGACAATCATTTTGGACATGAGTGTACATAATATTTTGAAATATATGTTTCTGTTGTTTACACTTTTCCTCGCATTATATTATAATAAGATAATTCCAACTAAAGCTGTTGTTGTCTGTTTTTCTTAGAGGTTCATATCAACTGTTGTTTTCAAGATAAGCATGTTAGCATAGGAAGCACCGAAATTGAATAAAACAAAAATAGGTTGATATGTATCATTATTCCACATAAATATTATCCGTTCAACTTCTACCTTTCAGTCAGCAGATTATTTGTTTATGCACTGTTACAGATTTCTTCTCAAATTTTTTGCATGTAGCATTTGGTCCCCCTGACATTTAATGTTTGTATCATATGCGCTGTCAGTTTATACGTGTGTGTATGTGTGTGTCACATGTCATATAAATCTTAGTCACACCCTCGTATGTGTATGATAGCATGCAGGATGTGTGAAATTTCAAGTTACTTTGCACTTGACTGTTGGCCTCGAACACAGTTACTCTCTCTTCCGCTGCATGAACACACAGACAGACTCCCAGTACCACATGTGTGTGGTATGATACGGTGCAGGGAACGTGTGAAACATCTAATGCCTTCTAACACCCAAAATTATAGGCATTTCTCTTATTTTCTTTACGTTTGGACTCTCTCCCTATATATATATATATATATATATATATATATATATATATATATATATATATATATATATATATATAAGTAGTAATATGTACATATGTGTTCGTATGTTTAAAGTGTGACTTGCATGCATAAATCCAGTCGCTCATTGCTGCCGGTTCTGTGGGTAGGCGTTGACACATTCATCAAAAACGCGAATGGTGCTCTTACTGCTGGACGATTCGCATCTGTTACCGCTTTGGAATTCAATACGAGTTTCTGAAAATGCTGCCACACGTTGTGTAATCCTTTGTTGTTGATTTCGCTTTCAGTAATACATTACACCTGTGTGAACTATTGCAGTTGTTGAGTATGACTGGCTTAGAAGAAATATTTTTAGCTTCTCTTTACTTTATATATATATATATATATATATATATATATATATATATATATATATATATATATATATATACACGTATATGTTGAAGTGAACAAAAGGAATGCATGAGTGAGAAAATTCGTGCATAGTTTCCGAGAAAATATAGAAAAACACATTTCTTCTAAAATCCAAAAATTGATACTGTACAAAAAACAAGATACCTATTAAGGTGAAACTAATATTGAAAAATACCCTTATTAAGCTGTTTATAATGGAGCTTGCTAGATGCTAGTAAATAATATGGTTTATAGGATATGGTCTAGTACTAACATTAACTTAATTTTTGTATAACTAGAATATTATCCAAATATAGGACATGCATTAGACAGTAGATCACATTAAACTGAATAAACTGTCACGTAAATTTTTGTGCGTAGTTCATCTCACTGAAAAAAAGTATAGTTGGGAGAACCAGAATATAGTCAATATAGGGACAGCTATACGTATAGTTGCGAAAACCATAATATATATATATATATTGTATAGTTGCATGAACCATACTTATTGTTATAGGTAGGTGTTTACAAAAGCGCAAGATACACAAGCCTGTCAACTCCAAACTGACAACCAACGCTACAGAATTGTGTGTAAGGGTTTCCTAGGAAGGTAGAGTGGGGGAGGTGATTGTTTTCTGAACAGTGTTGCCAATCTGAAAATTTACAAATTACTGCCGGCTTGTGGGACCGGTGTTTCGGGTTAAGGGTTAAGAAAATCATTGTTGACCAAAAATACACATTTAAAAAACCACCACACCAAAAATACAGATTGTAGAAAACCATGAGCTAAAAGCACTCAATTATTACTGCTGCTTGCAATAAATGCCAGCAATATCACAACGAGCTCAGTGACATGGATGTTGATTAGGTTAGATTATGTTCTCTCGTGTTTTGTTCACTGAGTGTTCATTCATATTTAGCAATGTTGTAATTTAATTTAAATGTGTATTTTTGGTCAACAATGATTTGTCTTAACCCTTAACCCGAAACACTGGTCTCATAAGCCGGCAGTAATTTTTAAATTTTCAGATTGGCAACACTGTTCAGAAAACAATCACCTCCCCCACTCTACCTTCCTAGGAAACCCTTACACACAATTCTGTAGCGTTGGTTGTCAGTTTGGAGTTGACAGGCTTGTGTATCTTGCGCTTTTGTAAACACCTACCTATAACAATAAGTATGGTTCATGCAACTATACAATATATATATATATATATATATATATATATATATATATATATATATATATATATATATATATATTATGGTTTTCGCAACTATACGTATAGTTGTCCCTATATTGACTATATTCTGGTTCTCCCAACTATACTCTTTCAGTGAGAGAAACGAAAGAAATATGGTGTTAAAAGGTACACCCATGTCCAAAATTATTGTCGGATACCTATAACTATCTTGTTGTAAGAATATAATTTGATAATGTTTTTGCAGGATATTTTTCATACTCATACTATGTGTATAATCGGGAAATGAATATTTGTGGTAAATTTCATTGGAAAAGTATTATAAATACGAAAGTTAGAATGAGTAGAACAAAATTTTGTTAAATGAACAAGAAAGTTTTATTTTCGCTTTATTATTCTTATTTATTGCTCTTTTGACATGAAGTTTGCCACATACATGTCTTTGCCGATTATACACGTACTAACATTACAAGAAATGCCTGGCGAATTCGTTACCAAATTTTATTCCTACAACAACACATTTATAGACATTCGACAATAATTTTGGACATGAGTGTACATCCTTCGATGCCAATACTACTACATGATAGCGTTCTATTCTGCTAGAAGAAATTATTATTTACTTATCTATTTATGTACGTATGTAGCAAAATACAATGTAAACTAGGAATTGTATGTGTTCTTTGTCTTTTCCAAACGATCTGTAAACACGTATCACTTGCAATGTAAGCACTATTTTTATTTTAATTGCACCTTTTCTTGGCTGCATAGTTCAATGTAGTTTAAAAATGATAGCAATCACATAACAAATGATTTTGTGATTTTGTGCATTTTTTACCATGAAGATGATTTCTAAATCATGGTAAAGGGTTAGACTAAGAATGTATTGATTAATTTCCAAATGTCCTTTTGACAATTTCAAAACAAATTATCCTTAAAAAGATAATAAAGTGTATCTAGAGTGAAAAAAGTCTTCCCTTGATCTTTCTATGGATGTTTCTAAGTAGAGACGTAAAGACTGAGAAAAAACAGGCTTTCAAAAATCGAAGTTTTTCCACAGCTTTCTTGCCTGAGGAAACCTGAGTCTTAAGAAAAAACAATTTGACTTTAATGATGCAACAACAGTACAAAATTACACTAAATTATGTTCTGGAGGAAGCCCGAAACATTTACAATCCCGAGCAATTCCTGGGGGGACCAGATGATGTAGATTCGGAACTGTCTCCGACATCCGGGTCTGTACTGTCTTATTTACTTTATAACTCTTATTTCCTATGTGTATGTAGAAGTTACGTAAGTTTGGATTGCCTCTGCCCCTATATATGAAAAACAATTCTGAGAACTCCGAATCCAACCTTGTGTTTGAATTTCTTTATGATATGTGTTTCATGTATCATTGTATATTTGTGATATGTTACAACGTGGAGTCTTAAAACATGCACATATTTCAGCACTGTTATTTGTATACAGTGTGTTTCAAAACAACACCGACAACGTTTGGGAGGTGATTCCTGACACCAAGATAAGACAAAATGTATAGACCAACCTGGGTGCACAAACGCTTCCTTTCGAAGTTATAGGCTGTCAAAAACAAGAAAAAATGTACTTTAAAGGGCCATAGCTGGAAAATTGTGGGACCTATCTTAGTAGGGTCAAGACTTCACTTAAAAACTAGTATATGCCCTATCCAAATATTTATGTTTCAGAACCCTGCGGCACTCCGGAAACAATTTTTATAGTGATAGTTGGTGAGTACTTCAAATTATATGCTCGTAGCCAAATTCCCTCTATAAAAAGCATTGAATGAGTACCTTAGGATTTTTAAACATGGATTTTTGGATAGGGCACATAGTAGTCCCTAGGTAAAGTCTTGATTCGACTACTGTAGGTCTCATAGTTGTACAGTTATGGACTTTTAAACTTCATTTTTTCATGTTTTCGGCAGCCTGTAACTCCGAAAGGAAGCATTTCGGAGGTGCACCCAGGTTGGTCTATACTTTTTGCCTTGTCTTGGTGTAAGGATTCACCCCCGAAACGTTGCCGGTGTTGTTTTGAAACACCCTGTATATTTCATCCCATTTGACAATTTCTGGAATGTGATGATTACATACTCTAGTGTTTCTTGAGTTAAAGTATGTTAAAATAACTACTTCTGTGCTGTAGTGTAGTATTATATTTCATTCTATGGGTGGAAGTAGGTTAAAATTGCCCTATTTCATAGAGCTTGTACGCTTGGAATTTATTAAATGAATATACACGATAGTAGCGTTTAAAACTGCTTCTGTAATAAGGTATAGGTATTGTGTAATTGCTTCTAACAAAATGCGGAAGAGGCCCGGGTTCTATTCCCGGCGAAAGCTCATGTGTTTCGGATACCACGTTAACCTGTAGGTCCACTTCTCATATAGCCTCGCTGCTAGAAGGGATGATAAACTGAAAATCAAATCAACAAGACATTTCAATTGTATTTCTGACAAATAATTGTAAACATATTGTCATATGCGTATATTACTTTTTAAATTAATTATTTTAGTTAGAAATCGGAAATATGTTTTCTTCAAAAGAAGTGTCTGTGTATGATTAAATAATGTTTTAGTATGATATATTCAAATAAATTCCCACTCATAATCAACACAGAGTATCTGAGTTATAACAAAGAACTTTATCACAACTTTTAGCTAATTCTTTTTGTTATCCAATGCACGGTTATGTGTAACAATATTTCCATTTGATTCTGTGTATACAGAGAAACAAACGTGAGGGGCGTACGTAAAAATAAAGGTTACATGCGTAAATTTTGTGTTTGTGAACTTAACGTACTACTATATGAAACATTATTCAGCAAATGTATAACTAAAAACGTAATTTTATAGTACTTTTCATATAAGTGTACGAATAAACGTACTTTCCGTACGAAAGAAATAACTGTATATAAGCGGTCAGGATCTCATATACAGTTGGACGTATATAAATAACATAGAGCTACCGTATGTAACATGCGTATACGTATGTAGTATACGGAAGATTTTTAGATGTCAGAGATCCCACAGCGGCATGGTGTAACATCTAAACGAGGAGAAGGCAGTAGGTGTGTTGCATATGGATAACGTATGGTCGGTACAGATTTGTAGTAGTAAACATATGTATTCCGTGTATTTGTGCAATATACCGCTGTCCGGATAACGTATTTTTATCTGTGTATTCAAATTACTTTTAAAAAAATGTAATTAGAAATGCATGCAAGTGTGGCTATTTTTACCATTGGCATTGGTGTGGAAGCTTTCTCTGATACGTTGCACTTTTTATAGATTCAATATACATAATATATTGTTTGTACCAACGTACATCTTTCAAGATGCTACTTTCAAGGTGTAATTTATTTTAATAAAGAAACATTGATTTCAAATGTAAACATTAAATAAAAACTATTATGCATTCCCTGTACACAAAATATATATACACTGTACACGTGATATTGTGGCTACACGTACTTAAAAAATGTTGTTAACAATACCACTTAAGATCATAAACGTAGAAGTAATGCAAGCCATGCACTCACAGTTTATTGTGGCAGTTAAAGGGTAAAGCTTGTGGTTTTGTAGAGGCCGAAATAATGGTAGAAACAGTGAAAGAGCGAGTTAGTGATGTAGGTTTTCCCCTAATTATCTGTTGGTGGCTAGTCCTCGAAAACCCTTCTGCTTCTAAGGTCTTCATTGTAGTCATAGTACCCACCCACCATGAATACTTCATAGCATAATGTGTTTCTACTAGAATATTTAATCACTGCTAAATTCCTTCCAGATTTCCAACAGGCTTTCTCTCGCCTCGCTTTCTCTTTCTTTGGCCATTTCTAACCCTATTTCCCTAATAGTAACTGATGCTTTTAGCTTTTCGTGTGTGCGTACCGATAGTTTGCTATGTTTGATGGGGTAGTATTCCCAAAGGTGACTTGCCTAAACCTCGCTTATTAGAAACTTCAAACACACACCCACGTTTACTCATCCATTGTAAATCGCTTATGGCTTACAGGCTAAAAGAGGAAGAAAACAAGAAGAGAGCAACCTCACGAATGAACGGGGATAGATTTTCGTTACTTTATTCCTTAAAACAAGCTTATTAGTTATATTTGAGAACCTGGCTGCGTAAAAAGCATGATATTTCCTTAAGCTATTCAAGAAATTTTATATAACATTTTTAATGAAATTATGTATAGTAGGCCTATTCACTTTTTTTCTTATACATACTAAATTCATTATGATACCATTATATATATATATATATTCCACCTTCGGGCCGCAAGATAGTAGCAATGCGGTTTGGCATGGTGGCAGTGAGGTCTTAGTAGATAGCTGGAGATAAACGCACCACGTCCGTACAAAGTGGATAATACCTGTATTTTTCCATAAGCTCGGATTTGACATTCAACAGCATCCCAAAGTTGTCAGTTGAATTAAGACCGAGTGAGTTTGAAGGCCTTTGCACCAATTGAAATTTACACTACCCAACTCGGACCACTGCACCACAGTGATAGCCTTGTGACAAGGAGCGTTGTCATGCTGGAAGATGCCATTGACAGCTGGAAACGTATTCGGTATAAGTGGGTGTACATGATGCAATGACCTATCGATTGCTAGTACCGTCATGGTGCCCCCAACATACAATATTGAACCCACAGATAACCGTATGAAAGAGTTTCCTGAATCACAATCAAGTTAGCACCGGCCTGTCCTCGTACTGTGCATATCTTGAACAGTTGTTCCCCTGGAAGATGGTGGATTCTCACTTGACAATCGACATGATGAAAGTAGTATAGTGATTAATTCAGCAATGTAACGTTGTGCCATTGCTAAACGGTTCAATGGTTGTCCAGTCGTAATCGATGATGCTGCAAAGTTAACATTGGTACACGTTGGTGCACCGACTGCAGATGCCCATATATACAGTATACGACAAATTATGTGTTCACACATATTCGCGGTTTGTCAACTGCAAAGTCTGCTGTAATTGCGCGAGATTTTGCGCCCTATTCTGTTGTACTACAGCAGTCCGACATCATTAATGAGGTGTGCCCATGGCACCAGTTGTTATTTGCTGGTGATTTCACCGCCCTTTTTCTACTTTTGGGAGACACCAAAGAGGGTAGCTTTCGAACTACTCGACAAGTCACACTGTTTCGAATTCTTGTTCCCAGCAATCTGGCTACTATCAAACTCTGATATATCACCAGCCTTCCTCATACTAGCACTAGCACCACATTGAATAATCAAATGAAAACCCTGTCACCGTCTGGCGTGCAGTTTTGCTCTGCCCTATTCCTCTTACGTCATTCCAACGACTTCGTTCAAAAAGTAGCTGTGTAATATGAACCGGTCAATGTGTATAATTATAAAGCTTACATCTCCACTCAGAGAGAGAAAAATGTCTAACAATGGCTATGTGAGTTAGTGATGTAAAATATTCTGCCTGTTTCTTATTTTCCGGTTTTCTTGTGTTCTCCCACATTTTCAGTTTACTAAATATTTCAAACCTATTCACTTTCATTATTTATACGTGTTCTTTTGCCTAAAGAATATGTTACAATGGATACAGACTTGGTTTCACTTTCTTAATCTGTCCATGGTACAAAATCCTATTGACACTTTATGGTATACTTAAAGCGAATTCTTTTAAGCACAGATTCCACTTGTTAATATAGCTCGACCCGCTGGTCTAGTGGTTATGGCGTGCGCCTTTCTTGCGAGTGGTTTCGGGTTCGATTCCTGGTGGGAGAGTATTGAAATTTGAATGTGTTACGGTCGTTCAGCTTACATCTTATACTGTAGGTCTACGTCTCATGTAATCTCGGAAGTGAAAAGAGACAACTAAACTAAATGAATATTTGTAAATTTTATGGAATAAGAAATAACAACTTCAGGCAATTAATGCTCTACTTTCTCCATTATAAAATATATCACTGCAGATCGTAAACAAAAAAGCATCCATGTGAATTTTAGTTTCCATCCTTTATTTTTAACGACTTCGACACTGAAACGTTGCTTTGCCTTTGATGGATATATCTTTAGTTCTATGTGACCTGAAAATTAAATTCCAGATTAATCATCGTCTACAGTTCTTATAAACATTGGGGAAAAACTTGCTTTTTGCCTTTCAGCTTTTATCCTTCATCTGTTCATGGCATAGAGAGTGAAAGATACTTGTTCCTAATGAAAATACAAGAAAGTAATCAAAGGATATAAAGTGTGGATTGTGGAGGGATTAATTTTCCCGTTTCTATTTTTGTAACTTCCTTTTGTTGCTTTTTTCAGCTTAGTCAGGATAAATTATAAATGACGAAAAATACGATAAACATAAAAAGAAAAATATCAACTACCGAAGATGACAACACGATTTTCCCATATTTTATTTCTGTAAGTTTTCGAGTTACAATTGATGAATTATTCAAATATTAGATGCTCTCAAGCCTTCAAATCACCTGCAAATTGCCTGCACACTAGAGACATCTCTTGGCATTAGGTAGAAGGTAACGCGTCTAGCGACAACCATTAGCTTCACTGTGAACTATTAGCAAGTAGCATGACTGGCAGTGCGAGGTGTGTGGCGTTTAGAATATAGGAGTAAAAATACGTATATAAATATTACCGTCTAATGTTTTGAAATTTCCGTATTATCGTTATTTTAAGAATGAGATGTTTTTGTACTATAAATAGGATTATTTATATTATTAACTTGTATTTATGACATTGTTAAAGTTCGAGATTGTGAATCCTCAAATATGTTGTAACAGATTCAATAAAGGATGACGTTGATAGAGAATTTCTTAAAACTTGTATCTTCAAGATTATGTAAAATCTTATCAATATAGTTTAAATATTTATCATACTTGTTGGCCGCAAGTTTTAAAATTTTGGATAAATGGAACTTTTCTTTATTCAGAAACTGTGTGCGAAATTTAGTATTATATGGTATATAGTACACTCTGAATTTTGATGTTTGCAATTTGCATATATAAAATGCTGATGTTACGCTCAAGTTCAACGTAAGTAAATATTGTATTGTAAATAAATGCCGTTGTAGAAAATTCACTTCTGTATTTTCGGGAATATGTCCAAATAATGGAGTGAGAATATTTTTTTCTTTTCTTTACAATTATACTGTATTGTTTGGAGTTTTGCTTTCTTTGCAGAATCATTGCAGTTCGAATACAGTTGATTTTCCTTATCAATGCTTACGCTTTTCTCGGGACATGCATACACTGTAGACGTTCCTAGATGCACGTGTAATTCTATTTTCAGTTAAGCACTAGTAACTTCACACATTCTTTACTAAGCAAATCATTTTATTTTTTTTAAAAAAAACTTTAAGTATACAGTTAAAGTATTTTTTCTGAAACTTGTATTTAAAGAGAAGGTGCGTCTAACATGTTGGAAAATAAGGTAAATTCGAAACGAAACGAATTTAAATATATACTTGTTTTCGATTCCACCCAAATGAAGTGTTTATTATATTAACATTATTGCAAACTAGGGGCCACCGTGGCTCACTGGTAGAGCGTTTACCTCGGGTGCATGGGTCATTGGTTCGATCCCAGCTAGTGCCAAGTGAGCTTTGTGGTGGCCAAATACATTGTTCGTGGGTTTTCTCAGTGTCCTCCCGTTTCCTCCCACCGTTTTCATTCCACGATTTCCTTCATTTCTCATCATCACCGTCTACTTTAACCTAGGCAGTATAATCATGGAACGTAAAACTTAAAGATTTTACTACTACAATCTTTTAATCCTAGTACACAAGTATATAAAAATATGGGCCTAAATTATATGCTGTATTCAAGCTTCGTCCGATTGAATACGATGTACAGACCTGTAGGAAATGGGCTTCCCTAATTCAATTTTGAATGACCGTCTTTACGACCATTATTTCCTCTACGTAAATAAAAAGTATTCTTCCTAACTTGTTGTTACAGAAACTGTAAATGTCCTTAGTAAAAAGAGATAGAGACAGAGAGAATGAGAGAGAGAGAGAGAGAGAGAGAGAGAGAGAGAGAAAAGGTAGATAAACCCTTTCCTTCCTAAGCAATGCACGCCTCTTATTCTCTTTGGTATTCAAGAAGCATTAAGGAGTTGGGGGGTCTATAGGCAAAGACAGTGAAAGTCAGAGCAGGCGTTCTACTGTATTGGCTATGCAAAACGCTCCCTTCCTGAACGTGTTAATTCAATTAGGCTTCACCATCGCATCAGATATTAAAGTCAACGGCAAGTTAGAGATTTTTATGTGAGTCACTTGCTTACACGACGCAAGAAATTAGGTTTTCCTTACTTGAGAGGTTCTGCATATTTCTCTCGCTTCGCAGACGGGCTAATGATATAGAAGTAATCTACTATTCCTATTTGTTTGCATTAAAGAAGGGAGAAGTAATATAATAATGTAATTTATCAATGTAATTAGTTTCGTTTAGGTTTTATTTAGAAGAAAGTATTGTACTGGGATTTCTAACCCAACCACATTGTCTAACACGTACAGAATAAGGCAAAACTTCGGTATTGCTACTGCCATGAGAATCATTAACTCACAATGAGAGTAAACGAGGATTAATTGGATTTTGGTTGATATGAATTTAAGATTTCTTTTCAGTACCAGGATGTATAAGACATGATCCAAACGGAGAAAGTTAGAATCAAAAATTTCTACTCGGCTGGAAATAGTAGTTCTGTTGTAGAGTACTCACCTGTGGTTTCTCGGTTCCCTGGTTCGATCACAGGTTGCGTAAAGTGGGCTTTATGACACACAAACCCATGAACGTGAGTTTTCAACAGGTTCTCCCGTTTTCTTAATTGCACTATTTAATTTATTCATCATCACCGTTTCTTTTAACCTGTGAGCATAATCGCGAGAAGTCTAGGACAATTTGTTGATTGTGAAATTCAATTTGGGACAGTCTGGTGTGTAAAGAAAGTTTTCAGCTGGTTCATACCATCAGTGACTGTGTCATACTATTGAATAATTTCAAAACACATTTAACCATTCGAAAAGTATCATAATATAATTACAGCGTCATACAAAAATGAATGGCTGAGTGTGATTTTAGTTGTGGAAATTGTACAATAGGTGTGAAGTTATCAACCAGAAAGCATCATACAAAACAAACATGATAACTAATATCAATAATGCAATGTTCAAGGTGTAAAACTATAAGCCACTCTTCTTAGATATAGTATGACTCCCTGTTATTGTAGTCATCAGCTAGTCTTTTCAAGCGGTTGGCACACGATTTGTAGTATTTGTGCCTTTGCTTATACCGCAGTTCACCTGTTCGAACTGAACTTCATTCACCCTAACAGAGAAGCACATCTGTAAATTGCCACATAGAAGGATGTCTAACAGAGACGTATGAATGAAACGTTTAATGCAGCCCTCCACTACATTGTCTATCTTGTTTAGGCCCTACAAGAGAGCGTCACAAAGCATGTTTGAACACGGGAGCTCTTCCCCAGTTTCCTAGAATTTTTCTACTAATTTAGGTGTCGTCGAAGTAGTCCAGACACGTTGAAGATTCCTATAACTTACGATTCTGTAACTAACAAAGATTCTCCAAGGGTTTCCGTTACGCACAAATAGCGAATTTTCAAAGCATTTCAAAGCCTGCTTCTGCCCTAAAAGTAATTATTCAATTTTCGCCGCCACAAAAAGAACCATTTAGTAGAAACTGTTTCCCTAATTTGGAAAATTGATATTTCCTGAATTTCAATCTGTGAGAGATTTGAGGACGATTCTGGTTTCTTGAGTGCTTCTTGTCTCTTTCTCCACAAGCTTCATTTTAAAGAATCAATTTTTGGCAAACGTGAAGCCACTGCCACATCTTCTGCTTCAATAGATGCCTCGATGATTTGCCGTGTGCTCTCCTGTGATTAACGCTTCTTTACTTTTCGTGTCAGCATACAAAATGTCTGCTTTAACGAACACACAGAGCCTGAGATCGAACGAGGGACCCTTTCCACTAGAGACCAACTATGGACCATTCTACTTTCACATTCATTAAGGAAAATTTGAGCCCTTCAAGCTAGTCTAGTTGCCAGTAGGCGTTCGATTAGTGCATGGTGCCCAGGCTTCAATTCCCATTGAGAAAGGATTAAACACATTTCAGTGGCTCAGATTCCACCTTCAACTGAAGTTGTATGTCACAAATACGTAGATGCTAAAAAGACATGCTAAACTTCATTAAACATATACACAAAAGTGAATTTTGAGATTAGAATTTAAATAGATATGCATTTTTGCAATTATTTGTCATTTTATTGGAACATTTAGCTGCGAGCAAAATTAGAAGTGAGTTTAAGATCGTAAACTAATACTTTACGCGTGTTTCGGGGGCCGCGGTGGTTCAGTGGTAGAGTGTTCACCTCTGTTGCATGGGGTCCCTGGTTCGATCCCATTTCACGCCAAGTGAACTTTGTAGCGGACAAACAGTGAGTGCGTGAGTTTCCTCGGTGTTCTCCCGTTTCCTCCCACTTTCTTCATTCCACCATTTCATTCTTATCTCATCATCATCCTCTCCTTTAGTCTAACCGGCATAAACGTTGGACGTAAAACTCGAAGATTTCATCTCATTCCATCTAAGCGTTTCTACTAATAAGACTTCCTTCTTTTCTGTTTTTAAAGGAATATGAAAGTTAATATACCTGTACTACACGTTTTCATAGTTACTGCCAGCCTTTTGTTGAAACATCAAAATTAAATATTATTAACTTGAAACTAGCGACATTTGACTGTATCCATTACTAGAAATCAAAAGCAAACAACAATGAGATAGGCCTATATTTTTGGAAATCATCACAATATCCCTTATTTATTGATAGGTGTCTTTCCTAAGTTAAGAAACGTACGTAAATCATAATCCTTCGGTAACATCCTCTTTACGTAAGAGATAATTACAGTATCAACCATATAAATGAATAAATTCACGATTCAAAAAATATTATACTACAACGCCAGTAATTTACACAACGTAAAGATTTCTGCAATTGAGATTTATTTCAGGTAAAATGGAGACACCCGACACACCCCAGAGAGAAATAATCCTTCCAAATTTGACAATGTTGATTTGAAACGCGAAGTTTTGCTACTATATTGAATTACGCATTATATACACACTTTATACAAAACTATAGAGTTAGTTCATTCGTATGTTTTTTATTTCTCTCTGTGTGTCTCTCTGTCGCTTTAGTTTTTACAGGTAAAATAACAAAAGGGTTTTCCAGGCACGTTCATCGTTTGTTAAACACATAATTAATTTTAGTGCTTGTTTAACTGTTTTATTCTTTATCGTTAAACGAGAAACTTGTTCATCAGAGTATTCATCACTTTTTTATGTATTTTTTTAAAAAAGTAGTTTATTAAATACGTGCATCTGTACAGTGACCTTCCCCTTCCATTATTCGTATGTATATATAATATGCAACAAATAAATAAGATATGAAGATGTTTTCAATATAATGATAACGAGCTTTAACAAAAGAAACTACGTATGTACAGACAATCAAATTTGTATTCACAACTAGTGAATTTAGCTTGCCGATAGGACCGAAACGGCGTAAGACCAAAATAGGTTTCTGAGCTGAAGTTTTGGCCGTATGCCACTTGAGAGGCTTTCGATTCTACGACGTTTCGGTCCTATGCCGCATTCCCGGACGAAAGTATGGAGAAATAACTAGCTTTTTATGCCACAGGTGAGGCAGGCTCTAAGCGGAAGAGTCGTTTCGTAGCTGAAGTTGCCTGGAATTGGGTCACTTGACTCTGGTTCACTTGGTTGCACTACAGTGTTTCCAAGCTAGCTACTTTCTAATTAAATATTATTTATCATTTTTTTACCATTTGAATTTGATCCAAACCATTAATTTGGGGTTTTCATTCTACTTTTCTGTTTTCAACGCAGGTATGATTTCTTCCTTGGTTATAAAACCAAAAACAACGTGTTGTGTGGTGGATGTGGTTTTGCATAGACTAATATGTA
Organism: Thermobia domestica; assembly: GCF_964235325.1. Lineage (NCBI taxonomy): Eukaryota > Metazoa > Arthropoda > Insecta > Zygentoma > Lepismatidae > Thermobia > Thermobia domestica. Next base: position 112,878,184 of record NC_137465.1, on the reverse strand, counting down.
AATTCTGTATTTTTGCACAGTTTTGATATGCTTTTTAAAATAGTGCTGTTCTCTTCTTCCCTTAGAAGTGTTTATTGCATTAAACCATTAACTTAGCCGTAACAAAGATAATAACCAATTTGCAGTGAACTTACTCTTAATTACCTTTAGATATGAAATTCTTATAAGACATACTATCCCCCTTCCTGTCTTCTTATTCAAAATTAACTATTGATTATTATAATCTTCCAATAAACTTTTGGACAATATTCTATATTACAGCCAATTGCATTTTTCTTCAACTTTACTAAACAAAATTGCACATTAAGAACAACATTAATTTCCCCTTAGGCAACAATTAGGCAATCTTAACAAACTTAACAATTGCTTTTTTTACCTCATATCTATTACCCACAGTTTGTTTCCTTATTATGACTTTATAATATCATGAACGAGTTAAAGGATTTATAATACTAAATAATAGCATAATTAGTGTTTTGTTCAAGTAACTGTAAGCAACAAGAATATATAATTAGATAAGTTATACGATTATATAAAATTACACAAATTAACAACAGGTCTGATGAGTAGCGTCTTGAGAGTTGACTTATTATATCAAACGGAAGAATCATGTAATTAATCATGAGTCGAAGAATGTTTTGGATGGTGGGTTGAATTGAAGTTTAGGGTCTCTTTCGCTACCAAGTCTACATAAGACATATACTTACAGCGTGGGACTCGGTCATAACAGCACTGCACCAGAAGGGACCAGGTCAAAAGAACTCCTTTTCAGAATGTTCCGGGTCAAAACGATCTTGAATAAAAAAAATTGCCAGGTCAAAACGACCTTAAATAGAGAAAGTTGCCAGATTAGAACGGACGCTCGCCATAAGATAGTTGTCAAATATCCTTGTCTAACAAAAGAGCATAGGTATAAAGGACCTGACGTCAAATGAACCAAGATTCGAAAGACTCCTCGTCAACATGACCACGATCAAATGGACACCGTTTCAAAACAACGTCATCTCAAAAAGACCACACATCACACGAATCTGAGACAAAAGTATCAAGAGCGTATATAAGTTACAGCGATATATCCCTATTATGATTAATCTGTACCTATTTTATCAACACTGATCAGAGGCGCAATAATTAAGCATATAGCTTAGATATAATTAAAAGAAAGAACGTTGTTATTGACAGGACATGTTGTCATGAGTAAGATTATTAGTTTATTATTGATAGGACATGTTGTTATTGACAAGATTATTAGTTGCTATGGAAAAGCTCATTACTGAGTTTTAGACACGAAATTAGAGGATACGTATACGAAAGATATGGTTGCTGTTGATATTTAATGTATGTATAAAACAGAAGAATAAATCGACGATATCTGGACGCAATTCATATTTATGGTTAGTAATTAGTAGCTGATATGTTTATTATAATAACATGATAATTTAAAGATACGTAAAACGAATCAGGGCTAAAGCGAAGTGTTTATTTATTTATATATATTTCGTTTTATCTGGTGCCGAAACCCGGGACTATACTATACTATTTAGTTCCGAAGAATAGTAAGAACTGAGTTTATGTGTATACGTATTTTATGAGTTTCACTATTTTGAGAAGTGGGAAGAGAATACAAAGAATTGCTAATATGCAGGATTCCGAGATTGAAGAAGTACCCAGTATTTCAAATGAAACCATATCTGGAAATGCCGTAACTCTGTCTGAACATTCCTATTCTAAACTTATTGATATGTTTAGTCGACTACTAGATGAAAAGCTAGAACAGAAATTTGATCAACAACAAAAATTATACGATAAAAAGCTAGATGAAAAGCTAGATGAAAAGCTAGAACAGAAATTTGACCAACAACAAAAAAAGCTAGAACAGATACTAGCGCAGCAAAAATCTCTTGCAGATAAAGTACAAGGTGTACAAGAAAGGTTCGATCGGCTACAGCATAGTTTGAAAGAGGATTTGCACGTATTGATTAAAAGGGTGAACGGTACTGATGTGAATAAGAAAGTAGAACCGGAAGAAGGTCAGAAGAAAGTCGACGAACGAAATGAAAATATTGAAGAACAGGGTGGAAATGAAACAATTGAACCTGTGACGAATGGTGATGCTAGAGTTGCTACAATTGAAGAAGAACCGTCATCTCCGGCCAAGGAAACCTCCACTACCACTACAGGCGTATTCAAAATTGAAGTGAAAGGTCTACCGAGATTATACCGGTTAGAGAAATTGAAGAAATTGTTGACAGACGATTTGAAGTTGGGAAGCCATACTATTTGGTCACCGAAAAGAGTGAGTTCTTGGATTTATTTGATCTTCAAAACTGAAGAAGACCAACAGATGGCAGTGAAGACCTTGAATGGATACAGTTGGAAGAAGCGAGTTCTTTCAGCCGAAGTTGCCGAAGCTGATCATCGTAAACGAAAATTGGAAAACTCTGTTGATAAGGATTCTAAAAAGGCGAAAGTTGGGCTATCTGTAGAAGATAGAATAAAACAGGCTACAATACCTTTGTGGGATGTTACTTATGGTGAACATTTGAAGAAGAATACTGAAGAAATAAAATCTTCACTCACGCGACTGATGGATTTGTTGCCGAGAAGGAATTTGGATTTAGCAGATTGGGCAGAAGAAAGAAAAGAGAATAATGAAGGACTTGCAGACTTTCTGAAGCATTCGCCTATAGGAAAAATTAAGGATGATTTGAAAGATTATTTCCAAAACAGAGAAGGTAACTGTTTGAATGTGACATCGCTCTATTTCCTGATCTCCACTGAAAAGGAAGAAGGTGAGAAACCTCCGCCACTGCAGCTGTTGTTCGGGAAAGAATATGTGAAAGAAACTATATGTGACGTGAATTTCCGAGTATCTCCAGATTATTATTTTCAAGTGAATGCTTTGATAGCCGAGCAGCTTTATACTTCCATCGCGGAAATGGCTGAAGTTGACGAAGAAACTTCCTTGATAGATGTGTCTTGTGCCACTGGAGGAATTGGGTTTATTCTTGCTAAGAAATGTGCTCAAATTCTTGATATTGAAATGTCGAGCCAGACAGTTGAAGATGCAAGTGCCAGTGCTGTAAAGAATGCCATCACAAACAGCGAATATTTTGTCGGACGAACGGAAGATATTTTGCCCACCGTAGTGGAGAAAGTAGCTAGAAAGAAGATACTTGTTATTGTAGATCCACTTAGAATTGGACTTCATCAGAAGTTTCAGCGACATAGTGAAAAGGTAGAACAAGAACAGGAAAATAAGTATCAAATTAAAGTTGGAAATGGCTAAAGCTAGTTGAAACTTTAGTCAACCCTGATATGTTAACTAAATTAAACTTGGATAACAATTCTTAATTTATTCTCTCAGATGTTACGAGTTGTGTTGTGAATACTTCATTTGGACTTTATATTTGTGCAACATGTTATGATGTGATTAATTTATTTTATCTTTGTATTAACTTTGAGTGTTATGTTTACCTTTATTTTACTTTACATGTTCAAAAGAGATTTGATTATGTTAACTTGAAATCCATGACATTGATTTTAAATTGAAGCTTTTAAACGTAATTATTGCCTTCTGATCTTGTTGTTGTTTTGATAAGATGACGATCTTAATTATAAATAATGTTGTTTGTATATGGATGTTATCGCTCAATGTAAAAGAGGAACAATTAACTAGTAACTCTGCGTAAGTCATCAATTAGTTATAATTTTGAATAGACCCATAAATGATATTTGTAATGAATCGACGTTTTATGATATGTAATTAGTAATAAAAGAAAAATGTTGTTATAAATGAATTGATATATATATATATGGAGAAAGAAGAGAAAAGAAAAATATTTATATTGATGTAATAATAATAATTAATACGAGGATTGATGTAATAATAATTAGTACGAGGGCTATTCAAAAAGTGAATGTTTTGAAAATACACAGGGTTCTTTCCTTCACTGTAATACTGTTACGGAATTCCCGTTCTGGGCGACATTTACAGCGATATATCCCTATTATGATTAATCTGTACCTATTTTATCAACACTGATCAGAGGCGCAATAATTAAGCATATAGCTTAGATATAATTAAAAGAAAGAACGTTGTTATTGACAGGACATGTTGTCATGAGTAAGATTATTAGTTTATTATTGATAGGACATGTTGTTATTGACAAGATTATTAGTTGCTATGGAAAAGCTCATTACTGAGTTTTACACACGAAATTAGAGGATACGTATACGAAAGATATGGTTGCTGTTGATATTTAATGTATGTATAAAACAGAAGAATAAATCGACGATATCTGGACGCAATTCATATTTATGGTTAGTAATTAGTAGCTGATATGTTTATTATAATAACATGATAATTTAAAGATACGTAAAACGAATCAGGGCTAAAGCGAAGTGTTTATTTATTTATATATATTTCGTTTTAAAGTAAACAATGAAGAGTAAAGAAAGACAAGGTAAAGAAAGAAAAGTAAAATGTGAATAATACAAGTTTTATTTATTTTGAAAGTAATTACATGAAGCTCACTGTGTGTGCACATTCCACTTTTATTGTTTTACTCTTTAGTTCTTTCCGTGCAACTGAATTACTGTTCGAACAAATAAACCATGTACGTTCTTTAGTATATTTAATTTTACTTCACCTTGTACGATAGAAATGGACCCTGATCTAAAACACCGAAATTGAACAGATTCGACCAAAAAAATAGGACCACGCTGTAGATTGAAACAATTCTATTCACTACAGATCATAAGTTGTATCATTGATGGCGTGTTGTTCATAATGTAGAATATGGAACAAACCGCAGAAACTACATTACCTAATAATTCCTAAAATGGATGAAAGCAGGCACGTAGCCAAGGGGTGGGTCCGGGGGGTCCGTACCCCCCCCCCCCTTCGGAACCAGAAATGTAAAAAATTAAGGAAGGATGAAATAATAAGAAACGAGAAAAAGAAGAATCAGCGTTAAAAATATAAAGCTACAGCAAGCGTATGGTACTCTTTCTTATGAGGAGCTTTGTGTAGATGAAACTGTGTGTGTGGGGGGGGGATCAAGTTGAAAATGAATCTTATTGTAACGGAGCATTCCAAATTCCATCTAGCTCTATGCTAATCCCATGGACAACAAATGATGATCGAGAAACCGGTTCGATCAGATAGACTCTAAGAAGAACTTAAGAAACTCGGAATATTATACCTTTTTCAATACTTTTTTTTATGTTCTTTTACTCGAGATTCTTTGTTCTTTTACTCGAGAAATACTTCGTTATTGAAATACTTACTAGCATATCCTCATTTTATTGTCCTAACAAACCAATATACGTGTTGCCACTAAAATAGTTTAGATTGATCGAGCCCCTGGTGTGTAACCAGAGTATTTCATGTTATCCCCCCGCCAGCATTACGAAATCTTGGCTAAACGAACCAATATATGTTTACAGTAAAATAGTTCAGAATGATCGCGCCCCTGGCGTGATAACCACAATATTTCGTCACGGACCCCCCTAATACGAAATCCTGGCTACGTGCCTGATGAAAGAAACAACTTTTTAACACCTTGCTAAATATCAAAGCATGGATTTTAAAATACTATCTCAGTGCAAAGAGATATCAGAATAACAACCTCAAAATTGATCCTTATGGGGACGAAGGCCATCATGAAATATATATGTAACAAGTTTCTCCTTAAGAAAAAATATCCCAAAAATAATTCCCCCAGAAAAACCTTCATGATGCCCTCTGTTGAATTTTGTCAAGTTATATACATGATCCAGGTTAACAACCATGTTTGCCAATTTTGACCCGCTATGATTTTGCTTAATTACAAATAGGTAACTGTGGTGTGAGACAAACAAAGAAGGCAACTAATTCGAGTTAAGCAACCATGTTATTTCATCACAAATAAAATAGTTACGGTTTACAGAATACTTCTTCATTCTCTTTCTTTTGTTTTCTTTTATTTGTGTGCACTTTTGGTACTTTGATCTTAGACTATCGACTTTGGTTGAACCCAATATGATTATTATTACCAATGTAGATGTTAATCATAGATATAAACCCCAAACTACCAACGGGGAGCACTTTGTGCCCACTTTAGTATATTTTTTGTAATTACTCTTCGAATCGTTTCTTTAAAATTGTAAGAATATATGTTATTGCTCAAAATATTTAGCTAAAGCGCATACCTTACGGTGGTTCAAATCGAACGTTTGTGTGTGTCATAAAATTTACTATGTTAAGTTGACCCCGTTGGTAGGACATATGACTGACATTTGGTAGTCTCTCTCCTACATAGCAGTGTAATAAATCGTCATATTTCACCTTTTCTGGATTTGGTGGTTAATCTTGTCGTGTACTGTTCATTTTGAGAGTTTCACATTAGTATATCTCTTTTTTTTTTTTTTTTTTTTTAATTCCTCTACTACCCCTGCCTATGCCAAATCTTATGGTCTTATCGGCAGACGCATCTGCCCCTGACTCTTTTTTTAATCTCTCTCTTTTAATTTGTTATCTCTTTCTTCCTTTTCGTACTTATTACCCAATGCAAGGGGGCGGGGCTTATTTATTAGCCTGATTCCTGATTATTATATCAGACCCTGTTTTGCTTCTGGTTTTTATTCTTCTTTATTTTCAAATCTAAAATGGAAATTAAAAAACTGAATATTAAATTTACACAAACAAAATTATATAACAAGACACAAAACACATACAAACTTACAGTAACAACTCCTTACTACTTAAAATTTCTTATGAGTTTGCAAATACAAAACTATTTTTTTTTTTTCATTTACACATAAAATAGTTTTGGATATGGTTTTCCCCTGTATGAACCACGAATTCTTCACTTAATTCTAACTAAAATTTCATGGATTTTACCTGTGCACTAAAGTGCTGGTTTCTCACCTAGTTTTCATTCTTTCCTTCTCTTTTTTTATTTATTCATTTATTTATTTGTATAATTGTTTTTAACTAGGTATATCTCATAAATTTGCTATTCTAAGTTGATGGCCACACAGCACCCCCGTTGGTAGATGTAACTGACATTTAGAAGTGTCACTCCTAGATGGCAGAATAATAAATAGATGTTAGTCTCATTCTTGTATACTGTTTACTTCAGTCCCTGAAGATTCTTGTGGGTTTCTAATTAGTTTCTTTTGCGATGTATTTAATCTTAACAGGTGGGCACAAAATAGTCCGCAAGAAGGACAAGATAGTCCTTGGTAGTCCATGTTACAAAAAAAAAAATACTTTGGTAGCGCGAGGGTTAAGACAGAAATACTTTGGACCTACTAAATAGTTTAAAGTAGAAACAAAGCAGAGGGAACATTTGAGATGTAAAATCATTTAAAGTCTCAAGTTTATGTATGATTCTTGTCTATGTAAGTAACAATATGTGGCTAATCTTACGAAGTGAGATTTGATATTGAAGCAATTGAATTGTAGTTTAGCATATTTTTCTTCACTAAATTTCTAAGAGAAACATACAAGTATTCACTGCGAGTCAAACTTCGTACTTTCAACATTGGATACGTCAATTTAGCAAAAATATTACATTTGCTTTGCTTTTAAAACGTCTTTGTTTGTGCGTCTATTTAATATTTATACACTTTTGAAAGCATGTGAGTTCATTAGTTCTCGGCTCTTTGAGATTTGCTTTCACTTTCGTTCATACATAATTGAAACCATATATTCTTCTATTCCACTTTGCGTGTAAAAGTACAACGTCAATATCACTTACCTGTTATATATATATATATATATATATATATATATATATATATATATATATATATATATATATATATGACTGGGCTCTGAGAGAAGTAGCGACAATAGGAGTCTTCACTTCTATTTCCTCGTGCGCTTGAGGAGCTGCTGTTGTATGAGTTACTTGGATCGATTTCCTCCTCGTTGAGAAAACCCTACGAACTGACCAGCTGGTAGAAATGATGCAATTGTTTCAAGCAATTGGGCGTTGATCGTTTACTGCATGTCACAGGAAGACAAATCGATGTGTGAAAAAAAATGCATTTTTCTTTAGTATATTTCTGACAGATACACTTGCTTTCATTAACTCAATGTATTCGAATAAAGAATAAAAGGTACAAAGAATAAAAGGTAAGAAAGAAAGGTACAAAGAAGAAGGTACAAAGAAAGATACAAAAAAATAAAGAATTAAAACAAGAAGATGATAGTGTACTGAATAAGCTGAATCTCGCTCAAAGCTTTTCGGTAAATATACAGAAATTTAAAACAGTTTGACTAAGATTGCATATGTTTCGGGGATGTACGAGTAATATCAAAATATACGGTATAATGCTTGATTTACGTTGAGAACTCTTAAAGTTCCATTCGAGAAATTGTTGAACCTTCCTGATTTTAAGTTTTTGAGGGGAATATGGTGGAATACTACTTTCACCAGGACTCATAACTCATAACTTCCCAACCTCATAACTTCTATAGCTTCCATCCTACTATTCACTGTTTCAGATAATTACTTTCAAAATTTCACAAGCGGTAATAATGTAACGCAATGGAGGACACGGGAATTTAATACCAACAATAATTTACATTTTACTGCGACATGAAATACATATTTTATATGTTGATTTTGATCTGAAATAATTCCTATAAAATTTTCTGAAAAACGAGAAAACGTACATAGGGCTAATTCGTCAAAATAACACTATATCAATGAACCCTAAAATAAATTAAAGATTATAAATAGATTTGAAATAAAAAGTTCAAATTTAATTTAATTAATTTACAAATGTACAGAATACTGCTAACGTGGGAAAGCTTAAGTAATAATAAAGTTTGATTCTCTCTTGTTGTAACTGACACTGTTGCTCAGTATACAGCGTTCATACCTGACATGAAGAATTTCAGCCTTCGTAAGATTGTGGCAGTTAATATCATATATCTTAGTTTTCTGGGACTTTTCCTATTTTCTTCCTCTGTGTTTATTCAATGAACTATCATTATTATTTATTTGCATTTATCGACAGCAGTGGCATAGCATGGTTTTCTATTTAAGGAAATCTTATTTTTATGATTATTCTTAATGCGTTGTATTATACTTTAATCATTATTGGTTTATTTATTTTAATATATTGTTCTTAATGTATTATGTTGTTTATTCTCAGAAAACAGTTATTCCACACCGTCCATGCACGCTACTCTCCTGATCAATTTGTCTCTTTTAGACTAAAATGTAATTACCTTTTAAAAGTTATTTTTTTCTATAATTGGCCTATTTCTTCCTCCTTGTCAGACAAATACTTTACTACTAAACATTTATTCGTTTAGCTATTTACCTTGTTTAGATAAAATTAACGATCTTAAATTCTTTTTTTAAAAAAAGTCTGACGGGATAGAATTATTTATATCTTAAACCTTCAGTCCAAAGGCGTGCCGCTAAAAACGACGATAAAAGCAATGACGTACATAGTGCTCATACATGTCCTTATCCTTAGAACACGACTCCGTACGAACAAACTCGAGACAAAATATATTGCTCAGGCCAACGATGTTTCCGGTTTCAATATATATATTTTTATCTCTTTTTCTCCCTTCTCGGGGAAATCTGCTCATCATTTTTTTCTCGTTTTTCTTCTGTCTTCTTTTGGTTTATATTCTTTTTCCAGTTTTCGACCAACTTTAGTCGTCGTCGTCGTCGCCATTCGCCTGCTCCTTTTCCCTTGAGTATTCTGTGAATGCTCGATGGGACAGCGACATCGGACGGCAAAATGTTTACTTACAAAGCATGTTACACGCTTCTATCTCTCATCCCTCTTGGACTTGTATTTATACTGAAGCCCGCATTCAGGCGCTGCTAAAGTCAATATTATGATTTGTCGAATTGAGAAAAGATCAGAAGTTGATTTTTTGTAGGTACAAAGTAAAAGATAGAAAAAGGGAATGAAACAGAAATGAAAGTTCGGTAATGTTATCATTTCTTTCTTTATATATATATATATATATATATATATATATATATATATATATATATATATATATATATATATATATATATGTGTGTGTGTGTGTGTGTGTGTGTGTGTGTGTGTGTGTGTGTGTGTGTGTGTGCATAAATTCTTCCCTAGCTAAATAATTTTCTACTCATTGTAAATATCTGTGAGAGATTATGCTTTAGTTAATAGTTTTCGATCTTCAGAGAGCTGGACTATCGTTCCCACTGTATTTTCAAAGTCTTAATACAGTAGAATTCCGAAAACTCGGCCTAATGTAAACCGAAGTGTGGCCAAGTTTGTGAAAATGCCGGGTTATCTTAAATGCAGTTAAAAAAGAATAAATACGAGTGTTTTCTCAGAAAATACAGTACTGTACTGTACTTTTGAGAATACAACATAGGATAAGCTGCCCAAATACCCTTAAGACATCGGCTAACCTTGGCAAAGGTTACAGATTGATTAAATGGCTGAGCGCGCGTCGGTGACAGACACGTGGTGAAGGAGTGGGAGTGTGGCGCGAGATAAAGGGATTCGGGAAAAGGGGACACACGCACTTGGGCAATGACCTTGAACGGGTCTGCGCCCGGGGATTTTTCGACTTGCCAGGGTGCGACCGAGTTACTCGGACTGCCAGGTTATCCAGTGCCAAGTTTTCATGAGTTTACTATACTTACTTGGGATAAGCAACACAAATTTTTATAGAAGCCAGAAATCGCTTTGTAAAAAACTGAAAACTTGAAGCCGATATTCCAGTTGTCTCCAATAACAGGTTTAGTTTTTTCCCACTGAAACCGTATTCGGATTTTTAAAAATACGTTCGGTTTTTCACCGAACTCGTTTTCCGTTTTCTCCAAAAGAGTGTTGCGCTTTTGCTAAAACTAATATAATGATCGCCGAAGCTGGTATCTGTATGTTCTAGTTCTTGTAGTAGGCTACTCATTTGCAAGGAAGTTAACGAAAACGAAAAAAAGTTTTTTGATAGAAAACCAAACCAGTTTTGGAATGTACAAACCGTTTTTTTGTACATTTTCATAAACTGGTTTCGGTTTTTCTAGAAACTTATTTTTTTATGCCAACTGCTGATAACCATCTAGAAAATTACGTGTCTGATATATTTGTGCACACAGCAAAGTTGTGAACTAATTTCGTTATTGTTTTGTGTTGAATATGTAAACCTACTTAACATGAAATCAAATATTAAATCATTCAGATGAGTGAGAAGTTAGCTAATCGGCCTATATAAAAATGAACTAAACAATAACAAATATTAAAAAAAAAAAAAACATTAACGGTAATACGTCTAGCGTATATATTTTCCTCTACAGAGTAGTTTACATAGGTCTATTGTTTTGCAGCATCAAATAGAACTACTTTGTGTGCAATCTTTCTGGCATTTTCATTTTTTTTTTCAAATTACACCAGTTGTACACTACAATAAAACAAAGCAAGAAATATACTATGTCTACTGGCTTTTATATTCTAGCAACCATGTAAATTAATAATGGAAACCGCCCGTGTCTTCCCTCCCAACACCCCTGCACCCAATATCACTGTACTAAACAAACGCAATAACTCCTTAGATACGTAGTAGATTCATATAGTACATGTTCTATGAAATGAAATGCAATCTTTGTTTTACGTCCCTCGGTTATGCCGGCTAGGCTAAAGGAGACGGCGATGATGAAAAATTAACGAAAGGATGGAATGAAGAAAGTGGGAGGAAACAGGAGAACTCCGAAGAAACCTACGCACTTGGTGTTTGTCCTCCATAAAGTTCATTTGGCGCGAGCTGGTATCGAACCAAAGACTCATGCACTAGAGATGAATGCTCTACCACCGCTGCTCAGGCTCATGTTCTAGAATCCCATCCCTGATAGAGGGCAAAATTCTCACAAGGGAGATAGCGTTTGACTAGCAAAATAATATTTATGAAATATAAAAATTGCTCATAAATATAGCGATTGAGTGAAGGAAGAGTAGTAGAAAATTTCTCTGCCTACATCTCAACATCACTTAATACAGCTTCTGTCAGCCATTAGCCTCTTCGTGACGAGGGTACCCAGCCTCACCCTTGATGTTTCCATTAAAATCTACCTAATCGATCATTAGTTACAATGAAGGCGTAAACATTAAGAGCCTTTCCAATTTTAAGGGGAATAAAATCTATTTAAGAAAAAAGTTATGTTACAGTGATAGGACCACATTGTCTTCTAACGCAAGCTTTATTTACTTGTGTGTCCCAAACTTGCAAGATTTGAAACTAAACTTTATGAAATCCATGATCTACGATGGTCTACGAAAGTAGGCTTTATGGAATATATTGCATTTTACAACCAAATATTTATTAGGAAGCTAAAACTAATTTTCAGATAGATTGTACCAGTCAATATGCCTGCAACAACTCACTTCTAACCTAACTTAAATATGTCGTGTTTTTTTGATCGTCTACCGAAATATTGCCAGTCAAAAAGAATTGTGAGACACTGACGTAACGTCTCACACATCATTGGATATAGGCACGACGTTACTCCCTTTGATCTGCTCAACTTCTTTGTTAATGAAGCTTCTTACGAAATATATATTGTATATATCATAGACATACCACTATTATTAAGAAACTTGTTTCTGTATATTTTACCCTGTTATTTTCTTCAGCACTAAATACAGTACAGAGTGAAAATGTAAATGGAAAACGAAAATCCACAACAGAAGAAAGATAAATTGTTTTACAATGAGGAAACTTCCACAAACTTAAGTTCATTTCTTCCAAATAAACATGTTTTATAATCTGTGTTCCATATGGTTTGGTAAATGCAGGTTGAGATTATGAATCTTTCTGCAAACAATTGAGGCTCCCTTTTTTCAATTTAAGACTGGGAGAACCCCTCTACTAATTTACTCTCAGTTATCCTTTTCCTCTTTCTCCTCATGCGTAGGAAATAATCTCAACGTATTAATCAAAAGAAATCCTAAACGTTAATTTAGAGTTGTTCTTTGCCTAACACACTGTAAGAATGGTTTATCTCATTGCATGAAATCCCCTTCTCCTTAATCTACACCACCACTAAGTTAATAGAACTTACAATACGCAACAATTTGCTGGAAATTATTCTCAAAGGAGAAAAGCTTAAAGATTATTAATCCATTTACAGAAAGTGTACTTTCTGGAACACTTGGTAGGTTTCCCTACGTATTTTTGGTCGAAGAAGAAGGAGAGAAGTGTATCAGAGTGCTGTTTCAAAACAATAGAACTTATGAGGGGTAGGTAGATGGGGATGCATGGCCCTGTCAAAATGACATACAGCATGGCAGAATGATAAAGCTTGGGCGATGTCCTTGTTCTGTTCATCTCTGTAGCTTTCCACGATGACAAACGAATTGAATGAGGGAGGCGTAAAAAGAGAAAGGAGGGGTTATACTTCTAAGAGAAAATGCGGGAAGGGGGAAAGTTGAGGGGTTGATGGAGATGGTCGTCTTTGCCTGTGGATGTAGCCGAGGTTCGGGTAGATTAAAAACCTATGCAGTGGACGGGATGACCAAAGGTCGGGGCAGTCCCCGAAACTCAATTTCAACAAACTGGGAGTGACGTGTGTTGTGAAATGAGTTTTTCGAGAAGCGGAAATGGTGGAAAGGGTTATATGAGGGTATTGGGGTGGGGCAGGGGGAAGCGGATGAAACATCACAGGGATTTCAGAAGAGAAAAGGAAGAGAAGCATGGACTAAGAGTGGTGGATGTGCAGGATCAACGAGTTACCAAAAGGAAGCAGATGAAGAGTGTGGTTCACAGAACTGACGACAGTTGACAAACGATTCTCGCTAGCAGTGGTGGATTCGATTGGGTTTTCTCTACAACTCATCCTTGTCTTCACACACACAGGCAATACACTAATTCTTACTCATCCTCCATTCTCTCTCCTTCTTTCTCTGTCTCTCTCTCTCTAATCTGTCTCTCTCTTTACCTCCTTCGTTTCGGCCACGAACCTGTTAAGCTGATGGAGCCAGGAAGAACACTGATGAGTTAAGTGGAGATGTAATCTTGTTAAGGATGATTTCTGTGTTCGTCTCTAAAATGACCAAATAGAACACATACACATTCAGAGGCAAACAGAAGAAAGCTTTGTTTCCTTAACCGGTAGGGAGAACGTTAGAAAAATACTACCAAAGAGCATGAATCATACTACAAGCAACATAATTATAGTCGTTTTGGAATTTGTGATCTGGTGAACCCTAAAGGTGTATTGTCACAATTAGTTTGTTGGTTATTTCTTAGAAGTAATTCTATTAAATAGACATATATTTAATATATATTTATATAAGCTTACGTTGTAAATCTTCATAGTATTAGTACAATTATTTTATATACTAAGAAGATGTAAGTATCTCAATGATAAAACAAGTATCTCTGGTTCAAAGTCGAATCTTCTGGTTCGATTTCAATCATTGAGAGTTGATTCTGGACAACACCGTGTCATGGTTTTTAATTATTATTATTATTATTATTATTATTATTATTATTATTATTATTATTATTATTATTATTATTATTATTATTATTATTATTATTCAAAGTCAAATAATTGTTCCATAATCAGGTATACAAAAGGCTATTCAGTAATAAACCATAGCTGAATAGTTTTCAGTTGATCTAAATAGCCTGTGCCATGACAAATAATACAAGGTGTCATTTATTGTTACATTAGTTCATGTATTTTTAAGTGAAAGTATATATAATATCTTTAAACTATTCCGAATGAAGCACTGTAGCCGTCAAAAAAAATCACACTTTATTAGTATGAATCCAAGAACGGTACAGCAATTGGAGAAATCTATTGAATATTCAATATTTTCAATCATCCGAAGAGTAGGAAAGGGCACTTTGTCAAATGATCACATCGTCAAAAGAAACTATTACTCCCACAAAACAAATGTTCAATCATCAGGAATAGGGAAAGGTCATTTTGTGATATGGCCATTATCAAACACAACCCAAAACTATTATATTGTAAAAATAAAATAACACTTTTCCAAGAAAAAGGCATACATAGTAAAAAGCAGGGAATACTCCCTCCGTCAAACGACTACATAATCAATAGCTCCAAAATGGTCACAACGTCAAAATTTCCCTCGACCTGAAAATTGTAATACCATGGTTTTAGTATAATAAACTCTTTTATTCTTGCACTATGACTCCTAATGCAATATATATATATATATATATATATATATATATATATATATATAGCGTGGTCCGGAAGTGGGCGTACCCGTAATTGCACTTTTACCAGCTCCCTTTGCCAGGCCTCCAAGAAGTCCCGATCTCACGACACCATGATACCAGACAATGCTCTCTGTTGTTTCATAAAGCAACAAGTAAGAAACACTCGATATCAATATCACACAACGCAGAAATTACGAGCAGCTGTGGAACACACCTTTATCCTCGTGACTCTGGAGTATCTCCGCAAAACATCTGCGAGAACTTGGCGCAGAATTCAGCTGTGTTACGATTTGGATGGTGATCATACCGATATTTATGAATCTTAAGACACTTAAGACTTCAAGGTAACTGTGTACATACATTCTACCATGACTAACACTATATTGTTGAAACTAAAGGGGAGGTACGCCCACTTCTGCCACCCTATATATATATATATAAAGAGAGAGAGAGTTATGAATTATATCGACAAACTGCAAGAAATGTTTCTTTACATCAAATTAAGAAACCAAAATATATTTTAGAGCTAGGACCAACCAAAAGTGTGAAACACATCGTTTGCAACACACATTATTTCGAACACGAAGAACCCTGGAGTGATGGTTCATTTCAGTGTAAAGGAAGTCACATATATGTAATTCAGAAATAAATTTTCAGCACTGTACAATGTGTGCTCATGATATTTCCCAGATTGCATAAATCCCAGACATACTTTCCTTAAAAATAGATTCAAAGTAAGAAAAACGTCAAGTGCAACAGTAACACTGAACACTTCGCCAGAAAGTCAGAAATGTTAGGAACCACCAGTTCCACAATTCAATGTGTTCAGAATAACGCATATAAACGTGAAACAATACGCTTTCAACACGAAAATTCGTGCAACTTTCGGTCTCCACCACTTCCGGCTGACACATTACTTGTTCACTGGTGTCAAGGCTTACCTTTTGTCTACTTTGGACCTACCTTTAATTTGGAGCATATCTAAGAATGATATTAGGAATATACCTGGGAATTATGCCCTGTAGGCAATTCAATTGCATCTATTGTATATTGCTGAAGAATGCATTTTTGCATGGCGAAGTATAACTTCCTCTACGTTTGTATGACCAGCACCCCTCGGTACCTTGTGTTCGAAGTAACAGGTTTTGGAATGTAATTTTTCTCCTTTTTTCGGATGGCCTTAGCTCTGAAACTATGCACTTCCCCCTCAGGTCCATATGACCCTTTTTTTATTTCTTGAACTGATGTGAGGAATCATCTCTTATAAATGGTCGATGGTAGTTCATTACCGTGTATATATATTGTTCGTTTATCTCTCCAATTTTTTCAACTGTATAGTGTATTCGCCAATATATATATATATATATATATATATATATATATATATATATATATATATATATATATATATATATATATATATAAATGGCGAATACACTATACAGTTGGAAAAATTGAAGAGATATATATAATTTTTTGCTCGCTAAAAGCTACAGTTTTAAATATATCATAAATCTGTTTGGTCATACCTTTAAAGTAAATGTGACCTTTCAATTATTATTTCTTGCACAAAGTTTAATTTGGTTCAATAACCCATTAGAACTTCAGTAGACGGCGGAAAATAAGTGAATACAACATTCTTAGAGGATTAAGTTAAAGAAAATCAAAGATTACTTTTCGTCAAGACAATTCTTCTCCCCTCCCCCCAAAGTACCTCGAGAGGACCACACGTGGCGCAGTGGTACCCTTTGGCGCGAGCGGTCCTGGGTTGAATTCCCGGTGGGGAACACTCAGCTAAAAACAGCATAAAAGCCTTTTCAGGCCAGTTATCTTTATTGAAGTTTTTCCTAGTTTTTTCTCATTCTTATCAGCCAAATGGTACTTGTCATAATGATCCCCGCCTCTTCCTTCCTCATTCATTTATTCTTCCCCAATTTTCCGGGTAGTATGATCGCCTACATGATTCCTCATATGTGACAGGCTGACATGGCCATAGCTGTCGAAAGCCGAAACATCTAATTCCTAATCCTAGTCCAAAGTATCTCAAATTTCCCCAAGAACCAAAAATTATCATCTTTTAGTAGTATAAATCTTTGGATTTAACTAAAATGGACGATATTTTTAAATTTTGATTTAGGGATTCAACAAGAATATACTACTAATGTTCTGTTTTATGTATTACGCAACACCCATCATCTTAGTTAAGCTTCGATTCACTTGAATGAAAGTTATGAATAGAATGCGGTTTAACGTCTTATTTGGCACTGAGGCTATATTAGACATGAACCTTCATCTCAACGTGGGATCAGAATCGCATTGGTTCATGCCGGAAATCGAATATAGTTATTTCATCCCAGAGGCATATATACTAATCAAATAGCCACGCAGAATAAAGATTAATGCGCTGTTCCTACATTACGGCACGTCTATGCCGTAGAAGATTAAGTGCGCATCACATGTTAAATGTGTTGTTCCCTACAAGAAATTATGAAAAGAGAATTTTTTTCTTTAAATACTACATGCTGAAAATCAGTGTTGGATTATATAATAATAATAATAATAATAATAATAATAATAATAATAATAATAATAATAATAATAATTATTATTATTATTATTATTATTATTATTATTATTATTATTATTATTATTATTAACTGCTTTCCCTGTTTTCTTGTGCGGTTATACTGAATCTTTGATAAGTTATTTTAAAATAATACTGAGATATTTAATTTTCGTAAAATTCTAAAAATGTAGTTGTCAGCTTCATGCCAGGGCTGGGATACTAATGAGGGCGGTGGACAAGTCTATCAAACAGACAATCATGCAAACGCGAATACATATCATATATATATATATATCTATATATATATATATATATATATATATATATATATATATATATATATATACATAAGCACCATTTTATATATTAAAAATCATCAACATTGTTTTAGTAACGCAAATAGCTAAACTCTGAAAATCTCTTTACTGGAGAAACGCTTTTCAGTTCTGGTAATAAAATTTTTGTCAAAGAAAATTAAGCTAAATATATCACTAAATTAACATAACTATACTTCAGAAATACAATAGGCACTGATTATTCGAATACTGCTATAAACACACAAAGGAAGAATCAAATCTGAAAATAGTGAACTTTAAAAAAAAAAAAAAAGAACTGAAAACTTTAATTATTTAAATTGCATTATAAACGATTGTGCTTAGCTTCTTAAAGTTTTTTGGGCATTAAATGAGTAACAACATTAAGTAATTCCTATTTTACCTTACTTAAGAGATCCACATGGTTGTATTATGATTGCTTTGTTTTATAGACACATAACTTTATACACATTTTTTTTTCAGAAAGTGATTACATTCTTTACCTGTTCTGAGTCAACGGAAATTGTATTAATTTATAATGGAAAATTGGTATAGAGAATAAACATTAATTTATAAAACATTTTTCTCTAAAGTGATGAGTTTCGCAGGGCGCACTGTACCCATCACAGGTTCTTTATCAACAACCACTATATGAATTTATTATATAAAACTGATATACAGAAGAACAGCTGAAACCATTTATCTAACATGTGGGATTTGCAGAGCGCTTTATGTACCCGTCTCGGGTTTCTATCATCAGTAACTTTATTTATTGTACAGAACTACGCTATACAGAAGAATAAATAGAACCGTTTATCTTTGATATGGTTTTGCAAAGGCGCTTTGTACCTTTGACAGGTTATTTACCAAGAACAACTGTATTAATTCATTATTAAAAAACTTGCACCTTTATTTATAATATGAGTTTCGGAGAGCGCACCGAGACATGTCCAGGGTGAGCCAGCCCATTCCTGGTCGTCTTCCGAGACAAGTTTCTTCTTTCTTTGTACGTATGAATTTAATTTTCCATGTTTCTTGATTTTGTAATATATATTCATAACCAAATTGAAGTTGTAACATAAAATTTATCTTCTATTTACAGAGCCTACAACCGATATTGTTGGGGAACCCGACCTGTATATAAATCGTGGAAGTACGATTAATTTGACTTGTGTAGTACTCTACAGTCCAGAGCCACCTGCCTATATTTACTGGAATCACGAAGAAGCCGTAAGTAATTCCGTTCATATATATTCCCTGTCTTTGACAATATACTTAGAGTTACCACATGACAGACTTTTAGAGGACTCTCTCCCTGTCTCTCTTTCTATGTATATGTAGCTGTGATATCTATTAGGATGATCCTTACTTTTCGATTTCCGATTTTTTTTTTTTTTGTCTCACCCTCCTTTTAAATTGTTGCTCCAAAGTGAACTCATGTGTTGAATGCACCCACAATATACAGTATGAAGCACAGGTGCCTTCTAAATTCGGAAAGATAATTATTAGTTAATAAACAGACATTATGAATGTAATAATTATTAAAAGTTTAGAGATAAATTGGAAATAACGTCTGATGTGCTTTTGTGGTGCAGATCAAGCTCAAAACTATGCGTTTAATGATCCTCTTCCTATTACAAATGTTGTACCTGAGTCCAAGATGACGGACTTCAAGATGACGGCTATGATGGTACTATACAATAACACGGCTCTTTCTCCTTTACCCCTATACAAGATATACGTATTTCCTCTAATCATTTCAAACTTGCAAGATAGTTGTGCCTTATTGTATATTACCTTTGTCCCTTATTGTATATTGCAAACGCATTCAAAATCTTAGGTAGATTGAGGTACCATTTACTAGAAACTACTATTTTGTTGGGGTGATTTTTCTCATTAGTTACTTTGGTCTGATAGGAAACTATTTTAGGAGGTGGGAAAACCGTAATATACATAAGAATTTGGAAATCAATATGTATAAATAAAGCGGAAAACAGTCCAAAGATATAAATGTACATTAATAACACATTGTGTAACAGTTTACTGTTTTGGTAAATTTTGTGGTATATGTCGTGTATACAGGATGTTGCAAAATAACGCCGAGAAAATTTGGGAGATGATTCTTGACGCCAAGATAACACAAAAATATAGACCATCCTGGGAACACAAATGCTTTCTTTCGGAGTCATAGGCTACTGAAAACATAAAAAAATGCACTTTGAAGGTTCATAGCTCCAATACTATGGGGCCTATCGTATTCGGGTCAAGACTTCATTTAGGAACTAACATATGTGCTATCCAAAAATGCGTGTTTCAGAATCCTGCGGTACTCACGCAACAATTTCTATAAAGGGAGTTTGGCTACGGGCATATAATTTAAAGTACTCACCAACCATCTTCATAAAAATTGCTGTGAGTACCGAATTATTCCGAAACATGGATATTCGGATAGGACACATACTAGTTCCTAAGTGAAGTCTTGACCCGACTACGGTAGATTCCATAGTATTGGAGTTTTGGACCTTTAAAGTACTGTCTATAAAAGAAGCGGTCCTGACTGACTAATTGATTGATGAACGCCAATGCCAAATCGCTTAAGCTATGAACTTGAAATTTGGACATGGCATACGATTTGTAATGTGAGGACCCACTAAAAACGTTCTTTTGGAAATTTCATGGGGAGGGGAGAGAAGAGGTGGCAACTAATATCTTAAAATGTCCAGATTTCGAAATTTCTGAATGTTAGAGACATATAATTTAGTATATGAAGTTCTCGTTTAAGATAATTAGACACCTTTTCGGCATTTTTTTTATATATATTTGATCTAGGAGGGAAGAGAAAGGAATGGTAATCACAATTATGTAATATGTTCATATCTCGTAATCTCTTAAGGTTTAAGACATGGCATTTTGACTTCCTATTTAAAATAAATTGACACGTGTTGACCATTCTTCGATATTTGCCCTAAAGGGGGAAAAAGTCGGTAAGAAAATGGATGGGGTTACAATTGTTATTGTTGGGTGCCCATATGTCGATATTGATTATGGCTAAAGACATGAAATTTGGTATTTAAATTTTTCATTAAAGGTGTATTTCATCATCTTTTGATATTTGGGTAGGAGTTGTAGTTGTTGAAATAATATGGTAATATCTTGAAATTCGGTAAGAGTAAAGGCAGGTTAACTAAGGAAGTGTTTCAGCGTTTTATTTTATTTTTTATTTTTATTTATTTATTGTTTTTTAATTTTTCCTTACAAAAGAAGAGACAGAGTATCGAGGTTGAAATTGCTAAACCAAGATGGTCATATCTCTCGAAATCCCTTAAGAGTAAAAGCATGAAAATTGGTTTATGATTTTAATTTAAAGTAATCAAAAATAAGTTTAAGCTTATCTTGATGTTTCACTTAGAAGGGAAGAAAAAGGCGAGAAGGAAAAAGGTAAGGTTGCAATTGTTAAAAAAAATATGGTCATATCTCCAAATTCCTTCAGAGGAGAGACATAACTTATTAATTAAAACCATGTTTCAGCGTTTTCTAATGTCTCCTTTAGAAAGGAAGAAAAGGTTGAGGTTTGCAATTGCTAAATTAAGATGGCCATATCTCAAAATCCATTAAGCTTAGAAATGTGTTAGTTATATAACAAGTACAAGGACGAAGGCTAACGAATTGATGGGGGGTCTGAGAGCAAAGTTCTCAGCTACCCAGAAGGTAATATACAGAGAGCATGATTTATTTTGATACTCTCCTGTAACTTTTAAATTAATTGATACAAAACATTGAAATTTTGTCCAATACGTATATCTAAATGGACATATTCTAAAATACAGCCAGATGAACAGCGTTGCTAACCCAAATAAAGTTCTACGAGGGTGGATCCAGAAACAAGGTTCCCATCAATTTTACAAATAGACAACATTGTTTATTCTCATAACAATGTACATCGCTCGGAAGAAGAAACTTTGCTCTATTTTTCGACATAACTGCCAACTATTTCTATTCATTTTTGTAGACGGTGCTCCAACTTCTGTATCCCAATGTCATATAACTCCGCCCCTAACGCGTTGAGGAAGCATTTCACTTCGTTTTTGACTTCATCGTCGCTCCGGAAGCGTTGGCTACTCAAGTATTCCTTTAAATTCGGGAACAAGTGATAATCGCTATGCGCGATGTCCGGACTGTACGGTGGGTGGGACATGACAATCCGTCCAAAGTTTGTCAAAAGATACTGGGTTTGACCAGAGACGTGAGGTCGGGCGTTGTCGTGAAGCAGCGCTACACTGTCTGTCAGTCGTCCCCTCCAGTGGTTCTGAATAACTCGCCTGAGTTTTCTTAGTGTCACACAATACCTGTCTGAGTTGATTGTTATGCTAGGTTCCATGAAATCGATCAGCAGTACCCGCTTACGATCCCAAAACACACTGGCCATGACTTTGCCAGTAGAAGGACTTTGTTTGAACTTCTTTGCCACTGGTGCCACTGCCGTGCAAAAAGCGAATTACGGAACGAATCTCGCACTTGGTGGGATTAACAATGGGCACCTCTATCTCGGACGGCTGCTGATCCAATACTGAGTGCTCAGCGAAATGCGGCCGGGCGGAATAGAGAGTGGAGGAACAGCCCCGCACAGCGGTGTTGCTGGATTTCGCTTCGTATCTTCCCGTGCGGCTGGAGCTCTTTGGAAACCTTATTTCTGGATCAACCCTCGTATTTTTCTTTAATAGCATTGCGCCAAGTTATTACATACGTCAAATCTACATGTTAAACGAAAATATTCAGTGCGCTTGTTATGCAATGTTGCAAACTAAAGAATTACAGCGTCGCAAATATCGACAACAGCCAGATTTTGGAGAGATCTACAATAGTAATAACACAAGTGACACGGACGAAGTGGTCCATTTCCAAAGTAATTTGGTGTTGAATACTACGGTAATCGTATAGCTTATGGCATATTTCAAACAAGTAGTAACCAATTTACAAGGAACTGAAAATTTGACTTTTTTTAAAAAAAAAAAAACTTTCTTCTAATATTTCAGAAGCTTGTTTAGCAAATCAAGGTTTACTAGTATGATAAGTTTGGTCCAAATCAGATAAGTTTAGTCGAACTCGCGGAATATGTAGTGTCCTTTCTTTGGCATTTTCAGAGGAGAAGCAAATGATAAACAGAAAACAAACAGAAAGACAACATTTTAGGTTGCCTCACGATAATCTTACTAACCTGAAATTCGTGGGAGTGAAAGTTTAAAGAACTCTACTTTGATGAAAGTAAATAGTGAAGTTCAAGAAACGAGGTACAAAGCATTTGAAGTTACTTATAGGGTTGTCAACTCTCCGTTATTTTACCGGACAGTTCGGTTTTTGAATCTTCTTCCGGTGTCCAGTAAGACCTTAAAACCGGACGTTAAATGTTCTGTAATTTTTCCTCTAATTCTATTCAATATTCTATTCAGATTATTTTGGAGTGACGAAAGGAATCGTTTGTCAATGAACATAGGTATAGCAGAGCTTATAATTCGGTTTGGTATCAGCGTGTTTAGTTGTGCGCGTAATTTGCTGAAGAGTTGGAGGTAAGAAAATTTACTAAACTTATCAAAACTGCTAAAGGTTAGCAATAATACATTTTCAAGAACGCAGCTAGCGCTGCTTCATCCTCAGCTACATCTTCCGATTAAATAATGCATCCAGATCCAGTAAAAGTATGTAGGCTTTATGATACATTACCAGCCCCAGCGAAGCTACTAAGATGTATTTCTCAAGTTATTTTGTGTGCCAATTACAGAGGTTGTTCAGCCTATGTTTGGCCGATTTCGTTCCTTCCCCCTTCCGGGCAGAATGGACTCACCGGACCTGGCTCCAACTTAACTCTACCATTTGGATCACCAACGAAGTTGCCTAGAAAGCGAGAATGCACCAAGGCCACCTCCACCGTGCAGAGGAAAATTTCGCAAAATGGCAATACAAGAAAATCTGCCAACACAAAGGTGTATGGCTAAACGTCTTGACGTGTCTTTGGGGACTGTGAACCGGACGTTACACCATCAACTCAAGCTGGAAAAAGTCATGAAAGCTCGCGGCCATGTTCTCACGGATGCCCAACAAAAGAAATGAAAGTGTAACGCCCGGAAGTTGCACGAACGGCATCTGGGAAAACAAAGGTTGTTGTACGTCCTAACGCTCGATGAAGCATGGATTTACCTTTCCGCAAACCAAGAGCCATCATGTACCGAGAGAAAGGCGCCAATAACCTCAGAAGGTGGGTCCCTGTCTGTAAAGAATCCTTCCCAAAAGGGTTCATGGTCGTTACTGGCTACTGTTACCGAGGTAAACTGAAGATTCGTAGGGTGGCGAAGAACTGCAAAATAAATTCGCAGTATTTTCAGGAGCAGATCATGCGGCCGATCTACGAGCATGAGATTCCAACAATGTACGGAAATGACCCCGATCTGGTACGCATTCACATGGATAAGACCTCATCACATACCTCACAATCGTCCCTCACATTCTACAGGAAGATGGAGGAGGCAAGTGGTATACAGGTGATACCTTTCAATGAAGTACCTGTTAATTCTCCAGATACAAGTCCAATGGACTATTGTGGATTTGGATTGCTGAAGCGGGCTTTGGGAAAACGGAAGGACTTTGGAAAGCTGTGAAAAGGGAATGGGACAAGATTCCCTTCCCAGTTCTTAAGAGAAGCCTATTACAGTAGAAATTACTCTGTCGGGCTATTGTTATTAACCACGGGAAACACATCGAGCACTTACGGACCTGGCGCCATGGATTTTTTCCAAATTTTTAGGTATGTCGAAATTGGCCAAATGTAGACTGAATAACCGCTGTATATTTGCTTTCATGTTTTAAATATGATGTGTTATTGATGGCAGACTAAAAGAATTATATGTGCAATCTCAACCAAATCTGGAATAAGTAAGTTTAATAAATCCTTCTAAAGTAACTAAAGTTATTAAATTCGAAATCCAAATCGCTCAATTTATGTGAAATAAGCACTTTCAGTTTGTTCACATTTTTGACGAACGATGATGTCGCAATCTTATGATCATACGCACTCCAGGAAAGTATTCAGTATTTCTATTTTCAAAAGTTGACAACCATAGTTACTTATTTAATTACTTTTATGACACTACGAGAGCTTGACGTCAATAAGAGGTAGTTGAAATTAACAATCGCAAAGAGTTAGTATATACTTACTTACTAAACTAAAAGTTGACAAGTCTCTGAAGCTTGGCTAAATGTTTCTTAAGAAGTTGAAGCAAGATAAAGTCCCATATTATAAAACGAGTTCAATGAACATAAATATAGTTTGGTAGGTATTGCAGTTTACCTCGACTAATACACAACGTTTCCACAGTTGCCAAATTAAAAAAAATGTAAATTCCCTTCTCTTAAGTCAAGATAAGGATACTGGTAGCACCTGAGACATCTTCGTTTTACCAGATTATTAATAACCCACATATGAACACACAACCAATAGGTAACCTATGTTAATTTGTACTGCTTATATATTCATACTTCTAGATTTCTCCATGCTATTTTGTTTCCTCTATTGTATATTATTTTCTATTTTTGTTTTTGAAGCGTTTAACTATTTTTTTTACTTAAGTAGTATATTCTTTTTTTATGTGGTTCAATACTTTTCTTTTGTAATTGTTAATATTTTCTATGTATTGGTGCTTTTTTTAATGTATGCACGTGGTTAAGTGCTCGGAGAAGGCTGCAGAGCCTTAACTTCGCCACGTAAAAGAAGTCATAAATAAATAAATAAATAAATAAACATTAGTTTGAAGAATAATAATAAAGTTAAACAGTACATCTCCAAAAAGATATTACCTAAAATCAGTAATATTTTTTAAGTCTTCTCTGTTACAATTGACGTTCTTATATTTATTTACTTTTTACAAGTAAGAAAACCATCCAAAGCTCTGTGGTTATAAATAACAGGAATTGACAACTATTACAATTATTTAAGTCTTTATACTATTACAATAAATATATATTTATGAGATTTCACTCTCTGTACACTCAGGAAGATCCTACCTTCATGTAGGACTAGAAAGAAGGTCCAGGAACGAACAAAACTTGCTAAAAGTAATAACTCGTCTCTGAAGCTTGGCTAAATGTTTCTTAGGAACTTGAAGCAAGATAAAGTCCCATATTATAAAGTGAGTTCAATGAACATAAGTATAGTTTGGTAGGTATTATACAAGAACAACATTTTTGCTTTAACTAATAATTATGCTGATTGTGAATATCTCAGTTCTTGGGATTATGTATAACTTCTATGCTAAGAAAGAATATGGTCTTCTTTATCACGCAAAAGATAGGAAATAGGAAGAAAATATTTCTTCTGTAGAGAAAAAGAATATAAGAATATTGGAGTCTTCCTTTTCCTCTGTGTTACAGCTGTTAACAAGTCTGCTGACGTATTCCTTTGATGTAGATTGATAACATGGTCAGGTGAAGTTTAAATACTTAAGTAAAGCTCGTGAATAGTTTGTGCTTTTTTTCGTATTGTTTTCATTTTTTCTCTTGTATTCTACGGCGCCTACCTAAAAGTGGCGCCTTACCCTCTCTTAATAGCTATATTGCATGCAGAATACATTCACGAATTCTTTAATATTTAAAAAAATACCACTCAGTTATGTCTTCTGGAGAAATAATTTAGAAGATAAATATATACCATTATGGGTAAACTTGTGCTGTTTAATTTAGGTTTACCAGTAAAGCCAATTCTATAAAGCAGTGACTCCCAACCTGTGGGGCGCATCTACTAGGATCGTGAAGATCGAGCAAAGGGGCATGTTTTTCTTTCAGTTCTTATTCAATTTGATATGTTACTGAACAATAAATATACAAATGAAAATTATTTACAAAATTTCAAAAAAAAAAAAAAAAAAAAAGGATTGAATGTTATTTCATTGTACACAACAAGGACTTCGAAAGCTCATCAAGTAAGAGTAAAGTATTATTATTAAGTTTGAGAATGCAATGCTGCTTCTAAAATCCCAGAAGGGGCAAGGCAAAATGGAAGTATGACCAACGAGTTGAAGGAGGGTCATGAAGTATACAGAGTTTACCACAAATGTTATAAAATAGAGGATCTGCGTAATTCAACTTCATCCTATTATCTCAACGAAGGA
Organism: Thermobia domestica; assembly: GCF_964235325.1. NCBI lineage: Eukaryota > Metazoa > Arthropoda > Insecta > Zygentoma > Lepismatidae > Thermobia > Thermobia domestica. Next base: position 112,850,947 of record NC_137465.1, on the reverse strand, counting down.
AAAAAAAACAGACCATCAGCACGTCTACTCTTGTTCATTGGCTACTCTCGTTTCCGCCATGAATGTTGACTCAAAACATTGCGATCTTATTGGACGGGGCAAGCGGAGGGCGAAGCTGTAACGTATGACTTCATGATTTTCTTGTACAAGCCGATCCTCCATTTTATACCATCCTTGGGGTTCACGAACAGACTGCCAGGTAAACAAGGTTAGGGACCTCTGCTCTAAATAATCCAATCCTTCAACAGCTGTAAAAATATTAAGCCTGTAATTCAAATATACATTCAGTTTCAACAGCCACTGATTGCATAAACAAAACAATTCTTTAATTTCTACGAATGTCCTAAACAACGAAACCTACAAATCGTACAATATGGATTCAATTCTTTTAAAAAATAAATAAATAAAAATAAAAATAAACTGATTCTCCAAAAAATTGAATCATTTTCCAAATACAAAGCTAAAAATTCTGTAGTTTAAATATAATTCAATTATAATCCCCGATTTTTTAATCCAATTCTTCAATGAAAGCAAAGCTACTAATCCACAATTCCAATATTATCTCAACTTCAACAGCTTATGATTCTCTAAAGAATCCGAACCTTCAACGAATGCAGAGCTACTAATATAGCAGTTCAAATTTGTGTTTAATTCTAACAGACGGGATTCTCTAAATAAACCAACTTTAGTAAATGCAACCTACATTTTCCATAACTGTATTGCGTACACAACTCTCCATTTGTTGTTGGGAGATACGTGAGATAATCTTTATAAAATAAGCAACGACAAATGTAACTTTAGACCATTTACTTTTCCCACCGAAAGTAGTGACACCTTGTCAAACAGTTGTAAAGCTTAGGTTTTACCAGAGTGAATGGTGATGTTCTCACTGCTTCGTAGGTCGTAACGTAATATTAATACGTTTTATATGTACAATACAATAGGGAAGCACAATAGGTATTAGGATGCTATTTTTTATAATAGGTAACTTTATATTAGTTGAAACTGGAACATGAAAGATATAAAGAAGTCATTTCCAATCCGGTGCTCTGTGATGTCACAGTTTTAGAAACCGCATTTTCATTAAACCATATCTGCAGATACAAGGAGCAAGACCAGAAAATTCAAATTGACAAAGTTAGCGGTAAACTGTGGTGATTCAGTGGTAGACTCTAATGCACTGGATCCCTGGGTCGATACTCTCTTGTCCAGGAGACGGGAAGAGACGAGATGTAAAATTTTCATGTCTCATCTTGTAAATTATGTAGTATTATTATCTCGTCTCGACTCTTGAAAAAATTCTCGGCTCGTTTTGTAAATTTATGCATCAATTTATGACCGGATTTTTTTCTTGTTTATCTCAAATTTATCAGAATCAGAATTTTTTCGCATCGCGAAAGGTCCTCAAAGGATGTGATTTATCAATATTCGAATCAAATTTATTATTCATGTCCGTTGTATAATGACTTGTGGATCTTTAAACGTTGATTAATGCTCTTCATTGTGTTCACAGAATCACTTTTTCAATTTATAATCTTTATACTATGGATTATATAACACTAAAACAGTGTTTGAGATCTAAAGAGTTAAATGAACTAGTGTTGACTACGAAAATTGTGAAATTTCTTGTTTCGTCATCTCAGTTAGAATTTAAAAATGTATTTCTCCTCCTGAATCTTTGCTCGTTTTCTAGCAATATATATATCGTCTCATGGGCAATCCTAGGTTGCGCCAAGTGTACTATATGGTCGATAAAATTTGTATGGTGAGGTTTCTCGAGGTTGTCTCGTTTCTTATCAATTCTTCGTTCCACAATTTCGTTGGTTACCATCTTCCCTGTATCACTTAGCCTCGAATTAGCCATTGACTCTTCATGTTTCTTTATGTCACTTCTCCGAGCCCATTATAAGGTCTAACATAATAAAAAATGGGACATTAAGCTAAAGTGAAGGCAAAATGTTGACACGGAATTAAAAACATCTATTGCGAAGTTCATGACATTGGAAGTGTACCACTGGTACTCTATCAAAACACTTCAGTAAGTACTTTTGTAACCTCTTCGTTTTCTCCCACTGATTCTTAATGTTTCTCTATATCGCTTCTCCGTGCCCACTATAAGTCTAACATCACAAATCGACCTGTTTCAAACAGCTGTTGTGGAACATCACAATAATTTACTTACACGACTGAAACGAAACAAAACAAAAATCATTGTTTTACTTACCCTATGGGAGAGTGGGGGATGGATGTCTAGCTGTGAGCTAGTTTGTCGTATGAGACTGATTTTAAATTTGGGGAGATGTATACTATGGAGGAGGATTGACGAACATCTCAGTTGAAGTTAAGCTAAGAGGTCACATCAATGACAGGACGAGACATGGTCTGGGTTATTCTTATGTTGAAGTTGGTAACGTTTATGGTGTATTTTCTTATATTGATGTTGTCATAAAGAATCAAGATGAAGAGGGAACGTGGAGAATTCAGAGATTAAGATGTTGTAAAACACTATCTTTGTTTAAAAAAAAAGAAAAAAAATATTAATACATAGAAGTGGTAGAAATGTGCTTAGTGGAGAGGTAGGTTGCATTGCATTTTGTCTTCATTTCAGAAGTAGTCTTGAAAGACAGAAATCATTCTCTAAACGAAATTAACTTAATTTGATGCGTACAATCAATATTTTTGTATTGTTAAGGTAGTTTGAATTTAAGAGAAAAAACAAGAAAGATATCTTCTTTCAAAAGGCTAAGCCTTGTTTTTGCAGCCACAGCTTTCTATTTTCAGCAGTCCTTTTCATCTCCTTATAGGAAGTACATCCCATCTCATTGATGATATTTTTAAGGCACGATGTTCTCGTTCGTTCTCTCGCTTCCTTCCCTAATATCTTGCCTTCGAAAATGTTCTGGAAGAAAGGATCGTGTCTAAGTAAATGACTAATGACTTTCGTTTTCGTACTTGTGTTTCTTTGATTAGTTGTCTTTCCTCATTCACTTCTTTCAGTACCATTGCTCTTATTTTCAATGCAGCTAGTTCTGGTTATTCTTCTCCAAAACCATATTTCCGCTGCCTCAAGGCGAGCTTACTCCTGTTTTGCAAACTTCCAGCTTTCGCATGCATATAGCAAAACACTCTACACAAATGTTTTGACATATAACACTGGAAATGTTCTTTCATATTTTAGGTATGGGCTTTAGCCGCCTGCAGAAGTGATTAAATAGTTAATAATTCTGTAACAATACTATTATAAATATAAAAAAAGAACATAAACTATCAAGCATAAAGTTTCATTTTTTCCAGATAGGTTACTTGTTGAAATTTAGGTCGTCTTTTCAGCAACTAGGCTATAGAAACTAGATGTGAACCTACAATTTAAGATGAATTGGGAGTCACCATAATGCGTTCAATACTCTCTCTCTATGAATCGAACTTATCGTCTCGTGCATTTAAATCGCATGAAATAGCCACCAAACCAACAGTAGGGACAGGGAGAAAAGATTGATCAGAGCAATCGATTTAAAATAAGTGTACATGATCTTTTATCGGAGAGATCTAATTAGTTATATAAATGTAAGGTTTAGGGCTTTAATTCAACTCAAAATAGATTTATTTGGATTATACGAACTTATCCCACACATCTACCCATTTACGAAGCATTTCTCAAATTTCTCTTTGGGTAGGGTTAACATATGTCAGTTTTTGTGGGACGTGTCCGCGTTTCGATAGTAAAGATTTGCTTCCGCATATGTTTTCACAAATCCACTGATATGATGCTGGGTAAATACTCTTGATTAATTACGAGGAGAATTCAAAAAGTAAAGGCGCATTTGAGAAAAACTGTACTTATTCTAATGATAGAAAACTGAAACATACCTTAATTTCCTACATAACCACCAGGGCTCGAAAAAAAAGACTTTATTGAAAACAACTCGGTTTTTTCTGCTTCGCTTTTTTGCTTGGGAAATTTTGGGCGGTTTTTTTTTGAAAATTTTGCTTTAAACTGATAGAGCAGACTTTGTTTCACTTCTCTACAACAAAAAACTCATTTAAATAGTGGCTGATGCAGATAATAATATGAAATGAAACCTCGAAAATAAACCATGAATTTCAAAAAGATTTTTTAAAATTCTTAACATATTTACATTATGAATTCCAAGGGATTAACCAATATATGTAATAATATTTTAACCTCGTATATACAATAAGTACTTTAAAAAATGATACACAAATAACTAGCAAAATTGTATGTAGTATTTTTACTTCAAAATATCACACACCCTCTTTTTGAAGCAAAATAAAGAAAAACATGAGAGAAATCTGCACATCAAGAGCTTCGTTTCGGGTGGTTCTGTACATTCTTGAAATTTGTCAGTTAAGTTTTAACTTCCATATACATTGTATGAATTTTTCGAACAAATGTTTCACTGACTGATCACATACGTAATAATCTTTACCACCTATCAGTACTTTCGGATCTGCAAAATCGGTAAAGCTCCAAATTCTGTAATGCACTGTTCATGGATGATATACGTAATACACGGTTCATCTGAGCGTATGGTTTCCTAGGCTGTAGAATATATTACTACCATCACGGTTTACCCAATGCTGAAGGTTTCTAATTTTTTAAATCCTGAAGGTTTCTAAACTTTTAAAAAGATAATTCAACATATAGTTGCGATTTTTTTACAAAAAGAAAAACTATGGAATACATTTAAAAAGAGTTTAATCAATCACTGTTCCAATTCACAAGAAAGACGACAAAATTGATTGTAATAATTATCGAGGCATTTCACTTAACATTCTATTAATAAGATTGACCCCATACGCAGATGAAATTATTGGAGATTATCAGTGTGAATTTAGTCGACACCGACCAGAAATTTACCATTTAACACATACTCGAAACAAAATGGGTATATATTACCCAGTACATCAACTGTTTATTGATTTTAGAAAGGCTTACCACTCGGTAAGGAGGGAAACATTGTACATTCTTACAGAATTTGGAATACCGAAAGAGCTAGATTTAATAAGTGTTTAAATCAATTCCAGAGTAAAATCCGAGTAGAAAAATGCGAGCTTCCAGGTCTAGATTGGCCTGAAACAAGGATATGCGTTATCGCCGTTATTATTCAGCTTTGTTCCGGAGTACGCTATAAGAAAAATCAAAGATAGGAACCAGGGCCTAGAGTTGAATGGTATTCACCAGGTTATGGTGTATGCTGATTATGTAAATCTGATAGAATGATCGAAAGAAATGCAGAGGCCTTACTAAACGCTTGCAGGGACATGAGTAAATGCAGAGAAATCTAAATACAAGGAAGTTACGGCAAATCATGAATGCGTTAAAATGTCAATTAATACTTTCGACACAGTTGATACTTTCAAATATCTTGGATCAGTATTACCAGACCAAAATCATACCCACAAAGAAATTAAATGAAAATAAGGAAATTTCTGTTATTATTCAGTTCGAAATATTTTGTCGTCGCGAATTCTGTCAAGGAATTTAAAGCTTAAAATATATAAAATGATAATCATTCCTGTTATGCTTTGTGGTTGTGAAACATGGTCGCTTACGCTGAAGGAAGAACGCAGACTATAATTATTTGAGAGTGAAATTCTGAGACGAATATTTGGACCCAAGAGGAACGGGAATGGGGAATGGTAGAAACTTCATAAGGAAGAAGTACATAATTTATACGGTTTACCAAACATCGTTAGAGTCACCAAGTCTAGGAGGCTCAGGTGAACAGGTCATGCAGCCAGAATGGAAGAAAGTAGGAACGCTTTCAAAGTTTTAACTGGAAACCCAATCGGGAAATGTCCATTAGGAAAATCTAGGCCCTAGCAGAAATAGGAATACAGAGTAGAAACTGGATTGAATTGGATAAGGACAGAAGTCAATGGAGAGCTTTTGTGGCCATTGAAAAAGAGAGAGAGAGAGAGAGAGAGAGGGAGAGAGAATACATTTAAATTAAGCACAAGTGCACAATAAACATGAGTGAGTGGTTATCTTTCGCGCTTCTATCGTGAAGTCCGGGATTCAACCCCCCATTCGACCATTTTGGCAAAAGGTTTTCTTAATTCCATCTGTGAATGTAGAGATAGTGCGTGTACTGTGAGTCCTGGCCGACTTACTTTCAAATCGTTTTTAAATCTTTGTTATTATTAATTACCAGCAGTGATGGATTTGCGAAGAGGGTTAGGGTGGGGATGTCTTTCGGATTGAAGCCTCTACCGCGAAATTACGGAATTTCTAAAACAAACTAAATATTTGTTTTGCCTTTATTCATAAACTACAAGCTGTCCTCAAATAAAAAATTAGGAATTTTTAGAAAAACTAATCTTTAAAAAGAAACCCTCCCAAAATACTTTTCTAAATCCGCCACTGATTATCAGTATAAAATGGTCTTCAAGGTTGTATCTGGAAGATTATAGTTGAATATACAAACGAAACGAACTATTTGTTATGCTTGTACTCATAAACTTAAGCTTCTCTTAAATAAAAGTTAGAAATTGTTAGAAAAACCAAACATTATTCAGAAAAAAACCCTCCCAAATATTTTTCTAAATCCGATACTGATTATTTCTATCAAACGGTATTCAAGGTTGTGTCCGGAAGATTATTATTAAATCATTGCACAGCTACAGTATAACGGAAATGTGGAAGTACGCTCTGACAGATATATTGAAAAACGCACGCTCTGATAGATATATTGAAAACCATAAGTTTAATTATGTGATAGAAGCTAGGGTACTAAGCTCTAAGAAGTGAAACATGGATGACTAAAAAGATATGATCTAGAGAAGAAAAAATATCGATAATTCAGAAGCTAAAATCAAGTTAAATAGCTTCTAAAATTGCCCTCAAATACTACGTACTTTATTTTTACTTTAATTCATAAACCATGTGCTCCACCCATCATAATGGTGAATTACAGAGCGAAATATGGCATTCAGGTCATGAAATCTTATTTAACTTTAGAGTATACTATAAGAAAGTTATTTAAACAGAAAAATCATGTAAATGAAAAAAGCCAAAATTTCCAAAATTCTCGTTCCCCCCCCAAAAAAACGGCTTTTTATGTGCAAAAAACCATCGATTCAAAAAAGCCGGCTTTTTTGCATCTCTATTCAATACATTTTTCCCAACGTTTCACAAGTTTTTTGATTCCGTCAGAAAACAAGTTTTTCGGTTGCATCTGTAACCAATTTTGCACCGCATCAATGACTAGCTGATCACTGACGTTTAAATTTCTAAACTTCTGGTGATGATGGATGTTTCCAAACCATACTCGCAGCTTTATTTTCCGGTTCGGGTTGATGTAACCAAGTTCCTCAGTCGTTGATGTCTATGGCCTGCCAGATCTTTCATCATCACGTAAAGAAGTTCTTCCTTGTTTGAAACGCTCTATCCATATGTAGATCTTTTTTCCCTATAAACAGCTGTCACCATATTGTGCTCGCATTCGACGAATAATGTCCACAGGTTTCACACCTTTCGCATACAAAAAAGCGAATCACTGCTCTCATTTCCTCCTTGGTGCAGATCGCCATGTTGCCAATCCCTGGAAACAGAAATTGCAAATGTGCCTTTACTTCTTGAATTCCCGTCGTATTTATCATACATTTCAATATATTTTTCATAATGTTTCAAAAGTGCCATGAAAGTAAAAGTTAAAACTTTCCATTCTTCTGCCGAAAGTTAATGTTTGTATAACGAGTAAGCTAGATAGAAATGTGTCCGCATTTTGGTATTTCAGTATATAGTAATCTTATCTTTGAGAATGGAGTGCAGCTGGTACGTCGTGCTTACAATAATACCAACTTTTGAAACAGTCAAACATCAGGAGTCATGTTGCAAAAGTAATGACAATAAGAAACATTATGAATCTTATACAATCCAGAAAGAAAAATAAACGTATTAGGTATGAAGAATGGACATATTTCGAAGAAAGTGGATAATGCTGCACTCTGTTCATTAGTGAAAGGCAGAGCCACGCTTATTCACTGGTAAAGAGCTCACCTCGGGTGTGTCAGGTTCTTGGTTCGTTCCAAGCTTTCCAAAGTAGGCAACATGATGAACAAACTTCGTGCGTATGTTTTTTTTGGGGGGTACCCCCGTTTGCTTCTACTTTCTTCATCCTACCAATTTTATACATCTCATTATCACCGCCTCTCTTAGACTCTGCGCGTTATAGTGTGACGTTAAATTTAAAGTAAAAATGGAGAACTGATTTATGAGATTTGAACAAAATAATTCAAACGGTTTTGAAGAAAATTAAAATTTTCGAATTTAACAACCAATCAACTAACTGCATTTTTCTTTACTTTTTGGAGGAGAGATAAATATCGGATAATTCTGTAATCCAAAAATCTTATAAGTCATAAGCTCAAAATTATCTTCTTGTAACATATACGAGATTTTATATATAAACTTGTAAAAAATCTTGACTATTAGAAAAAAGTTAAAGTTGCTTAATATTGTCTCTTAAAAAAAGAAAATGACAAGAAAAAGTAAATAAGCCAGAAAAACGTATTCGCTGCAATACTTTTTTCTTCAACTGTGATACATTTTGTCTATTCTATTTTGCCCTAGATTGTCAATTATAATCTATAATTTTTACTAAATACTCTCAATTATGAATTTTCAAGGAACAACGAATATTTCATGGAAAATGGAATTGTAAAATACGAATACAGTCATAAAATTTATTCTCAATAAACGTCATGAGAACTAACCATACTAATATCATGGAAATTCTTTTTCTGAGTATTGACGGCAAAATAATAATAATAACACCATATTACAGATCACTAATCTAATGTAGTTCTATGGAATAACAAGAAAATAGCTTGTTCAGTTTGAAGGAAAATAGCTAATTTTTAATTCTTTGTATGCAGTAAACTATTCTTATTCGAAGTAGAAGAGTCAGGATGCGATATCCTGGGGAAAAACTCCCTCCCCCCACACACATACCCACACACTTAACAGCTTTAAAAAAAACCTACAACTAATCACTTGCTGGGGATGAATTAAGTTAACAATATTGTCAAAACTTTAGAAATTAACTACAGTAATTCATATGCAATTTCATAATTATGTAATTATTGAATAAGTGGCTAGTGGTATTCTTAATCTTGCTTAGTTTAATAACCTTGAATGTTAGAATTTGCGAACTCCCTACAGCGATACGTATAAGCACTGCAAAGCTTTTAGATAGATAGATAGATAGATAGATAGATAGATAGATAGATAGATAGATAGATAGATAGATAGATAGATAGATAGATAGATAGATAGATAGATAGATAGATAGATAGATAGATAGAGATATAGATATAGATATCCTGTTATGATTTTGTTCCTATTATGATCATATATATCGTGTCTTGCATCTTGAACTGTTATGATTTTGAACCCTGGAAAGAGTTAGAAATTGTAGCAAATATCCCGTAAACCAAAGATTAAAATTTAATTCTGATTCGGTGAACAATGACTTGGTATTATTTTCACGTCTTCTCTTCCTAGAAAATAAAAAGAAAATATTATTTTTTATCTTAAATTACACATATTGTAAACAATAGGGACAATCGATAGCCACTAGATCAATTAGGTCATCCTAATAGATAATGCACTTTTAATTTGGCGGAGTGAGGTGGATCAACGCGTACGCTCCAAACGCAATTGTATCTTTCTCTCTTAAACTAGAATTTACTAATTATTAATTTAAGATGTTCCCTAATTGCTTTAGTGTTCCCTAGAAGTCGAGATGAGACGAGAAATAAGGTTATCTCATCTCGCATTGTCTCGATTTTCGAAGAATTATTTTTCGTCTTGTCTTGAAATGTGTCCCGTCTCGTTTTGTAAAATTATTAACAAAATTCATGCCCTGATTCTCTCCTTAATTTCTTCTAGAAGTTATTCTAATCCTTCAGCGTCACGAGAGGTCCCAGTAGCGTGTGATATAACAACCGCTAAAACATATTTATTATTGGAATCTATTGTGAAATGACTTGCATACTTTAAAATAGTTGAGAAATGCTCCTCATTGTGCTCTTCATTATATATTTTTTCAATTTATAGTCCCTTATACAATGAATAATGTTAAACAAAACAGTGTTTGAGATCTACGACTGGAATGAACTAGTGCCGTCACGAGTTTCTCGTCGCGTCTCGAATTTGAAAATACACATTTCATTTTGACTCTCGGTTTCCAGACAAAACGAAAAATTTCTTGTCTCATGTGCAACACCTTACTTTGTGATGGTGAATCAGCATCCAAAGTTTTCTTATATGTTCCTACAAAAATCGAACCCGGGACTGTTTAAATCTTTGAGGATTTTGCTTTTATTGCAACACTTTCTAGAAGTTCACCAATTACCATGTATATACAAAATTTATCACATTTTTTTTTTTTAAAGAGTAAAATTACTTTATCTCATTGCAATAAATATTCGAGTAATGTGACATAAATATTCTCCTGAGAAAATTCCTGACTTAACTTTTACTTTAAAATAATTGATGAACTTTTTCAAATTCGTAGTCTTTATTTCAAATTATATTAATAAAGTACTTTATTACTATCAACCATTATCTCAAAGTGAAATTGTAAATTTATTCCCTCAATTTTAATTATTAAACATATCACAAAGTGTTCGTCACAATCACATTTAGAATTAATAAATAAATTAATTGTAAATAAATAATGTGCGTGTTTGTCATCAAGCTTTCGCATACAATGAAATCATCTAGAGCTACCGTTTTCTTCGATTTTCTTCTTGGGGGAATTTACAGGGGGCAAAAGTGAATGTAAAAATGTAGTGTCATTTCTCGCTTTTTCAGAGAACAACTTCCCTCTATTCAATCCCCATTACAACAGCTATGTGCGGGGTTACATAACAACATGGAATAAAGATTCGTTTAATGGATTTCCTCTCATTTTATCCGTTTCTAAGTTAAGACCTTGCAATGATAGGTGCTTACTCCTTTCGTAAGGTTTTGAATTAAGATCTGGCAACGACACATCCCTACAACTAGTAAATAAATAAATAACTATATAAGCAACTATCATAGCCTCCTCAATTATCTAAATTAAACGAGAACTAATTTTCGCGACCCAATTCTTCGACCTGCTGTAACCTATAGGTTAAAATAATTAGAAAATCGATTAGAAACTCTAATTGTTTAGATTTCACAAAGTTATTGTTTTTATATTTAGTTATTTATTTTTGTTTCTTCATCCAACCAACATGTGCTTGCACAAATATTAGTGCTCAGATCTAAATATAGATCCTTTCTCTTGTTTTAAATCTAATTAAATTGATACAATACAGTGTTAAGTCGCAATTAATTCAGCATAATAATTTTTAAATTGATAAATTACTTTCACTCTAGCGACATATATTAGATATTCGTTTTGCTACTAGGAGTTAGATTGACGCACTGGAGTATTTTCCGTTTATAAATAGAAAAAATAACATTTTGTGATCATTAATTATTATCTCCAGGTTATTTATTAAGAATTATATCAGTTCTAAACTTTATTTGCGTTATTTTTCCTCGTTGCTTTAAAACAAAAATGTGAAAATTTGGTAGTTATATCTAGCTCCGCTTGAGATTTAAAAGTCTGTTTTAATATTTAAGGAAGGATGTTAAAATATTAAGTAATTTGCTACTCTGTTTGTGCTGAAATTGAAGTGAATTTTCTTTAACAATTTTTTCCCCTTAAGATTGAATGTTTATTTAAAGTTGTTAAATTACTAAAACAGTAAACAATATTTCAGATGTCAGAAACATCCACATTGCTTTTCTGGCTTTATCACTTTAAGATTTCCTTATTTAGATTCAGGAATGAGTTTTTTTTTTTTTTCCTTCGCACTTTACGTTGTTAGCACAGTAGTTGTAGGAAAACGATAACGAAACATCAAGTCCGAGCCTTTTCCATTTCGCTCTTAGTTAGTCTGTCAGTTAGTTAGACGGACGAAAGAGACAGAGTTGTACAGTGGCGACGCGTGAATGGAAGAATGAGAGAGGCAGTGACGGGAGGCAGTCGTGAGGAAAGCTTGCAGCAAGAGAAAGAGAGAAACTGAATTGAGTGGTGGGGAGGCGGAGAAGTCCTCTTTTCACAGTGAAATAACGCCCGGTCGGATTCGAAAAGACGCATTTCGACTTTGCTGCTGAAGGGAAAAGGTAAAAGCACCGGAAGGAACTAAGTGATTAATTACAAGCAGCTGGCGAACACTTTCTAGTCGTCTCGTATCCTTTCGTCCCTCTGCCTCCCGTCGTTCCCATGTGAAACTCTTAGCTCACTCGTGAAGACCAATTTGCTCGTCTATTGTTTTCTGCAAGTAGAACCACCTGGGACCTTCAATGTTTCTTCCTTTTACACCTCTTTCACTCCTTTCCTCCCGTATCTTCTTATTTCTTTACGTTATATCTTCTTCTTATCCCCGAAACCTGAAAATTTCTCGCCTTTTTCCTCTTCCTTTTTTTTTGGTTTAAACTTTTCTTCCTTTTTTTTAAAAAAAATTGAAGCTTTGTGTGTGTTCGTGGAATCGAACTTCCTGATGCTATACGTGAAGGAGGAAAATAAATATAGATAAAAAAAATCTGAAGAGATAGAGGAGGAAGCGTAGTAGCGAGAGAAGATGGCAAAAATATCTAACTCCTAATCGAATCAGTCACCTTCAGGAGTTCGCTGTCTTGTTATGCTCCAGTTGATGCGGAGACGGAAATTCCTCATAGGCGTTGAGCTGAACCGTGTTAACGAATTTCCTTGATACAACGGCGACACAGCTTCTGTCAATGAAATTTTATATTTCTGTACTGAGTCTTTCTGCGTTACAGGATATTTGCTATCGGCTGCTTTTTTAAATGTACAAACAGCTTGCTCAGTTTTCCACTAAAGGCTTAGTAGAAGTGTTTATACACGTATAAACCTTTACCTTTCTCGTAGAAGTATATCAGTGCTCAGGTACAATACAGACCATCTAAAACTATATTCAGAAACCTAAACCCAAACATTTGCTGTAGGTAATAAATTGTCATAATGTTTAGGCTTGTTAGAAATGTATTAGAAATGAAATACTACACGAAAATGTTCCTTTCTCTACTGCTACTATAATTTGAAGACTTATTAATATATTGATTCATTTCAATATGGTTGCGACACTAAATAGATGAGCAGAGTACAGGGCAACTCAGAAGTTCCAGAACTTTCTTCAAAAGAAAAGTTCATATTTATTTATTTATTATAAATACCTTTCTATCAATCACTCTATTAACTATGTCATAGTTCAAGTATTCTTATTTCTAGAAGCAGGGCACAGTACCTTTAGAGAAGATGTTGGGAAAGTTTTCCTTCTTGTTGAATACATAAATTTAAGTAGTGACATTTCCTATTTGTCGTGGATGTTTAGTTTCGCAGGATGTTTTCTTAAGTAGTCATACAAACAAAGCACTGCACAAAGAACTCAAACCACTAAGTAGCACTATTATTTATTTATTTATTGACGTCCGCCAATCTTCTATGTATTTCATTTCCATTATATTTTCGGATGTATACCATATTGCACCGTCTTGGTGAAAGTGCAATCGATATTTTGGTGTCCTAGTTTACAAAAAAAAAAAAAAAAAAAAAAAAGTAAAAGAAAAAACTTCATTCCGGGCATTATAGTTACTTCCTTCGTGATGTGGAAACCTCAGCGAATAACATTTTTTCACTCGATTTGACAAACAAGGTCAATATGTTAGTAACTCATGTTGAAAAGTCCATATATTTCAAGTATGTGAACTGAAGAGTACATACGTATATATCTTCTCAGATGTTATCTTCCGGTAAGTTGACTGTACCTTTCTCTGGAGGGGAGAACTATGTCCTTATTGGGCAGTTATTGGCGATGACTAGCCGAAGTGTCCAATCATATTCCATTTATTTATTTATTTTTCATCTGAAAGGACCCTACCTATCTTTTGTTCATTCCATAAGATGAGGGACGTATAGTAAAGTACAGTTTGATTATTTTTCTCAAGTTATCTTTAACATCAGTATGCGATTCAAATAATTCAGTAAACAAATCTTTCACTTAATTTGTAAGCATAAAACTCAAAATAAATCAATGTTGTCCATAATTTCTGAAGATTCCAGTGGATTTGTTGAGAAATTAATCAAAACCATTGACTATTATTTCACGCCAAAGTCAGGGCTACAGCTTAGTGTTGCATGTCTTTGAAAATTCTTCGTTACTTTATCCAATACAAGATTATTAGTTTCTTAAGGAATTGAGCACTGATCATATTATGTTAGAGGTGTTCATTGAAGTAGAAATATAGTGAAAAAGAAAGAAAGAAATTTGGAGATATGACTAGAGGTATCGGTGATACAAAATGAGAGCATTATCTGCCGATCTAGTGGCTAGCACGTGCGCCTTTGATGTACTGTGTCCTGGGTTATATTCCAGATGGTAGAACATTGAAATTTGAATTGTTACGGTCAAATCTATATGTCTTACGGTAATCCAATAGAAAACCACTGCCACTTAAGCTGAATACACGGTACAAATGTGGGTGTCAGTCACTATGGACGGTTGGCCGCTCTTCTTAATATATTCTAAGAGCTACCTGCCTCGCAAAATATGTAAATTAACTGTTTCAAACTGATTTTATTTAAATTCGTAGGAACAATACAGTATTTCTGTATATCAGACAGCCGTAAAGGAAATCCAGAGATGAGAATTAATCCTATAAATAGTACAATTTAGTATTCATCTAAGGCACCAAATATTCTTAACAAAATCATTTTATTGTAAGCATAAGAAAGAACACGATAAATTACATGTCCATTGGAATGGATAAATCACGTAGTGTTGATTAAGTTGATGCTGAAATATCAACAAATCTCCAAAGAAAGATTTCTATACAATCATTGTAAGAATATATAGAGAAATAATCGTCTTATCCTCTGGCTCAGTGGATGTTATTTATTCACACTTACTTCATCATTCTTCTAGGAATTTCAAAATGTGATGTGTATGATACTTCATAATTCAAAACTTTCGACTATGTAATATAACAAAGCTCATGTTCATAAATACAATATTTTGTACTTTTACACTAACACATTCATTTCCCAGTTTCATAAAACTCGATTTAACGGATTTTCTGAGTAACAGATAAAATTTGGAGCTGCCAATTCAGTTTGAAAGTCCGTATTATGAACAAAATTGTTGAATTTATTGTGTTATAATCTGTATTAACTGTATCATAGTATGTGTGCGTGTTTACCAGGTATTTTAAACAGTAAGGTTAGATGTATACTTGGTTAAAAGTACATATTGTATTATTCCTGTTCTTTTCGTAATGGAATTGTGGATATTAGCCATTTCAGATTTAGTATCGGAAACTCATGGACAATCTACAACAACGTATCGCATTTAGTCCGCAAATAGTGTTGCAAATTTACCATTTTCTGGCTAAATCTAGCCATTTTCACATACTGTTTAACAAATAAAAACGTAATTTAACTACTAGCTATAATTTTAGTCAATTTTGAGTTTAAACTTGCAAATGTCTAACCATTAGTGTTTAGTTGTAGTTGAATGCTTTTCGCAGTCAAATATCTTTAAAATTATGAATAAAATCGCAATAAATTATTGTTGCTATTTTGATAACCCACTTCGAAGTAACAATGGGGGACAAAGTAAGGAATTCAAGGAATGTCTAGCGTTTCGTCAATAAAGCAAGAAAATCATGCCATAAATATTTGAAGTATGAGTTCAAGATAGAATTACTTGATTAGAGGACATCTTAAAAATATCACAGTATGTCGTAGCTCTACAGTGAACATATAACATACTCACTGATGTCGCAGTGAGTCACATTGGTAAATATTAAGTTTTTATCGCAACAAACTAAATAAAGAAAACTCATCTAGTCTCCTAATTCTTGTATGTAGGCATTAAGATACTAGGTAAGCTTACTTTCCTTACCATTTAGAGATAAACTTTTAACTTTACTGATGTGACTTTCGTCAATATCCGCTACTGAAAATAATTTGCTTACTTTAATGTTACATTCTGTCAGAGGTATAATTTTAGAAAATTTAGCCATTTTTGGCTAGGTTCTGTGCGCCATTTAGCTAGTTTTGAGGTACCTCTTAAAACGAGGATGAGTAACGTTTTGATGATCACTATTTGAATGTCGTAGAATCGCACTGCATCATCCTATAATCATGAAACCTCTAATGTAGGAAATCGTCCCTCGATCCTTGGTGAGAGTAGGAGTTGTCCAAATAAAATGTTTCACTATAAGTCCAAGAAGGAATGCCACGACATATTTTCCGAAAGAAAGGGGAACAAAAGACCGACACAAGCAAAGTCGGAGATACACACACACACACATATACACATTGGTGCACACATTTCATGTAGGAAAAGGGGCCGCGGTGACTCAGTAGTAGAGCATTCACCTCTGGTGCATGGGGTCCTGGTTCGATCTCAGACTGCCCCAGGTGGACGTTGTGGTGGACAAAAACCGTTTACGTGAGTTTCCTCGGGGTTCTCCTGTTTCCTCCCACTTTCTTCATTCCACCAATTCACACATTTCTCATCATCGCCGACTCCTTTAGCCTAGCCGGCATATGCGTGGGACGTTAAACTCAGACTTCATTTCATTTCATGTAAAACTATTATTAGTGAAGAACATTGCATAGTTTTATAATAACCGTATAAATGTTGCAGTGGATGGAAAGTAAAACTAATGTTTTAACATATTTTGAAGAACCGAAACCCTTTCGAAACCGAATCCCTCAAGAGAGAGAGAGAGAGAGAGAGAGACAGTTGTTCTCTCTTGGCCTCCGCTGCTGTTGCCCACGTTTCCAAGTTTCAAAGTTCAGAAAAGCAAATCCCTCGTATCCTACCTAATCTATAGTGAAATATTTCTTTGCGAAAATATTGACAAAAGAGTGAGAAGGAAGATAGTCCGGGTATTTTGTTGTTGATTATACTTCAATTTTTCTTATAAATATGTAAAACGCCTTCACTGCAAACTCTAGCCATGAGGCTGCAAGGAGTGAAACTATTGAAATAAAAGGAAGATGTGACTTTATAAAAATACTTCAACGTCTTAGAAATGAAAAAGTAGTCTAAAAGTTAAAGTAAACTGAACTCTGCTTATCTCCAGCAGCGTCAAAGAAGTCAGGTTAGAACTTCCGTAACGAAAGAGACATTTAACAAGGAAAAAAATCCTAATTAGCAAACTTAACATTGATCTAATAAAGAAGCTGGTCAAGGAAACTGGATTGTATGCTTTGGAGACTTAGCCATTAGAAGTCAGAGAAGAAATAATTAGAGATCTTTGAAATGTAGTATTAGAGGGAAATGAAGATAAAATGAACGGAAAGGAGAACAACAATCGAAAATATTTTATAACGCGTAAGAGAGAACAGGACGCTCTTAGTAGTAGCGCCCTTCGTAGTAAAGTCAATCGAATTGGACACATCTTGGGAAGAAATTGCTTTCCTCATAAAATCATAAAGGAAAAGATGGAAGGAAAGTGGGGAATAGGAAGAGAAAGCACACAACCGATAGATGATTTAAAAAATATTGTGAGATAAAGGAGGACGTTGAAGGTTGAGAAGCGCGGAAGAAACATTTCCAGACTCAAACTTAAGGCTTAAAGAGCTCTCTTCTATTAGTCTTAAGACCTGTCGACACACATAACACTTAATAATAAACTCGGTATACCATATTCGAAAGAGTTGTTTTGATCCAAGGCTGTGTGAGATTGTCGTAGTATTCAACAATGTGAGTGCTTTTCTATCGATGGGATGGGCGGGGGGGGGTGCACAGTAGCTCAGTGGTAGAGCACTTCTCTCTGGTGTGCGGAGTCTCTGATTGATCCCCGGACAAGTAAGTTTGTGGTGGACAACATCCTATCCCTGGGTTTTCTCGGGATATTCCCATTCCCTCCCATTTTCTAATTCCGCAGATTCTTCTATCGTCATTTGCCTTATTCATCGTCTCCTTTAGCCTAAAAGGCATAAACGTTGGACCTTTAACTGAAATATTTCATTTCATTTTTTAACCAGGTTCTGCTGTTTCTTCCCACTATGTTAATTTTATTACTTCTTCCATTTCCAAGTAAGCATATTATTCTCATATTCTTTATCATAAGGCAAAGGATCCGTAACTAAAAGATGAAAACTGTGAGGTATTCTTGGTATGAGTTCGGGGAACCTCAGCTGTAAGGTAAAAGTATAAGGCCTATTTCTTATTCTGAATCGCAATATGTAAATTTTTAATGCGCGTACATATTGTAAACAATGAAACGAAAAAAACAATACAAATCAACTCTCGTTTTTGTTGTTGTTGTTGTTGCGAAACACTTTCTACCGGTATCGATTGTTGGGGAAGTCATGTTGTAAATATAAAAATGTTATCGCTACAAATTAAGGAAAGAAAAACGTAATGTACTAGTTCTTACATAGGAGAGTTAGTACATTAGGTAAGTTGTCTGCTTTTAGTTTGTAGCAATAACGTTTTTAGCACTAGCACGTTATCGCTTCAAACTAAGGAAAGAAAACATATAGTTCTTATAGAAAAAATAGTACACTAGGTAAGTTCTGTGTTTTTAGTTTGTAGCGATAACATTTTTAGCGATAGCAAGTTGTCTCTAACAAGCTAAGGAACGAAAACGTAATGTACTATTTCTTATATAGAAGAATTAGTACATTAGGTATGTTTTCTGCTTTTAGTTTGTAGGGATAACATATTTAGCGATAGTATGTTATTTCTACAAAGTAAGGAACGAAAACGCAAGTTACTAATTCTTATATGGAAGAATTAGTACATTCGGTAAATTCTCTGCTTGTAGTTTGTAGAGATAACATTTTAAATTTTATTCATGTGACTTCCCTTGAGAACGGCCACTACGAACATCTTTTAGTATTAAAGTCTATATTGCCAAGTTATCTCATTAATTTCTTGCCATACAAGTTTTGTATTTGTATTCTAGCGTTCAATTTGTCTTTTCCACATTTAAGGTAATCACACACGTAAATGTAAATGATACTACAAATTATATTTTCATTTAGAAATATAATATACATAAATCGAATTACGGTATTTTATTTTAATTTTTGTTATAGGTACGATGTGCATAAAATGTGAGATACAAAGAGTGGCGCGAATATATAGAGTTTCAGGACACCTGAACGAAAGAATATAATCTCTGCACACTAAAATAATGCTTAGTTTACTTTCATTTTATGGTCGAAATTGAAACAAATACGATAAGAATTAACATTTATAATTTGTTTTTAAGCTTTCGGAACATAAATACAATTCTTTTAAGGTGATAATCCATGAATAGAGAATATAGAAACTAAGAAGTTTTGTAACTTACATTTTTTATTAACAATTTTTAATCTCGGTCATTTTGCTTCTTAAATCAGGCCTATATTTGATTGTATTTTAAAATGTATTAGCTATCAACTCTGAAAGAATGTTAGGAGAATATAATCTTCTTTAGAGTGCATAATGTTCCTTTTAATTCATATTCCGTATGTTTATTCCTGTGTTGTTTCTCTCCTTCTCTATAGATTATCAGTTACGACTCAGCCCGAGGAGGAGTCAGTGTGATCACAGAAAAAGGGGAAACCACTACAAGCTTTCTTCTCATTCAGAATGCAAAGCAATCAGACTCGGGGAAATATACGTGTAATCCATCAAATGCTAAACCCAAAAGCATTAAAGTACATGTGCTGAACGGTAAGTGATGTTACAGATGTTTCTCTCACTCCTCTATATATATACTAAAACACACACACACACAAACAGAGAGAGTAGCTTAATCCTTGTTTCTCTTTGAAGTTTGAAACTTCGTTCTTCTTTTTCTTCAAATATAGAGTACTTTAATTTCATATTATCTGTAGTTAATTTATTATGAAATATAATGCTTTTAAGGGAAGATTAACTCTTCCTTTTATTTCTGAACTTCAACGTTCTTTAGCTAATAAAGTGTTATTTCAATCATTTTCGTATTTCACCTATATATATTTACGAACTGGCAAATATCGAATTTCCTATGCATCACGAACCAGCGAATATACAAAAATCTTAATTTCGAGAAAAACAACGTTAAAAAGTGTTGCACTGGGAGCTGCACCAATTTGAATTTTTCATATCAATGATACCGAAATCTCACTATGAGTGCATTTCGTGACATCAGTACTTTACAGTTGTGAAAATGTTTCATAAAATGAAAGTTCATCATTTTGAATTATCTTCTAAATGTTATAAATGATATAGAAACAGAAATGTTCTTACAGTTCCTACACTTTTTGCAGTACACACTCTTCTAACTTCCTTTTGTATTACTCACAGGACGACCCTGTGTATTACATATAAATTTACTTGAAGGGTTGTCTCATCGCATAATATATGTCGTAATCGTTAAAATTGTTAAACAACATTATTGGCTGCATTTTTTGTATTTACTTATTAGTTGATATAGTGAAAGCTTCTAACTCTGTTTACTGTTTTATTTATATAGTTATCTTCACCAACTGGCGAATATATTCATTCACATGCATCACAAACCAGCGAATGTACAAAATTTGACATTCTGAGTTCTGTCGCTGTTGATATTGGAGCAACTTGTACTTTGTTCTGGTGAAGTGTGAAGCTTCCATTAAGCATTGTTTAGGAGTTAAGAGTGGACAGTATTTCAACAAATATGGAAACTAGTACTGTGATAATTTTAAGAACGCATGAGTATGGAATTCGCCGCTTCGTGGAGAAAATTGGACAATGCTAATAAGGTTAAAGGGACAGTGCATAGTAGAAGAAGAAAAAGAGAAGGGGATGTCAGAGAATTTTAAAGGAAAGAGGCACAGATATTAACAAGCACTTAAACAAGTACCCCAGGATTGAATCTCATTTTTGCTGCAGAAGTTCCAGCTAACAATACTTGTCATTCAATTAACTATCGCAAGTACTGTATATTTTAACTTGCAAACTACAATTTCCATATAGCTTTGCATGTTACTTCTTATAAAAGGGTTATATTGTTTTTCACATCTACGAAGTTAAAATTTTATTCACTAGAAAGATCTTTGTAATTTATGTGATACATGCCACTTATTAAAATCCGCTAATAATTCTGACTTCATTAAAAATATATATATCACACACATACAGGAAGATCATCAGCTGATGGAAATTAAGGGTCTGATGAAAGTTTGAGCTGAAAATATTCCACAGCATTTCGTGGCTCTTTGCTTTGGCATAGAACCAATCATAAACATGGCAAAGAAAATTATCAATCTACAACTTCACAAGTATGAATAGGTAGTAAAAGTGGTCATTGTGACGTTTGACACCAAAGATCCAGCAAAAATATATTCGAATGAAGTTCCTAGGAACTTGATAAAGTTTCTTGAATGATAGATGAAAATAGTGTGAAACAGGTAGCGTTCTTCGCCGATCGATTTACTTCTCAGAACAACCTGGTGATCAGGATGGCGAGAAAGTAACAACCTCATTCTGTTAATGAATTGCATATTAAAGACGTCTCAGACCGGAAACATATTTGTAGTTCCTGTGTATACTAACAATCGATGAAGATCAACCCGTAGACCCGTAGACAAAAGTTATGCAAATTCAAGTAAGCAAAGATTGCCGAAATATACTTTTAAATATATCGCAGAGATGCATCTTCGGCTAAATTTTACTGTCTATTTTCTACTGGAAAATCATGTTCACGAAGAAATTAAATGTCGACTAAAAGCAGGGAATTCGTGTTACTGCCCGGTTCAAAATCTCTTGTCATCGCACACTCTGTCGAGGAATTTGAAGCTTAAGATACATAAAACGATAATCATGCCTGTTGTTCTACATGGTTGCGAAACATGGTCGCTTACTCTGAGGGAAGAACATAGACTGAAAGTATTTGAGAACAATATTCTGAGACGAATATTCGGACTCAAGAGGAACGGGAGTGGGGAATGACGGAAACTTCATAATAAGGAACAACATAATTTATACGGTTTACCTAACACTGTTAGGGTCATCAATCTAGGAGGCTCAGGTAGGCAGGTCATGTAGCCAGAACGGAAGAAAGTAGGAACGATTTCAAAGTCTTAACTGGAAGACCAATCGGAAAACGACTATTAGGAAGACCTAGGCGCAGATGGGAGGACAATATTAAGATGGATCTCACAGAAATAGGAATAGAAAGTGGAAGCTGGATTCAGTTGGCTCAAGATAGAAGTCAGTGGAGAGCTTTTGTGAACGCAGCATTGAACCTCCAGGTTCCATAGGCCATAAAATTAGTTAGTTTTTTTTTTTTTTTTTTTAATTTTCAACTGGAATCGCGGAACCGCTTAATAAGTCAAGATATATCATAAAGACATCAAAATAAAATTAAGTTGACCAGATAACACAGGCTGTAATTGATAAAACAAGAATTGCACTGCCTTCTTACAATCGAATTAAAGTAATAATTTCCATCACATGGTTTAAGCATATTACCAAGACGCCTCATTAGATGTATCAGCTACGTTAAAGCAAAAAAGAAACACATTTAATTTTCTTTCACTGTGTTTTATTTCTTTTTCAATTTTTTTCCTTCTACGTATAGAAGCATCTGTCTTCATTTGAGTAGCAATTAAATGCAGAATTTCGCATTTAACTTCCTGAAACATTAGCCACGCTATATAATTCAAAAGATCCAATCTAGTGTTGCGTAATGAATAACTCATGAGGGGGGGATGGGGGAGAGAAGGAGGTAGGGTAATAGGAGTAGTAGAGTAGCATGTTGCAGAAGTAGTTAAAGACGAATCTGCTTTCCTGAAAGACGGGTCCGGAATATGGTTTTATATGAAATACAGCATCGTGACGTCTCTAGGATATTTACGGGCTTCGACCACCATTTTGGACAGACAACAACGAGAAATTATTCTCTAAAGCGAAGCAGGAACGAAAGAAAGAGGCTGCTGCTTTCTGCTGTCCTTTCTCCCTTCTTTCCTTACGTCTACATCAAAAGCAATATTTTCCAGCAGTATTTCATAACACAATAAAGATATCTGAGATGTAAATCTCGCCGTATCTCCTTCTATATTGACATTATGTTGAAAAACGGAGATATATAATCTTGCATTGGCTTTGACATTAATAGCTTCTGTATACTACTTTTCATTCAGGTTTTATGACTACATTTTCTGTGTACTGTAGTTTCCTGACAAGATTAAGTGGTTTCTGATTCAACCAAAAAGAATCTCGAATAGTTATTTATTTTGTTCTACTTTATAGAGAATTCTGACCTAAGTTTTTCTTTTACTCTTGTTAATCTTATAAACGTAAATTGAAAAAGATAACGTTCAATCATAGAATTCGTTGTTTTTTTTTGTTTTTTTTTTTTTAGAATTAAGTGCTCTAAATTTCATTAGTTGCAATTAGTTACAATTTTACTTAAACAGTGTCCATCAAAAATATGTAAACACAATTAAGTAGAAGGTATTTGCGTATCACTCTCGACGTTGACTTGAATTATCATTACAATATATGGTATAGTGTCTCCTCAACAGATGTCGGTACTTTCATGCCCATAACATCTGATATATGACTATGATAGCGAAACAAAATAGGCAGCGCACGCTTGATAGTTCAGGAACGAAAGTCTATTTTAAAGTGACATTTAAAACAAATATATCATCTGTAGACTTTTTTACATTTGGAAGGTCTTGAAAGATGTCTATGCCAGGAAACCGGCTACACTGGGTAGCTTTCGTGAATAAATTATTCTGGTATTTGTAGCAATCTTCGTAAACACATTGACAGACGTTTCTTAAGGAACCGTTTGCCCTTGTAATATTTGTTAGCCGCTAACGGCAACCACTTTGAATATTTTAAATTGTTCTAAAGGTGCGGAAAACGAGCATTGTGATTCATTGTGGTTAATAGAGGGTCACCAGCTTTGGGGCAGCTCTAGTGCTTGAATACCCCCCAGAATTTTGTGAGATGCTCAGCACCCATACAAAAAAGAAGAAAGAAAATAAGGAAAAGGAAAAGTCTAGAAAGGAAGAAAAACAAAAGTAGAATCATGGATGATCATTGATTAAGAGCTAAAAATAAATTGAACCTTGCAATTGTGGATAACATCCTCATCATACGATTGACTGTTCGACGAAACACTTCCTTTATGAATAAAATAAAAGTTAAAAATCCTCAAATGATTTAATGTTTCAACTAAAGACAATACTTTCATTTCAATTTTTCTTCATTATGTATATTATCATTATACAACAATGTGCGCTTATATTTTGTTTTATTTAACTAAATTAATTCACTTTCTTCCATTTTAAAATCTGTAAATCCACAGATTAACCTTCAGAATAACGTGACGAGCAGGGCCGGATTTAGCATTTTGGCGCCCCTAGGCCCAATAATTTTTCCGCCCCCTAGTCTGGTTAAAGTTACTTTCCTAAAAAACCTTTATTAAAAAATTATATCAGGCCTATATGTTAATTGCTTAAACACCACTCCACGATGCAATTTTATCATTGCAAGTTTTTTGAGGAATTTACTTGGTTCTGGGCTTAACAAAATACCGTTAATGTATTAACAAAAGATTGGTGAATAACTTTGGTTTTGTTTAATTTAGCCATTTGGGCAAATAAATAAAAAAACTCTGTAATACATTATAAAATAGTTTTAATCTCAGAAACACAGCTTACATGAAGTATTTTGATAACGTGACACAAAAACTGTTTTAAAGTAAAACTAGATTTTTTTCCTCTCGGCCGTGCGCCCCCTGGGAGCTTGCGCCCATAGGCCCGGGCCTACCGGGCCTATTGGGAAATCCGGCCCTGGTGACGAGAACTCAAGAGGTTAGATGCGAAAATTTGTCTGCATTTTAAACAATTACAGTCACATTTACTGATCGATTACCGTCAATTCTGTTTGCCAATCGACTATCCTAATCTTTACGTTATTAGTGTTAACGTTATGGTAATAGTGCATAAATACAACCTTTTTATGGCCTATAACCAATAATTTTACAGTAATACCGTAAACTTTAGAGTAATCGGTTGGCACCCAGAATTGACGGAAATCGGTCAGTAAATGTTACCTATAATTTTCACAGTGTGGTTTAGCCACCATACTCTCATTCAAGAATATTTTACACTGTCAATGAAAACACAAACTTCGATTTCTTTCAAAATATCTAGAAAACCACATTTTCAGGAATGTCAGTTTCCAAATATTCCGTGTAGAATCTCCACTAAGCCTAGAATCTTCTATTTCCTGGATCTCCCTGTTTTGTAATGTGAATTAGAGCACTCTCACTGATTTTCAAAAGCTCAGCTTTCTTGTTATAATATGTATTAAACTTGTGACGTATAACTAAGCAAGTTTAGCACTAACGTGGAATATAGAGTTCTATTTCGTTGAAGTATTTATACATGCTTCATGAATCACTATATTTTAAAATTGATTAAGGTATATGATTCAGTAGACAAGAGCTCACGAGCGATATAGAAGGTATAAAAGTAAGTCAGTAGTTTTCAACCCTATAAGAGGGTTTCGTTTTAAAATTAGATCTAGTGTGGCACTATGTGTGTAGTTCTATTTAAGTGCTCCAACCGCTACAGTATTTATCTAATGTTTGGACATTGAGTTGCATAAAGGATCTTTCCAAGCGATCCATGGTCAGTATCCCTCTCTTCGCTTAACATTTTTACGTTAAGCGGAATAAAATTGAACTTTAAACCTCTAATTAGATTTCTCCCTTTTTAAAACAATAACTTCCATATATTTTCAGTTAAATTAGTTATTAGATAATAAATACTTAAGTTAAGATTAGTTTCATTCAATATCAATTTCTTTAGCCATTAACTTCACAATAAATGTATGAAACCTAATTTCTTGTTACATCACTCTGTAATATGCATCTTCACAACTTTAGTGTAACTTTTTTGTTTCATAAGGTATCGCTATCCAACTTCCTGATAGCTTCCTTAATCCACTCGAATTCTATCTGTCCTAGTTCCCTGGTCCTTCTGCCTGTCAAAAATCTTTAGGAATTGTCCATCTTACTCGAGATTTTCTTATTCTACAAGATTTATGGTTGATCTTATGATTTTTATGCTTACGTAAGTGATTCGTTGATTTAATATCTTCCCCATTGCTGCATACATTCTGCGGATTGTTTAAGCTTTTATTTATCTACTTAATTTCTTCTGTTTGAATTGTTCTTTTCATCCACCTCTTGTCTCACTTCCATCAATCTGAAAATTTTAGTTCTTTTCTCACGTCTTACTATATCATCTAACTGTGAAATTAGAAGGTAGGATTGCTTTACTCTATTCACTGTTGACATAGGGCTTTCTATTTAACGGCATAAATAGCATATTGTTGTTTCGTGTTCTAAAGTACTGTTAGTATTCTTAACATAACTTTAAACTATTATTTCTGAACTAATAACTCTTCTGAACTGCCTCTGTTTGTCATGACTTCCATTCATATCACTGATATTAACTGTACGTTTCTCCTTCAGCTATGTATTGAGTCCTAACTGCTGTCGATTTACTTTCCTGATTGCACTATTTACCATTTACCTTGACTGATATTCATTTATACCTGATTAACAATCCTCTCAGATAAACATCACCTTTACGAAGACATTTATGTATCAGGTGGCGTGGATTGCGTGCTACAGTGAAATTTCGAACTATGTCCGTTGTACTTCACCACCATAAGACTAATCTCTACCGAATTGGCCTAAATACAGTAACGAAACGAATAGTGTTCTTGGGGAAGAGAGCACTTCTTTAGCAGCCAAGTTGTCGGAATTCATTATGATTGGTACGGCAACTTGTACATTAGTTCCAGGCGTCGTCAGAGACTTTAACGGCTAGGATACTGTAGGAAAGCACAACTTTATTTTTCCCTAGTTTGCTGACAGCGAAAGAAGATGGTCTTTCCCAAGTCGAAATATAGTTCCGAAGGTAAAGTATCTCATCATTCAGATCTTCTGGAGGGGGCGTCATAGGAAGAATTATTGGACGAAAGAGTACCAAAGTGGGGAACAGATAGTGAAAGGAAGATAAGAACGAGAAAAATGTAACACGAATAGGGACACAAAATGTACGTACCATGTTACAGGGAGGGAAGTTGGAAAATCTTAAAGAAATGAAATAAAATAATCTTTGGTAGAAGTTTGTGTGGTTCGATGGGAAAATAATAGGGAGATGAACAGCGAAGGATATAAGATATTTTAGTCTTGTGGTGAAAAGGGTGGGCAAAATGCTGTGGTCATAATTCTTGGTAACCACTTAAAAGAGAAAGTAGTGAAAGTAGTTTGGTGATAATAGAGTTACAATGTTAATACTTAAAGGAAAAGTAAGGCTCGAGTGGTGATATAGATACATGCACCGATGACTTCGCGTACAACTGAAGAAAGAGAGGAAAATTATGAGAAAATAGAAGTTATAGACAAGAAGATGAGGGGCGCATTCATAATTGTAATGGGAGATTTCAATGCAATTGTGGTAGAGAAAAACAGGAGGGTAGTATCATATGTAAATATGGTTTAGGGAAAAGAAATGAAAGGGGAGAGGGACTGGTTAATTTCTGTAGACAGAATTAACTAGTAATGGAGAACACTGGGTTCAACCAGTACAAGACGAGAAGAAATACATGAAAAACCTCAATAGAGAGCCGAGATAAACTATGTTATGATTCAGTATAGGTATTGGATAGCTTGAAGGATGAAAAAAAAATTCTTATCGGAGTCGATATTTTCTATGTTTGTAAACCTATGCTCACCAAAGTGGATATTAAACTGAAAAATGTAGCGTGAAAAAGGATAAGCAACAAAATATTGAATACTGAAAAGTTGAAAATCGAGAAAGTGGGAAATGTTTTCGTTGAATCAAAGACGTGTAGTGAGCGGTCGTCAGATTTCAGTTTTTTTTTTTTTTTAATAAAATGACAGGAAAACTTGAGCAGCTATATTGCATCAAAGTTTGCCAAAAAAATTGGCGATATCCAAGCGGAAACCATTCAATTGAATCGGTACATTCAATTTTGAACGAGAATTTGAGCAACAAGAGAACGTCCGCAAAATTTGGTTCAGGCTTTCATCGCCAAACACAACATTCGCCAAGCTCTAACAATGGCGGGAGCGCTGGGAGAAGTGTGTGCATTACCAAGGAGACTTCTTTCAAAGGATTAGTAGCTCGGATTTCCAAATCGTTAAATATATTTTTGCCAACCAAAGGTTCGATATTTTCTGAACATACCTCGTATATGAGCTCACGCATCATAATGTGTTCTTAGTGCATAAGAGAATACTTTAAAATAGCAACCTGTCTGTTAATAATTATCAATCAATTGATTTTCCTAACAAAACTTTCTTCCTTTTTATAATCGCACAAATAAAAAAAAAAAAAGATATTCTGATAAAAGACATTAAAGAGGATCACCCAAACCGTACATATATTTATATTTCTAGAAGTTACAATTTTGTCCGGTAGATGTCAACAACTGTGGGATGTATGCTGCTATCTATGGACTCAATATGCAACTTCTAGCACTCTACAGTTCTACACCTCTCTTTTAACAGTAGAAAATGGGATATGGATTGCCACTCTTAAATTAACCGTTACCCGTTAACATGTTAACGGATTGACCATATTAACGAATTATCGAAAGGCAGCACTAACGTTACAATCTTGTAAATTATCCATTAGCGTGATCGTAATAGAACATTGAATGGGGCAAAATACTTTTAGTTCCTCTGCTAAACGGAACAAAATAAGATGTGTCCTACTATGTAAAACAAATATTTTTATCTTACAAAGAATATTTGTGGGCAAAATATTAGGAAAGGTTCATTACGTATTCTGTTCCGTATCTAAAATAAATAAAATAAATAGAAAATAACATAGACGACAACCTGCCTTATGACCTTTTCCTTTCGAAATCATCTTGTTCTTTGCACACGCTCTATCGTGTAACATTGGGACGATCTGGCTTTAAAGTTGAGAGCGCTATTGTCACTCAGTCCTATCTGTACTTTTTTATGTTCTTCCCACTTCCCTTTATCTTTCTTTCTCTGTCCTTTCTCACCCCGTTTATTTCTTCGTACTATCTTCCACCGTTTTGTATGTTCTTTTTTGTTAGTTTCTGTTGAAGTGTTCGGCATAGGTGCAATAAAAACGTTTTTAAGAGGCTGGATCTATGGAAAGCGAGACAGGCGCCATCCTGTGGCAACGAAATAAAAATGGTGATATTCGATCCAGGATGTTGTATAGAGGCATATAAAGCCTTTGTCGCTTGAAGGGATAACCTATCAAATTTATATTTTCTTCTTTATCTCGATCTTTTTTCTCTTTCCCTGTCTTTATTTTCTAAAAAGAAAAAGGTTGGTGTCATTCTTATTGTCCGTTTTGTGGATGAAGTGAGACGTTTTGAGGGGAACTGACGAAAATACAACCAGGTACGCGAAATTTTCTTCTATTGCTTTGTGTTACGACTATAACCTACTTTTGAAATGTGAAGCTATAATAATAATATTTTCGTACAAAACGAGGAATGATGTTTTCTAATGTTTGTTTAGGGATAAATGTATCCAGAACACTATTTCGAAATATAATATATGTGTTTTGTTTATTTTATATTCCGAATTAGGGCAAACAAAAATACATTTTATGGATTAGAGAAAGAAAATATAAAGTAAATGTAAATTCTAAACAAAAATCTTGATAAAGTATAAATGTGAAGTAAAGCATAAATTTACAGCTTTAAGACTAGATATAAACGACGTTATTAAACTAAGTTATGTTGGTACTTTTGGCAAAACCTTTTGTTAGCAGAAATGCAATTGACAAGCTATAAATCATTTGTTTATTTACTTTCACGAAATGTTTGTATCAACTTGCATTGCATAAAATGTATGACACGAAATGCAATTACGTCCTTATGTATACCGATATGAATGTTATGTCTCTAATATTTGTATTTTATTGCGTTTACACATAGTTTAACATCCTTTCACAGCCAGGAATATGATAAGATTGACTATACATTTTAACCTGGAAGACGAGTTTGCGTTTGGCCTGACCAAGTTTTGAATCTACAAAGTAGAAAATATAGGTTAATGCATTAAGATCCTTAATTGTTACTTTTAAGCTAATGACTAGTAAATAAAATAAACGTTTATTTCATTATATCAGAAAAAAAAACTTTTCGCATATTCAGTTAACATCAAAGACTGGTTCCCAACCTGCGGAAGGATGACTCTAAGGGAGTAGGGAAAATTGAATCTTCTAATATTATACTGTATACAATAAAAGAAGATGAGAAATAATTATTCAATGTACAATATATGTGTCTAAAATCGAAAACAGTGTCACATGCACTGACGTCACTAAACCATCCCACAGCGTGTCAACCGACCATTCGCGGCCCTTGAGGCTTGGATTTTAGCGTTTAGATTACAAGAATGTATTGAAATGATATTATCTCTTCCTCATATACAGTATCAAATCTGTGTTCGGGATATGGGTACTATGGTTCAGTGATAGAGTGCTTACCTCTGCTGCTTGGGATCCCTGGTTCAATCTCGGCCAAGTAAGTCTGTGGTGGACAACATCTTGTATGTGAGTTTTCTCTGGGTACTCCCGTTTCCTCCCACTTTCTCATTCCACCAATTCATCCAACATCATTCACTTGCCTTAATCATCATTTCCCTTAGCCTAAAGGGCATAACTGTGGTACGTTAAACTGAAATATTTCATTTCATTTTTTCATCTCTGTGTTCAATTAAAGCCTGCTTCATAACCAGTGTTTCTTCCAGACATGTTATTTGGTGGCACTGCCCTCCGAATGAGACCAAAATAATACGTATATAAATAATAATAAACACAATAGTACCAGCAGTGCCCCCCTGGAATGCTAAGTGTGACTCCCCGAAACATTGTTTCTGAAAGAATCACTGTTTATAACAAATGAGATAATAGACATAATGTTGTAACAGTAACCTCGTACAACTTATTATGACTATGCAAGTAGGTCTTATAAGATTGTAATATTGGTACATACTTATCTTATGCAATAAATTTTGAACGAAACCAATTTTATTTTTAAAAATATCAGTATTTTGCTATAGATAACAAGAGCTACAATCTTAGCCGAGTTCGTTAAAGGAACCAATCCACTAATATCTTCACACCAGGTAACGTTGAATTTAACAGAGAATATGCATATCACATTTCCTAGTGTTGAAACAAGGTATATAATTAAAGAATGCTAGGAGTTACACATCGCACATTAGATGACTGCGAACAGTTTAAATCCACAAGACGGAATTGAAACTTTGCGTGGTCCTTTTTCTGCCTTCAATATAATTTATATAAATATGGACGTTTTAGGTAGTAGGCCAATGGAGAATTGTGACTAGTGAACCATTTATCACAATTTATTATCATTGAAGATATCATTACTCTTGTGGGACTTCGTAGGAGCCTTCCTTTTATACCTCTTGAACTTTATCTCTTTATACTGATCCGTTATATATATTTCATTATATGCATAATAGAGCTGCGTTCAAGGTATCTAGTAGTATATACTAGAACCCCTCCGAGAAAGGGTAACAGAATACATTTCTTAGCACGATATACCAAAGTCTATTTACTAATTCTACCTATACTACTGGTTAAAGGAACTTCCAAATGGGAAGCTATTGACATCTCCGATGCTAACATTGGAGTGTTAAGACAAGCTCATCTCCCGCTTTTGGTATTAAAAGTCTTCCAGGTACAAAAACCCATGATTTAACAACTATGCACAAGCTGTAGGAACCCCTGACAATCAAGGAGGCTGGAAACCCAGCCCTGCTTATCTCAGATCAGGGCTAAATTTATGTCTGCAGTACCATTACTAATATATCCTGCAATCCATACATTTGAATTTGAAGAGAGCTTAAAAAGATCAAATAGATGGAAACATCTGTAATAGGTAGTGCTGCTAAACCTCAATTATTATTTATTTTATTGATGTATGTATTTTGAGCAAAGAGAAGCCATTGGTTGGGTAGTGACTACAATTTTGTAACATATGCTGTTAAACGAGAATTTTACTACTGAATAACTTTATTATCACCAGAGGATATTGTATTATTCAATGTTCTATAAAGTTCAGTAAGTAGTGTTTGAAGCAATACTCAAGATGCTCAACCAGCATATTCATATTATTTATTCTATTAAATTATGTGCACAAAAGAATACCTATTATATTCCTTCAATGTAATCGCCTTACATCAGTTCACCTTCTGACGCACGTGTGGAAGGCCTCGTACGCAGTCAGTCTGCCGATGTGACGCAGGACAGCCATATGGCAGGGTGATGACGTCTGTTTTGTCACAGTGATTCCCAAGAATTGATTTCTTCAATTTGGCGAAAAGGTTGTCACGAAGTACCTGAAAACATTGTTGTACGCTGCACCCATGTGCCACGTCAGTCTTGATCCACGCACGTTGTTCGCCTTTCTTTCCAAAATATATTGCTATGGTGCTTCTACTTTCCTTCTATACTTTACGCCACTGATGCTTTTTTTTTTTTTTTTGACTTAATAACCCAGTCGTTACCACTCACCATACTTCATCGGCTCACTTTCCCTCATCAGCTGCGAGGTTCTTGCAATTATAAGACACACAGGACTGTTTTATCCAACCTTTCGTTTAACTCATGTGTTACAGTGTAATAAATTCTATTGAATCAAAAATATCAAGTAAACTTTTCGTATAGGACAAACTTTTCGTCCTCTTGGCAGGACTCCCTTTCCTGCTCTACCTTATTCTGCAAGGAAGAGTATGGCTCTCTGTAAGGAATACATTTCAATGCACTTCTTTAAATCAAACCTAATCGTAGATAAAAAGTATTGATTAAAGCACCGTAAACATTGAACAAAAGACTGACATATACTGAATTGACCAAGTAGGGGCCATAATTGCTTACCGTTACAAAGAAATTGAAGCTAAATTAAATTGGATAGAAAATTATTTTTCAAAAGAATGAATTTGAAGTAAACTGGCGTATTTACCGTTAGATGTACCCTCTAGACAATGAAAGACTATCTAGTTTCATTGCTTCTATACCCAATCTATTATTATGGTAGTTTTAAAATGAAATTCCGTCATGGTACTTCCCTCATTCTATTTTTATTTTCATTGTATCCAATTGGAAGGTAATGAGAAATGGAAGATAACTGCACATACATATATGTATTTGTAAGTGTGTATGTGTGGATTTTTATACAATGTTTGTATTTGGAGAAACAATTTTATGTAATGAAAAATAATTTTTTCTGTTTTCATTTTCTTTCCAGGGGAACATCCAGCAGCAATGCAACATGGTAGCCAAGCGCATCGTGGGTCCTCTCATTTGTACTGTTTGATATTTTGTGTCTGCTTATTATTGCTGTCCCCCTAACGTTTATTGGTGAACTTACTGTTGGTACACTGAACATTCCGAAAACATAATAATACATACTTTATGAATATATATATATAAGAAAGAAAACATTATGATACAAAAAATTATGTTTATTTATTTTAATTTTTACTTTCCAACACGACATAAAAACGAATCATAATATTGTTTGAAGTCCAAAAGTGTGAATGAAATTGAACGTTAAGAAGAAAATATGAAGAGAATAGTCATGTAGTCAGGGATTTCTTGACAAGTGAAGATAATATATCAGTTTGAGAAAAAACCATGTTCTATAATGAAAAACGTGTGAGTGTTTTGTGGTTTATCAAATGTGATATTTTGAAATATGTATGAGGAACGGTGTTGCATAAGATAAATATAGTTTTCAGTGCGTTAGTGTAATATAAGCTCACAGTGAGGATCGGAACTTCAAAAAACAATCCTTAAAGCATGTCTGAGCATCAAGAATTTTAAAAAATTATAAAATCGAGACATAGTCTCTCTACATGTACCATATATATATACATTATATATACACAAAAATCTATATATACATGCATATATATACATACCTACAAAGACATATTTACAAGTATAACTTATATATACATACTATAAATATAGTAAATTTGCCTTTCTTTCTTCAAACAGAAGAACTATCTACTTAGCTATTTTTATTAACGGATGTTTCTTCCGTTCAAATAACGAAAAATATGGCTAAACCATACAATACCTTAACGTGATTAAACTATTGAAAAAGTAGGTAACGAGATTATGGTTTAACCTATATTCTTCCCGAAGAGACAGGACCAATTATATAAGAAGTATTGAACATGGTAAGTTGTCAAAACTGTGGTGAAGTGTGGAAATATTAGAAAATATTACAAACGAACATCAAAATGATGTGTGTACATATTATTATTTTTCAAAATTTGTGTTGTTAACATTGTGTGAGGCCTACTTTAGAAACAAAATATCAAATTCTAAGGGCCTATAAACTCTAAAGCATAATTACGAATGTAGTAACATATATACTTTGTTTTTTGTTTGTTTTTTATCAATCTTATTCGAAATGAAACAATACCAAGGAGGTTTAAAGAAAAGAATAAGTTTTCCACTGTAATATTTAACATCATTAGTGTGTTGCAAAATGTAAAATAAAAAAGAAAAAGAGAAATAAAGCATTGTTTACAAACAAAAAATCATAATCATAATACGCTTTTTTGAGTAATATATGTAAGTGCTTTTTTTAATATTCAAAATGAACTAGACAGTATGTATATATATCAACTATAAAGAGGGGAAAATTTCGATGAGAAAAACACTGATGAGTTTTCATTAAAAAAAGTTGACTTTCGTGAACGTTTCTTGAAGATCTAAAAAAGATATGAATTGTTAAAGAGAGACTAGAAGTGATGGAAATAATTCTTAATGGTTTAACAAAGGAATATTGATATACGGTCATTAGCAGCAGGTGAGTAAAGCTTTACGTATCATTGTTATCTTCTATCTTTGTTCTTTAATTGTTTTTATTTAATGAATCAATGTTAAGTGGTATGAAATGAGAATATTTATTATTAAGCAAAAGGGATATTAGTTCATTGATTTAACGATATATTTGTGTTACATAAATCAATATGTTTCTAAGAACACAATTTCAATGATTTACTGAACTTCTACCTGAAAGATAAATATGAAAACAATGATTTCAAGAGATTGTGTTTTTATGAAGGAACAAAGAGTAAACATATGAGAAAATGAAGAGGGTTAACTATTTCAAAATATTTGTAAAGAATTAATAAAAATTAAGATGATAATTTATTTCTATTTCAGTTGTATTTTCTAAATCTTTTAACTACAATTCTAAATTATTTATTGTTTAATTTTCAAAACATTGCATTGTAAACAATAAAATCACTAAATTCGAAAATTATTAGTTTTGAAAAATACTTTTACAGGAAAGTAACAACAATTGTTAAAATTACGATTTTTTTTTTTTACATTTTTACGTCCTAATTCAAAGCGAAGTAATAAAGGAAATAGCATGCTATTAATGTTGTCAACGCTCTAGCCTCTCATAATTTAGCAAACTCAAACAGTGTTGGGATTTGTCCAAGGAAAGATGGGTGACCGTTCGTACTCAGCAAATACTGTTGGTGTTGCAACGTCCACTAAGGGTTGTGAGGACACTTTGGGAGCTTTGTGATGGAAAGTAGTAGCAAAATCTGACCTAGAAAGTTAGAATTAACAACTTGGGGAGTCGATGTGCGGACTACTCCAAAGGTGTAACTCCCGCAAGCCAGCTGGTAAGCCCTGTCTCCTAAGGACTGTTACTCAAGGAGTTTAGATTTTGCTATTAACATAGCCCTGAACTACGACTTGAATTCCATGGAATTGACGGGTGCGCAGACTGTCATGCAATGTCAACCCTTACAGTACGAGCAATCCAATCCGATTCCCAATCTCACACTACTGCGTTGCCTTCAAGAGTTTTGAATTATAGAACCCTCCCACCGGTCTGACTATCATTACAGAAATCATAACTAATTAAGTCTTGTTTCTTCGTCTTCTTAAGGTGACGCCGATGAGTTCATCAATAAATTTTATACCGGTGTCTATCTAGCTTAATTTATTCCAGATTTCGTTTCAGTGAGTTTTAGATTAGCTTATTTAAGAAACTGACTTCAGATACAAGTTTTTACCTCTTAGCATTATATTTTAGCTTTATATTTTAATGCCATACGTACCACGATGATAATGCTATAATGAATTCAAATGCTGACAACATGATTATGTAGGATTTAAGTTTCAAATTGTTTGTTTTGCAATTTCAACTCATAGATAATATTATATTCTCTCCTGCTATATAGTATTCGAATTAAAAGAAGGAGTTAGCATTTCTCTTTAATGATTTTATTCTTCCAATTTCTAACTTTTCATCATTATACTTAACCTGGAAAACAAATTTTATTTCCTCCCTAGCACAATAAATTTAAAATGTATTCGATTTTGATTTGATTTTGGAATTAGCTTCTCTTTCAGTAACGAGACTATATGAGATGTGGACCTATAGCTTAATGTGGGACCTAAACAACGTATTTTCTGCCGGGAATCGAACCGCTTAGCCACGAAGTAGCTCAGAAAATGTATTTAAAATAGTTACCAATACTACATAGGCACCGATATATGTAACTTTAGGGGTCTCATTCAAGAATGTGTGTTTCGTTGTCATACATCCATCAAGGTTACAAGCAAAGTTAGTCAGATCTTGGGGTCGAGGAACCTCTCAGCTCCACGATTCGACACCCCTGTATGTGATACGATATGCTTCACAATATTCTCTCTTCCTCTACAATATCTTTATTTAGAACTGCTTCCGTACAATATTTTGTGGAAAGATAAACATATATTTTATAACATGTTATATTCCTTTATTTATAGGTTTAAAATGAATATGTCACAGATTTACAAAGTTTACTATTTCCTTTCTTCTTTTTATATGTGTATCCCTTATGTATTGAACATTTTATTTCCATCTAGTTATATATTGTAATTCAGTATTGTTTCCATTTAGCTAAACACACAATACGATCCTATACGATATTTCGTGTTAAGCTTATCATTAAAATTTGAAAGCTTAAGCCGTAAGACTTCTTCATTCAATGTCTAGCGTAATATTAATAACCCTATGTATATATGTTTAATTACTCCCTATTCTATTTTACTTTCTCTTCCAATATAATTATGAAAATGGTTTGCTTATGAGCTCAAACTAATATTAGAGTTAATTTCTCTTACAAATTTGTGTTTACGTTGCATCTTATGCATAATCATAAATCACAAAATTCGATACTTCCTTTATATTATTAAATAACGTATTACATAATATTTTAGAAAAATATATTACATATCTTTACGGACTACTACGTGCATTAACTTGTATTTTGTTTCTAATGTTAGTAGTAAGGAATGAAACACCAGACAATGTCTCGATAAATTTGTGTATATTAAAGTGTACTTTGGCAAATCCCGTGATATTATTGACAAAATATAACTTTACTATTACATCTGTACCTAAAACAATTTCAGTAATCTATTAAGCCTTCCTAGTTTTGTTCCTACCTTACATTAATCCAAAGGTTCTAGCAATATTTACTTTTCTTTAGCAGCTGTCCAGGTTACTTTCTTTAATAATTGAAATGGCGTAAGGTGTTCTCAAACTTACTGAAGTAGTCGTTTTTTTTGAGCACATAATGAATAAATATCATTCATACAAGGCTTACAATACAAATGTATAATAATATTATTACCAATTATATATATT
Organism: Thermobia domestica; assembly: GCF_964235325.1. Taxonomy (NCBI): domain Eukaryota; kingdom Metazoa; phylum Arthropoda; class Insecta; order Zygentoma; family Lepismatidae; genus Thermobia; species Thermobia domestica. The sequence continues at coordinate 112,813,129 of NC_137465.1, read as the reverse complement.
ACCTGGCAATGCTACTTCAACGAAACCAACTGCTGGATGGCGAGCTGTCAAGATGAAATGAGAATCACCTGCTTCTTGTAAATACTTATTTGTTTTACATCGCACCCCATATCAGCTAGTCATCCCACACTTTTATAGCAATGTCTCAGTCTTAAGAAAGGACAAAAATATGAAGTGAATCACGATTCACTACCACATTACTTTTGCCGTATCCCCCTAATGTCCATTCAGACAATAAAGGTCTTTGTGCATAGAATAAATATGGAAGGAATCGTGCTTCATCTGGAAGTTTTCTAGAGAAAAGATACTGCAGCACAAGTAAACTGAGTCCAAGAAAATAAATTGTTTATTATTGCAGTGTTTCACTTATTTCAATTGAATGCGTGGCACTGTATAATTGTTTGCTGTTATTTACTTGTCTCTGCAATTAGTTTCTTATGTCTACAAGAAGTATTTTTGTATTCTTTTTTAAACACACAAGTAGAAAGCAAATTTATTTACTTTCTCTTGTGTAATATCCTTAAACAGCTGTACTTATTTCCTTTCTTTAGTTCATGATACATTGTCTGATTCAGTGTTTTGAAAACTCTGGTTAGATCTTCAGTACCAGGTTCTGATGGCATTTAGCTGACTTTGGATCTACTCACAATATGGAAAATTCTTTGGAAACTTTTAAAGCAATCTTCAACGCTACTGAGCTGGATAAGTGTTTTGGTAACTTGGACAACAAAAGAGGGTCAGACATCAGAGATCAGATAGAAAGAAAGAAGAAACGCCGAGAGTACGAAGTCTCTTTACCTAAAAGTGGAGCATAGTAAAATTATTCTCGTAATCAATAACTACCTTTTGAATCCTAGAGAATAGAGACTTAAGCCACAATATGTTCTCTGCAATATTAATTTTGATTTTCTAAGCCGGACTAAGCTATTTAAATCAGATTCGAATTCGTTTCACAACGCTGAGTCAACATCGGTGGTAAATGTCTCCATGGAAATAGAACACAAAATCAAGAAGACTAAAGAAAGGCAATATAATAGTTTAAATACTTCAGGTAGTTACATTTAAAATATTCGAATTATGAAAACAAATTATTAGCAGTAGCGTGGTATTGCGAATTTTGTTTATCTTTTTTTATTTTCTTTATGTATGAACAAGTTTTATGTGCTAAACCTTTGTTTAAACTAAAATGCCTATGAACGAAAAATCAGATCTGCACAAACATCGAAAATGAATTATTTCCTGGAATGTGTGGGCGAGACTTGTGTTTAAATGAACTGAAATGCAGATTCAATCTACATTGATACAACTAGAGTAAGAATTTCAAAATATTTTGTGTTCTGTAAACAGATAGCTAGAAACAGAAGAGTGCAAGGTTCGTTTTCTCGGCAGCAGACATTTAGAAAGAAAAGAAACGTGACCAATGAATCTGATATCACATTTTCTTATGACAGTAATAGTATGAGGAATGATTTCAGTCGTCACAATTAAATCAAATCAAGAACTGACGCTTTTCAGTATGTTTAGTTCAAAAAATGATAAATAAAACAGATTTACCGTTGGTTTAAAACGTTCAAAATTACCGTTTATTTTCTGGACACATTCAAGCCCTTGTGATCAGTATAATAGTAAAAGAAAGCTTACAACAATCTCGCTGTTTAACATATTGTTACTAACGTTACTTGAAATGAAAATATGCATAAACATACAAACTTTAAAATTGCTTGCTTATAAAGTTTTTGAAATACCTCGGATTATGCCATAACATAAGCTCTCATATCTATTCCTAGAATTGCCATGAAAATTCAATGTATATATTCGATATTTTATAACATTTTCAACGAATTAACCAATTGGAACAGAGTTTCCAATACTCTACAAAGACAATATTCTCTCTCTCTCTCTCTCTCTCTCTCTCTCTCTATATATATATATATATATATATATATATATATATATATATATATCAGTTGAATTAATATTAGTTGACTCTTTCCGAAGTTACTAAGAATCTAACATATAAGGAGTCTAAACCATGTTTTGCTGTGAGTGAACTTCTACTACCAGTGTTCGAAATTCAAACAAGAATAGTTTTTTTTACTTACCATATTTATTGAATTGCTTTCTCAGTAAACAGGTTTTTCCAAAATCATTGTGCGAATTTGAATCAATGTCACACAAGATTCAAGTACAAAAATAGAAAAGAGGAAGAAAAGAAAGAAAGAAAAAGAAAAGAAACGAAATCATTCTTAAAATCTTGAGTTTCTTCACAATATTTAATCGCTATCAAATAACAGCCGTTTCATCAAGATAAATGGAATTATTTGTTCTTCCCGTTACTTCTTTTGCAAGGATGAAGTATTTTTCATTGAAACTCCAGGCATATTCACCCTAGTTCATTACACAGAGTGAATTTTGTTCTTGTGTATAATAAATGTTCTATGTGCGTACTCTATTACATTTATAAATACTTTCTTCTGTTTTCTAAATGTTTAAAATATTTTTGAAAAATTGAAAGTTAAATCTTGCCAGTAAACATGTGTAGTTCATAGCTTAATAGCGCTACAGACTTAATGCTTTCATGGTGTAACGTATACAATTAGGAAGGGTTGATTAATTATTTGAATGAAAACTAAAAACACATTTTAGAAGACATTCCTGTAAATCAATTTGTAAGATCTTTGTTAGTGTAAGGTAGAGACTTTGGAATAGACATTTTATAATTGAATCGGTGAGTAGAAAAAGAAGAACATTCCAAAAATTAAGGATAACATTCCAAGATAACAATTTCTCCATAACTAAATATCCAATCCCATTACGTTTTTAGAATTTTGGGAAATGAAAGGTCTTAACATACGCTACAAATCTCCTATAGAGATATTTTTACGTAAGCAATGGTATTTTCGGTAAGCAGTTTTACTTTTCATTCTTTAAAAGTAACGTGTTGGGAAATATTCTCCTTTTTCTACTCACTGATTCCTGTAGTTGCCACGCAATATTCTGCCAAGATTAAAACTAATGAATCTCGAATATAATACGATAAATAATTAACTATAAAAATGGATGTCAGCAGAGTTTAATTTTTAACAATAAAGATGCCGGTACGCTTGATCTCATGTTCATAATGGTTAAAAAGTTGCATACCTTTCATTGTAAATAATAATGTGCAGTAACATATCACTGCAACCTTGCAACTTTGCAACTAAGAAATCTTATGTACATATATATAAAGATGCTTTAAAATGTCTGATTCTTACATCTTAATTGTATAATACGATGAACGTAATGATAATTAATATTTCTTAGTGATTTGTTTCTTGGTTTTTCCTCTTTCTGTAAATGGGTGAACGTAAACTGCAAATGTTTGTCTTCAAAAGGCATTAAGAGTTCTACAAATAGTGAATATCAATAACAACACACATACAGTACATTGTTCACATAATGTTCTTCAGAATACCAATCAAGCTACCAAAATGTTCTACAAACCTCTACTAAATTAATTGATAAACTTTGTGGAAAAAATCTAAAAATCTTTAACTTAACCCTCTTCCTAATAATGAATAAAAACAATTAATTGGATACATTAAAATATTAACTGAGCAAAGGCTCCTCTGCGGAGAAGGTACTAAGCGGGAATCTCAACAGAATATTTGTATTGGCTTTCAGTTTAGTCGAACTTCACCGACAAACAAATTTGTTGGGATTATTTCGTTGTGGGAGATCACTCCTTTCAAAAAAAGAAAAACACTGGTCGTTCAGAGCCTTTATTGTTTATATTACCGTGCAAAAATGGAATGAAAAACTGGAGTCGCGAGTACGTACCAGCGAGCGAGAAACAGAACGGCCCAAATATTTCTTTTAGTCTGGATACAATTAACTGACTTCAAGAAGGAACAAAGATTCGCAAATCTTTTCAAAGAAAAAAAGGAAAGCAATTAAAAACTGATTTCCAATAAAACTATACTTTTCTATTTGGTATTTTTGAAGTTTCTCGTCATCTTTATAAGACAGAAGAGACAATATTCCGTTCTCGTTTAAAAAGGTGCCGGTACGCCATACCGTTAGTAAAAAAGACTGGGTGTCAATATGATTAAATAACTAAATGATGAGTGCATAATGAGTGTGTGCTCCGAATGATCTTTGTTTTTACTTTCTGAGGAAGTCAGAATGCTTACGCTTGCACAGAAATCCACTTTGTATGAGGAAAAGATTAACAAACTCAGAAATCTAAAGTATTTCTGGGATTTTGAAACTGTACAAGGATGAGAAAGTTTTGCTTGTGTAAACTCTTAACTAAACACAAATATTTCCTCAATTAGAAAGAAAGAACGTAGAACTGTGACGTAAACAATGTTGGTACGTGTAGGGTTGATACGTTAATTGAATAATAAAATGGTTGGAGATCTTTGCACTAACTAAAGGACTTTTAAAATAATAGCAGTGTTTGCCAATCTTAATGGTATCTTTTCACAGTTTTAAATCAAGACAGAAGTAAACAAAGAGATAGGTTGTTGTTGAAGCTCCTAAAATTAAAAATTCCTTTCTTGAAATAAGAAAATTATCTTGAAAACTTCTCTGTCTTTGATGCCTTTGGTGCACGGAGTCTCTGGTTTGATACCATATAAGCTTTGTATTGGACAATATCCAAGTTTTAAATTCATAAAGAAAAAATACTTGCTTTAATGTTTTATTCATGGTACACATTTATGCTTATCTGTTCAAGAACAGACTCTTGACCTCTTGAATACAATATATTGAAAATAAGTGTAAGTTCCTTTATTTGGAGTTTGTTGATCAAGCTATAAGAACCCAACCATCATGCGTCTTAATGAGTGTTGGATAGGTGACTCTCAATGATCCTGAATCTTAGAAAGGAGAGTAGGGATTTTCTATTACCCAGCGTCTTAGAGAATTCGGCAATTAGGCACCTCTCAATGACTGAGAATCTTAGAGAGGAAGTAAAAGATCTCAATGAACATATGTCTCAGAGTGTGTAGCAGAGGTATCTCTCAATGACTATGCATCTTAGAGAAGGGCTTAAGGTGTTCTCAATGACCAGGTATCTTAGAGAGGGTGCTCTTGATGACCATTCGTTTCAGAGAGTTGGTAGTTTGATCAACCGGGCGAGATTGATGTCTTCTGTGGTGTCCAGTCTCCTTTTATGCAAAAATGTTGCTGACTGCTTGCATTTGCGTCACTTGCCGATTGTTGACGATAGTAAACAACGTCTTCTTCGTGGCTGTCATCTGAAGAGTGTTTACTTAAAGCATATGGTGTAGCATATGGTGTAAAAGCACATGGAATACTTAATTCGTGACGTTAGATTTGTGACGTTAGTTCATACCTATGTTGTATTGCTAAAGTGAATTTCTCACCAGACATGAAAACCGACACTTCATTAGCACGAACCTAATACGCATCTTATTGAGGAAGATTATAGCCCGGAAATCCTCTTTTGCGTACGCCATTGCTCTGATCTAAATCGGAATTCGATTTATGTTACCATAAAATTTTTTAACCACATATTCATTAATATTACCTAATTAATCAATGTAAAAAATGTTATCGTTGTCATATGAAGCATTTACGAAACATATGCATTCCATTGTGCAGCTTGCACATTGTTATTAATAGTTAGAGGACGAAATGAACAGATTGAAATATTGAAAGTACTTCCTGAGTTATTTGATAGTTTGACATTTTGTAATTTAATACAATACAGATTATAGAAATAAAACTAAAACGTAAAAATTCTACTTATAACTGAAGGCAAATATAGACGGGACTTAGTGTTATTCATGGAATATATATATATATATATATATATATATATATATATATATATATATATATATATATATATATATACAGTATATACAGGGTATTAATGAACTATACCGACAAACTTTAAGAGGTGATTGCTCACATCAAAGTTCATATGAACCTATTGCGAAAAGTGCATAGTTTCAGAGTTAGGGCTGTCAAAAATCGCGAAAAAGCTGTATTTCAACAGGCTGTATTTCGAATTCCAAAACCTGTGGATGATGGTCCTTATCAACTTAAAAGAAGTTTCGCATACACAATCCAAAAATGCTTTAGCGTGGGAGACCTGGGTTCGATTCCCGGCGGAGCCCATGTGGTTTGGATTGCACGTTAATCAGTAGGTCCCGTCTCATATCGCCTCGCTGCTGAAAGGGACGTTAAACTGAAAATCAACTCCACTCAACAATCCAAAAATGCATATTACATCAATTTTCAATGGGTGTGCAGGTTATTCTGTACAGGGTATAATTCTCAATATGCTCTCAATAGAGTTTTAGATATACCCTAATTTCAAAGAGGGTTCAAAGTCGGTAGGAGGTAAGCCTTGACAACAATCGACATCCAGTGTTTTGGAGGAAGTGTTAGGAACCGGCAGATCCATGTTTTGTGTGTGTGTGTGTGTGTGTGTTCGGAATAACGTGTGATGCGATGTATTTCGTCACGGTATATTTCACGTTTTCTTCACTTATAAGCATGAAGGTAAACATCGCAGCATGCTCTTTCCAGAGTACTAGAGACCGTGCTGTTGACGATCTTTAACACTTCCGACATCGCGCCAAAGGATTCCATGTTCACTGCTGTCAAGGCTTATAGTTTGCTTACTTTGGACCAATCATAAAATCAGAACATACCTCAAAATTCCGTTGATGGCATGTCTGGGAATTTCACCCTGCAGGAAATACTCTGCACACCCACTGAATATTAATGAATTATGCATTTTTGGATTGTGTATGCGTAACTTCCGTTACGCTGATAAGGACCACCACTCCACGATTTCTCGAATTCAAAATAGGGCCTTTTGATGTTTGACTTTTTCGCGATTTTGGACAGCCTTTGTTTTCAAACTATGCACTTTTCTCACAGGTCCATAAGAACTTTTTGATTTATTTTGATGTAAGGTATCACCTCTTACAGTTTGTCGGTATTGTTCATTAAAACCCTATATATATAGTGGGTTGAATTCAGGTAACGTTTTGGTGTGGGTAACGAAACATGGTGAAATTGGTGCTCCGTGGCGTCCTGATAGTGGAAAATGAAAGCAGTTTGTATTTAAGTCCTGTCTAGGGAGGTCAAGCTTACTTCGAATAGATGGAGTTTCTATCTATTACAGCCAGATATGAAGTACATATTGTATACGCATTCTGAACTGCTACCTGCAGTATTATAGAGGTACAGATTGCAGACAACGTCGGATCGGAGTTCCATCCAGTTACAAACTAAAATGTGTTAAGAGTAATTCATTCCAGATTAATTTATGTGTTTGAAGACACCACATTGTAGCTTGCTTTTGTTGTGTTTTCAATTACTACTACAGTGTAGAGTGAAGAGCAAATATTCTCAAATTCTTACATGCTAAAGCAACTAGCAGCACAAACTCTAATACAAAATTACAGAAGGTATTTCTGTTCTAGAATGTTTGATTTGTAGTATTGCACCATGTCGAGAAGAATTACCAAATACTCTAGTACAAACAGCAGATACATATTTCACATTGCGTTCAATATCAACCGAATACACTGATACTTTGATAGTATAATTTATTGATTACACACAGAATATGGTCGCTTTCGTCATCAAGTAAAGATGGGGGAATATAGGAGTACTCTCCCAGTCTATTAGTTCCATTTAGGTAGTAGCATTGAGATTGGTTTTTTGCTGCTTTTTATCAAAGCAGCGGACTTGCACACTGCTGGGAGTCTTCTTTCTTGCTTGAAGAATGTGCCGACATGAAAATGTTCTTTTGCGTTCCTATTCATCAGAAATGTCAGCGAAGAACAGGTTTTCAGAATCGCAGAAATATGAGTTATTTAGGAGGACGAGGAGATTTATGATCTGATCATCAGGAGGAAGTTTTTGATGTAGTGATACCATGAAGTAATAATTCTTTGCACCATCTTGACAGTATGGATGGAATATAGAACCATATAGGAGCATAGAAGTTTAGTACGAATCGTACCAAACATTTCACTTCCTCTGAAATATAGAATCGAAGTAGTCGGTTAGCTTTAGTTAGCTATCGTGCATGGCTTGAAGCACCTGTCTGTGCAGTTTTCAAGTATCGCAAAATATTAGGATTCGAATTGTGCACCCCTTGCTGAATTAACATGCATATCCTTAGCAAATACAGCTGATCAGAACTTAAATCTTTCGTCAATGGCTCAGGAACATCAATTACAGAACCTGAAATAGGTTGAAACCTGGTAATGGGCTTGGTCTGAGGGCCAAATAACAGCAGCTTGGAAATAGGTCCTTCGCGTGTCGTTGGACCAGTTGTTCTTTCATCAAGCACACACATGATTCTACCAACGTATCCGTGTCATTCGGTTGGTGTTGAACGCAATGTCAAAGATGAATCTGCTGTTTGTACTAGGGTCTTTGGTCATTCTTCTCGACATGGTGCAATAATGCAAACCAAACATTCTCGAACAGAAATACCTTCCGTGCAGACGAAGTCTAATTTTGTATGAGAGTTTATGCTGCCAGTTGTTTAGCATGTAAAAATTTTGAGAATATTTGTTCTTCACTCTACGCTGTGGTAGTAATTGAAAACAACAAAAGTAAGTTAATGTTGTGATCTACAAACGGATCTGGAATGAATTATTTTAACACATCTTAGTTTGTAATTGGATAGAACTCCGATATGACATTGTCTGCAATCTGTACTACTATACTACTGCAGGTAGCATTTCAGAATGCGTATACAATGTGTACTGCATAGCTGGCTGAATTAACGTAAAATCCATCTGTTCAAAGTAAAGTTGGCCTCAATAGACAGTACTTAAATGGAAAATCCTTATGTTTCCGACTATCAGAACACCACGGAGCGCCAAGTTCACCATGTTTCGTTACCCCATCAAAAATGTTACCTGAAATCAACCCACCCTAATATATATATATATATATATATATATATATATATATATATATATATATATATATATATATATATATATATATATATATATATATATTAGTGTCCAGTGAAGAAATACATATATTTTGGGAGGTGATAAAGGAGGCCAGCCTAAGCAAACAAATGCATATCAGTATATGGTCTATTTCCCCTGGTTTCCGAAAAATTGATTGAGAAGGTATAATTGTGTGTCGGAAACCTGCTGAGTTGCAATTAAGTAATTGTAGCACAGTCTTAACTTGATGTATTGATGCAAATTATACCTCATTAAAAGGTTAAGCAGTAGTATTTTAGGCGGTACACTGATTGTCACAGTAATGTCCAAGGGAGGGAAGGAACAGAAGGAAATTTAAATATTTCCTTCCAAAATGATTTCCTATTATTGAGTGGCAACTGTTACTTGACAAACAGAAACATTAATAGCATATTATACTGTATATCTAAGATGTTGTGAAAGTTGCACCTTGGCCTTTGGAATAGTAATCCACCAGAAAATCCTTACTTCTGCCGCTGCATTATGAGGGTGATTCGGTGTTGTGTTCTGTGGTGTATTAGGATTTAAAGTTTTAATGGTACTACGATTCGTTGATAGCAAACGCATTTACTGTTTCTGTATTTTGTATTTTGCGTGTGTATGTACTTTATTTTGTTCATATGAGTTTACCTATACTAGCGTTGAACAACTAAAATACCAATATTAATACACTTTACATAACACTGTCATTGTTGCTTAATTATGGACTTGAAGTAACAGGTTCCTTTACTACAAGGTTACCATATGTCAACCTATGTAGATATGTTCGGATTTTGAGAATACAAATTTCTGTTCGCATACATTTTCTTAAATTCCTTAATTTGTCTGTACTTTCTACACTGAAGTGTATTGTCAATTAAATTTTAAACATTTCAAATATAAAAGTATGATTTGTTCTTGATATTCAAAGAAGAATTTGACAACAACAACAACAAAAAGGAAAGATTACTACTGGAAAATATGAATAGGCGGAGTCAAAATGGTATTGTATAAGTACTCTTGTCCAATATTTTTTGTTCATTTCAATTTATTTTGAATAGTGTTTTAAAAGCAAAATTGGTAGTAAAATATGAAAATTACCATTTCAAAGTTAATACTTTTATACCAAGTTAGCCAAATAGAAATGTGTTTGTATTTTCTAATTTCAGAATACGATAACCCTATCTTTGGTAAATGAACAGTCCATTAGGAACTACTTGTAAAAGTGAAGTGTGTCGTTCGGTTTTTGTTTCAGTACTATTGCAGCTTTTGTTTCAGTACTGTACAAGTAATATAACATATACCTAGGTATTTATTCATAAATTTCAATCGGAAGGGGTAGTTAAATTTGACTATTTTTTTTTTATTGAGAGCAACCTTCTGTGCGAGGTTTGCAGCACAAGCCCTGAACATTTGTTTGAACAGCATAAGGACATTGTTGACTACAGTGACAATTTAAGTTGTGTACACTTTAAAACACTTTTTACATAATATAGATATACGTTTTCATTCTTCATTTATGAACTAATACGTATTATACAGTGATAGTTACTTGTATTGGTGCTGTATTAACATAATCTATTCAGCTTTGTTCCGATCCTCTTTGGAATATTTAGTAATTTAAGGAACTATTACTTAACAGATAGTAAATGAGTTTATTAAAATTGAAATTCATGCCGTGTCACTTACTTTTCGAAATGAAATTCTCAATGGAAATATTTTCTCCATTTTAGGTGTGAAAATAAATTATCTCCTAATAATAATTTTTAAAGACCTGACATCAAACAAAATTAACAACATAAAGGTATTACTATTGAATATAATGATTCAAAAGAAATACAAATATGAACTAAAATCAGTACTAAAAGTAGTAATTGATCCTCCGTGAAACGTTGTCATTTGAATTAATGTTTAACGCATGCAAAGAACGAAAAGCAATAGCTAATCAGTGTCACGATCAATTTCTCCCACTTTTTTCTCAACTTGTTTAAACTGTTAAAATTTGGATCTTTTAACTTCATTGAAAAGCTTTAGTATCTGTGAAGAAAAAACGACGCTACGACGCATACGAACAAAAAGAGAAAATATCGTACAAATGCATCATTAAGATAAAGATCTCATTAAAGCAAAGCATATTTCGGATCGTTTTAATGGCATTCATTACAGCATTGTGTGCCTCTGTGTAATTAAAGCGAGATAGCAGAACCATCTATCTTTGAAATTTTGAAGTTAACTTTTTTCCTTTTCCAATGGCAAATGGAAAGATTTCTAATTGTCAATAACTCTTTATTCTAATTTGGTTCAAGGCCACAGAAATCCATCGTAGATGTTAATAAAAGTTGAACAATAATTTAAAAATTAGGTTTCCCTTTCTTTTATTATTAATTTTCCTTTTAACTTCTACCAAAAGAGTGCAAATACATGGAACGGTATGTTTTCTTAATAAATGTCTGCATAGCTTTACACACGAGCAAGCATTAACAAATTTTGTGGTGCTTCAAATACTACATCATGTTTGATATTTAATAACAAGGTGCTACCACTGAAATTTTTAAAGTCACAGCAGATATGTTCTTGAATTTCTTTATTTGAAAAATATTCTTTGTAAGTAAATTTTAGAAATATATTTTCTGTTTCGAGAATAAATAAAAATGTATAAAAACTGAAGAAAACAAAAAATGAGTCAATTATTTTGCTTTTATTGGCAACAACTTTCTCTCGAATTAATATACAAATTTGGATGTTTATCTACGGTTTACGTCACAAAAGTTCCAGGATTAAGCTTGTAAATAATTATTTATTTAACTTACTAACTAGTGGTCTAAGATCTTGTTAAAAATATTTCCATCAGCTATCTTATATAACTGACACCCTTTTTAAAGGTCATGGAAGCAAGCAGAAGAGGTTCATCCGGGGTGTTTCTCTGTACATTTGTCATAGCCATTGCGATCGGTTGTATATCTTCTTAACCTTCTCATTCATGGGCTTTGTTTGAGAATGATATTGGTAGCAGCAGCTTCATCTCCTGTAATAGCGTTTAACAGAAAAATAGGATCAGTTCACCAGTTTACCAGAAATTGTTAGTTAGGTTACTTTCTGTTTCGCTCTCAGGGTATGTGTGGCAAAGGACACATATCCCTACGCAATAACAGTTCTTCTAATACTATATGAACAGTAATATGATCTTGACATTACCGAGACTGTCTCAAGTGATCTACGTCTGTAGTATTACGTGAGTTTGACTAGCAGCTAACTCTGAGATCATCTTGCACTGAATTTTGGTTCATTCCCGTTCTGCCTAATTTTTGAGACAGGGAATTTTATGTGGGGATCTTTTAGGGAAATACAGCACGGAAATATTTGACTCTTAGCGTGTTTTTATGCAGATTGTAACTCAGGTACATAATAATGATTGTAATAACAAGGACGAGGACAAAATCTAAGCAGACAAACTTCAACGAAAATTCTGACGAGACGAACAAAATCCAAAGAACAGAATCATACGAATATATATCGGGTGTACCAGTGCACACCATATATGATTATTTTTACCTTCTAGGCCTATTGTCAAATATATTCTATAATGTTATCGGTAATTTTTCAATGTACTGAAATACTCTTTTCTTTTCGAAATACTGAAAAAACAATAAAACGTAAAAATGTTATAACTAATTAATTAGACTGGCTTTAATTAGTTTCACATACACCCATCTGAAAATATTGGGTACTTCTATTTAATATACCTTTAAAATACGTTCAGCATATTATTGTAAGACCATTCATTTTAATTACGAAAAGTTACTCTGATGTTATTTAATTTCTTTTTTAAAAGTCATCCCTATGAGATAGCATATAACAGTCTTTCATTTTGAGTATTATATAAATATTTATTTATTTTCATTCTGAAATATTGATCAAATTTTTTTAGCAAACAACAAAATGCGAAATATATACTTACTGTAACAGTCTTACGTTTTTTATTGGGTTTTCAGTATTTTTTTTAAAAAATGTTATTTCAATAAAGTGAGAAGTTACAGTTAATATTTTAGATGCATGACAGTTGATGAAAAAAATAACCATCCTTTTATTAGACTTCGGCTATGATTCTATTCCTTCTTCCTTGAATTTTTCCTTTTTTTTTTAGAATTTTCTTGGATTTTGTGCTGCATTTCTAATAATCTGTTTAGGAATTCTAACAAATTCTGTAAGAAGAATAACTATATTTTTAAGTTTCATCATACATTTTAGATGTTATCCCACTTGTTGTCAGAAAAATGACTAGAATACAGTTCTGTTATTAACAGTGCTATTCGCACCTACTTTAGTAAAGATGAATGTGATTTTTTTTAAATACCTACAAGGAAATGGAAAACTGTTTGTTGTTGTCAGAAAACGGTTTGACATTATAACTGAATCGAACACAAAACAAACTTACTTCCGTTTAATATCAAGTCGTTTCACAACAAAAGTTCATTCGGATTTCCAATAAAGGTACTACAGTAACATTCTCATGATATGTTTGGTCATATATAAGCAAGCAATGCATGAGGATGCATAAGGTGGCCCTTAAGAAATAGTCACAGTCTTCTACATTACAACTCATATTTCGGCATCACCTTATCAGCTGATTTGTCTTCTGTAGATAGTAGGAATACATTTATCAATACCAGATATTGAAATACTTGTATGTTTCTTGTAGAGTTTCAATCAAATCAAAATGCCAGATAATCGAGGAGAAAAGGGATTTATAAGATGTTCCAGTTTGCTACTTTGATTGGCTACTGGGTTCACCAGTAGCTAACCAGCGTTCAGTACACGAACCTTCTATGTTAATGTTAGAAGTAGGAGAGAACTCGAAGGAACCAAAGCGAGTTGAGCAGAAAGTCAAATCATTGAGAAGAGGGCTGGAATCACGTGTAATAGACTTGATTGCTTACGTATATGCGGTTGCATACTGTTTTCATTTAGAACAGTGATGAATAGATGTTGTTTTAAATTGCATTGTCTGTATTGACGATATGTGGTATTTAGTATTGCTAGTATTTACATTGATAATATATGACATATTGCATCTAGTATAGAATCATGTATAGAAGACAAATCACCTGATCACGTGGTGCCAAAAAAGGAGTTGTGATGTAGAAGACAAAGGCTCTTTCTCTTAAAGGATCGCCTTATGCATCCTCTCGTATTTTTTGTTTAATATATGTCCAAACATGTCTTGAGGATGTGTACTGTGGCACGTGTTAAGCATTGCTGGAGATAAACTACTGAACATCCGAATAAACTTTTGCAATGAAATGAAATGAAATTTTTACGTTCCACCGTTATGCCAGCAAGGGATAAAGGAGACGGTAATGATGAGAAATGAATGAAATGGTAGAATGAAGAAAATGGGAGGAAACGAAAGAACCCCAAGGAAATCCACGCACATGGTATTTGTCCACCACAAAGTTCACTTGGCGGGAGCAGGGTTTGAACCCGAAACCCCATGCACCAGAGGTGAACGACCTACCACTGAGCCACCGCGGCCCTTATGAATAAACTTTTGTGAAATGACTTGATATAAGACCGAAGTAGCTTATTTTATGTTTGTTTCAGTTACAATGTCAAACACCTTTCTTGTAACTGAGTCAATCAATTTATCATTTCCTTGCAGGTATTAAAAAATACATTCATTTTTACTAAAATAGACGTGAATAACGCTGCTAATAACAGAACTATACCTAGTCATATTTTCGAGAAGAAGTAGAATAGCATCTAAAATTTATGGTGAAACTTGAAGTTTTAATTATTCTTCTTATAGAATCTGTTATAATTACTAAATACAAATTCCCTAGAAAAATTCCCCCTGCACAGAATTCCCTTTCTCGAAAGATTAGGCAGAATGGGAATTATGTTTCTACAAAGTGCTGGAGGACCTTCAGGCAGAACGGGAAGCCACCAATCTCTGCTAACCAAAATGTTTTATCTCATTCAAATATACTGTTATTCGATAATGACATATGATGATTGTATCTTATTCCATATTTCATTGGGAATTTTCAGGAGCTTAACACAGAGCTTGAAGTAACTTGTCTTCTAGGAATCCACATTCATTACGTCACTCACTAAAGGCGCCAACAAACAGGGTAGTGGGTTTTTAAGTACAACCGTGTCACTTAGTGAATTTACATGGTAGTACTTCTAGGACTATGCATATTCAGAACACATATCATCATGGGACACATAAGTTCCATTTCTCGTGTTTGAATATCACAGACTAATATTTCGAAAATATTTCTGGAACTTTTCTGACAAAGTTTTATTATCATTCTCAGCAACCCTCATTATTTTGACACAAGTAACACTCAATGTACTATTATCCATTTGTTGTTTTTCTTTAGTTGCCTCACATTTGATTGTAGACTTTCATTTAATTGTTCCTGTACAGCGTTTCAATATATACAGTACTTGTTTTCCTTTTATAACAAAGCTCCTCAGTACTGTCTTCTTATTCTCTACACACAGTCGGATAATTTTCATATTCGTGGTTCCATCCTCATATAATTTCAGACTTACACAGGCGTTTTCCAATCCTGAAGGTCAATCCCTTTCAACCTCTCAAAGCTGGCATTAGAAATGTGTAACAAAAATACTAGTTTGTCGGTTGCAAGCTTGATTTAAACTTGTCGTTGATAACATAATATAAGACTAACCTTCAAGTTTCTTTAAACTAATACACCTGCAATAAGCCTAATTTTCAAGACCATGCATGTACATATGTACCTCAAACAACTTGAGATAAGCATGGGCGCGCAAATTATCGCAAACCCACGCGAATAGTATCAAATGAACAAATGAAGAGAATGGTAGCCATAATTGGAAATGAAAAATTAATTAAAGGTTTATAATTCCAGGCTATCCAGACTCGTTGTATGCCTTATAATTAACGTTTTCCTAAGCCAATCATACAGAAAATCTCTAGGGTTAATACTATTGTGGCAAAATCCAGACAAATTTAGATTTACCTTAGATAAAATTGCTTGCTAGGCCTTAAGATACTTTTTCCTAAAATCTTTGTTTGCAGTTTGCTATTTTAAATTCTCGCTCACATTATTTGTTTCATGGTATCATGATGAAAACAGCGTGTTCACAATTTGTTGGAGACATAAATTTTAACTGATTTTTTTTAAAAAAAGTAATATATTCAAGACGCGTATGTCAAGCGTTATAAAATATCGTTTATTTTTTTTAAAATATAGTATATCTACAATTATTAAGTACAAGAAGTTGAGAGAATTTTTAAAGAAACATTATTTTCCTTTCAGTTTGGTTTTAATTTGATATATTCGCTTTAATAAGATGAAAACATCTACAGCAGAAGTAGTAATATATTGAATAATTTTAATAATAGATTCCTAATTTTGCAAAAAACTTTCAGGGTTTTCCGGGTACTTTAAAAGCGGAATGTAAAGGTGCAACCTTTCAACTTAAATGTACGTGAGATCTTAGCCGTCAAGTTTTTTCTATTATTATTATTATTATTATTATTATTATTATTATTATTATTATTATTATTATTATTATTATTATTATTATTATTGTCAAGAATCTTTTCTGTTCCTTACTTTTATTTGTAGCAATTTCATTTCTCCTACATTGGACTTTCATCTAAAATTAATTGTGAAATTTAACATTATATTGTTAGTCAGGAATTGAATAAAGGTCTCAGCCATCAAAGTAAAGTTGTTAGTCATTTAAAAAGTATGTTGTTCAAGTGCAAAATATTTTGTGTTTACAGTTCCACGACAGCCTTAATTAAATATTAGGAAAGTTTCAAGTCGTTTGAGTTCTTAAATATACAATAAGTCACATTGACTATTATCATTATCATAGTCATTTTGGTATTACTCACAGTTCACTTGACATAAACTGAGAAACTTCCATACATTACGGTCATCAGCGAACCTCTTCACCTTCAGGTAGGATTTTCTATTTTAATGCCACCCATTAACTGTAGTCTTTCTTATCTCTACCTCTTTTTTATCTATCACCGTATTGAGTGCCAAAGTTCCTTCTTATATAACCTTCCTCATTATAATTTGATCTAAAAATTTTCTTTTCTCACAAATCATTCTAACATTTCAAATTTTTAACATTTCCTTCTTTTTCCATTCGGTCCAAATAATTATTTTCATCCTTCTCCACACACACACACACACACACACACACACATATATATATATATATATATATATATATATATATATATATATATATATATATATATATATATATATATATATATATACAGGGTGGTCGTGCATGAATGTCGGAAAATTCGTGAGATGACTCTACAGGTAACACCTAGCAAAAAATGTCATATGAACATTGGGTGAATGCGGCTTCGTTTGGACGCTAGAGGCGTCGAAATGTCACCTTCCGAGGCGGCAATTTGCAATATCTCAAGAACAGAGAGAAATACGAATGTCGGGTCAAAACATATCAAAGGAAACCCCATCCGAAGAATCCAATTATGCATAAGTGGTGGCGAAACAGTGGCGACGCTAGAGGGGGCACAAAGAGAGTGAATGAAACATGGAGAAAAGTGAACAATTTACACTGAAAAATTGTAGGAGGGGATGTTACTTGGAATATGCAACAACAAATGTTAATGAACAAAGGCAATAACGGCTAGTCTGTAGGGACTTTATGGGAGGCGGATTGTAGGAATACAGTATCTTTGTAATGGTGAGAAATAGGAATGTCGGGTCAAAAGATATCAAAGGAAATGCCATCCGAAGAATCCAATTATGTATAAGTGATGGCGAAACAGTGGCGGCGCCAGGGGAAGCACAAAGAAAGTGAATGAAACATGGAGAAAAGTTGAAATTGGTGAAAACACAACTATTTGAAAGCAATCAGGAAACAAGGAATACAACTCTAGGTGTACTGTATGATACATGTCCGATGACAGAGGGCGCATAGCTACAGTAGATGGAACAAGGGGGCGTGCAGAGCGTCGCGTAGTAGAGTTAGTTATAGGAGTAGTGAAAGCGTGGGTAACGAGAGCGTTCGCATCGAAGGTGCAGAGGACAGCGCACAGTTCATTCGTACTGAATGGGGCAATGATAGTAATAGCACAAGCGTTTTAGTGCTACACTCTACACGCAGGGCAGTAATCCATGTGTATGTGAATGTGGTTTACTTTGTGTCGTGTGAAACAGTGTTGATGTTGACAAGCGCTATGTGTAATGCACCACAATGAATAGGGTAGTATACACTAACGCCGAAATGGCAGATATGCATTTGATGTACGGCTTAGCGGAAGGTAATGCAGAAGAAGCACGTAGGTTATATGCGGAATGCTACCCAGATCGACAAATTCCAGCACCGGGGATGTTTATTCGTATTCATCAGCGATTGCGGGACACTGGGTCATTCCTTCTCAACACAGACATTCCGAGACGACGACGCGTTCGAACACTCCCACTGGAAGAGAGGGTACTCCGACATGTGACCCGGAACCCGAGTATTAGTACCCGACGAATAGCAAGGCAGGAACATGTTTCGCATCAAGTCGTGCTAAGCATCTTGCATACTAATAATCTCAGACCATACCACGTACAACGAACGCATGCGTTATACGATGGTGACTATGAAACCCGACGACGTTTCTGTCGTTGGTTATACCGCCGCTGCCGTGTATCACCAGCCTTTCTAGCACAGGTATTGTTCTCGGATGAGGCATTATTCACACGGGATGGCATCACAAATTTCCACAATGACCATCGATGGGCACTCAACAACCCGCATGCAATTGTAGAGACGAAGCATCAACAGCGTTTCCAATTGCATGTGTGGGCTGGTATTATTGGCGACAACGTTGTGGGACCACATTTCTTACCACAGCGATTGAACGCAATATCGTATCTCCAGTTTTTGACTCAGAACCTACCTATTCTGCTTGAAGATGTGCCACTGAGGACACGACAGTGTATGTGGTTTATGCATGATGGCGCCCCTGCCCACTCATGTCACACCATTCATGCATATCTGAACAAAACATTTTCACGCAGGTGGATAGGTCGTGGTGGAAGACAAGCATGGCCCCCACGTTCACCCGACCTGAATACCCTAGATTTTTTCCTGTGGGGTGACGTGAAGAGTCTCGTGTATAAACGGCCCCTGCATGATGTTGAAGATCTTCGCCAGCGTGTATGTGCTGCATTTGCCACTTTACGGCAAACGCCAGCGATATTGGCACCAGTCAGACAATCCTTACGCCAACGCGTAACTGTCTGTCTCACAGAACAAGGAAGACATATTGAACAGCTGCTATAGAATGGCATTATGTTGACCATGGTAAGTACAATACCTCTTGTTTTTACAGTACACTGGGTCTCATCTTCCATACGTGTTTTTTTTTACGATCTGCACGTTTCATCACTAAGAGTGTTTAACAGTTTCTTTGCAGCTCCCATGCGCCGCCAGTGTTCCGCAGTACGTGTGCATAATTGGATTCTTCGGATGGGATTTCCTTTGATATCTTTTCACCCAACATTTCTGTTTCTCTCCGTTAAAATGATACTGTATTTCAACATTCCATCTCTCATAGTGTCCCTACAGCGTAGCCATTGTTGCCTTTCTTCATTAACATTTGTTGCTGCATGTTCCATATAACATCCGCTCCTACAGTTTGTCAGTGTAAATTGTTCACTTTTCTCCGCATTTCATTCACTTTCTTTATGCTTCCCCTGGCGCCGCCACTGTTTCGCCATCACTTATACATAATTGGATTCTTCGGATGGCATTTCCTTTGATATCTTTTGACCCGACATTCCTATTTCTCACCATTACAAAGATACTGTATTCCTACAATCCGCCTCCCATAAAGTCCCTACAGACTAGCCGTTATTGCCTTTGTTCATTAACATTTGTTGTTGCATATTCCAAGTAACATCCCCTCCTACAATTTTTCAGTGTAAATTGTTCACTTTTCTCCATGTTTCATTCACTCTCTTTGTGCCCCCCTCTAGCGCCGCCACTGTTTCGCCACCACTTATGCATAATTGGATTCTTCGGATGGGGTTTCCTTTGATATGTTTTGACCCGACATTCGTATTTCTCTCTGTTCTTGAGATATTGCAAATTGCCGCCTCGGAAGGTGACATTTCAGACGCCCCTAGCGTCCAAGCGAAGCGAAGCATGACATTTTTTGCTTGTTTTTACCTGTAGAGTCATCTCACGAATTTTCCGACATTCATGCACGACCACCCTATATATATATATATATATATATATATATATATATATATATATATATATCAAAATTTCATTTTCTGTGGAGTATTGTTGATATTTATAGTTCTTTAGCAGTTCTTAGATCTACAATTTTGAAGATTTAAAACTATAAATCAAATATTAATTATTAGTAAATTAATTCCACTTCAATTGTTTGATTTTAATCCAATAACTTTGTGTTCTAAATCTTATTTTGTTATATCAAGTTTCCATCCAACAATTTTAAATTATGTATTTTCCCCATTTTTCTTATAGAATTGCTTTAGTGTAAGGGACATTTCGATTGTTTCCTTGTGTGGCTGTATCAATATTTAAACAATTATATTTTAAGACGGACCAGAAGTACTGTATGCGACAAAGCAAACAGTACAAGAAATCAGATCGTTGAAATTTATTTATTTATTTATTCGTTGTACAACATAATGAAACACAAGAAGTGTTGTCATATGGGTGTAACAAACATTACTCAACATAGGGTCTATGTTATAAATTTAAGGGAATCGCGCCTGTACATCATGTTTTCAAAATATTGGTCATTACGTCGCACATACTCTTCACAGCGGTCCTGTAAATCGATGAACATGTTAGTGAACACGGGCTGCTGGAACGACAAAACAAATCACGGAATATTGTCTCTTAATTGCGGTATAGTGGTAGGCGGCTGTCTGTTCAGAAAATTGCATCCTTCGGCATATCCCATATGTAGGCATCTGCAGCTGTGAGGTCAGGGGAGTACGAAGGATATGGAAAATCCGTTCTACGGAAATCAAGCAATGTCCAAACTCTTGTGGACAAAAGAACAAGTGGCTCACTTGTATTGTGGGCAGTAGCATCATCTTGTTGTATCCTTGTTGTAACAACAGATTTTTGTTGTGGTAAGAATCGCGCATATCATGCAAGAATGGGACAAAATCAACCGTCAATTGATGTAGCGTTCATAACTAAACCATACATTGATGATGAAATCTTGATCTTCGTATGAAATAATTATGTTCCAATATACATGCGCGCTTATCTCCTGCAGTGACACGTTGCCCTACACCGTATGAGCGGAAATAGTGTTCGATAATAAATACCTTCTCATCTCCTGTGAGTAACATTAACTTCGTGCCAACTGCAACACTACGCTAGTCCACATAAAATAAATCACACATAGTGTGATCACAACTCATACCACTTTGCATCTGCGCGCCATCTATACGCTAATTTCAGTACTGTTTTGTTTTGCCGCATGCTGTAGATGAAGCAAATATGGATTAACAGCTTCGATTTAATATGGAATACAAATTCTTTGCATTATGCAAGAGAGATCCAGAAAGTAAGTTCCGAAAATTCTCCAACATCGCACAAGTGACACATTGCGCAGAAGTTGAAGAGAAACACTTAGTCATAATTTAGTGCGAGTACAGGTATATGTAGTCAGTAATATAGTAAACTGGTTACGCGCATATAGGATCTCACCAAGTGCGATGTATGCGGAATAATTAGCTTTTTCATACTAAGAAACTGTCGACGTTAGAAACCCACCGACAATTGTGTTGTGTGAAATATATGGATCGGTTTTATTGAGTGAAGGAATAGTCCAAAGATGTAACAATTCACAGCAGGGTGCACAACTGTGTACGATGAACATTATAGTTTCCGACTACAGCTGATCGGGATGTCTGACTATCCATATTACAGGTCCGATCTTGCGCCCAGAGACTCACCTATGTCTCCATCTGGAGCGATTTATGACCTTATAACATTACGTCATTGTAGCTCAGTTGCAGACGGTTGTGATATCAGGTTCCAGTCATTGGTAGCAGAACACTTTGACACAGGCGTACACAAGTTAGTACTGTGTTCCGACAAATACCTCCAAAACCATGGTGCATATGTTGAAAGTAGATTGTATATCACTAAATACACAATTTTTTCTTCTGATATTCGTATTTAATTATATATTCTATCGGAATGCACCGTGTATACTTTTTGAATGCACCACGTATATCCCGGATCCATGTATTTTTTAAAAGAAATGACACAATACTTTAATGTATGCGTTAGATATGTTAACTGAAAACTCATGTATTTTAATATGTCAATGTAGCTTCCATGAGTGCAGATCGATTGCATTGATTTATTGTATTATTTAAAAACCTTCAGATACGAGCTATTTGCAATAGAAAGTTTATATGGCCTTGATAAATCGAGGGTTTCAATTCATATTAACCAAACCATCTCTGCTCAATCTTAATGGTCTATCTACAAAATTAAAGACTTGTTTCTAACATCTATCGAAGTTTTTTTTGTTAAACTTTCTTATTTTAAAGTGACATTTTCTTTTTACTTGTCTCAACAATAAGACAGTTCTTTTTATTTCGATTCTACTCCAAATTAGAGTTTTTTTTTTTAAATTTTCTATTTCACTTTCTTCTTCGCCCTAAAGCTCTGTTTGCTTCCATAAACGACTTAATTGGAAGGTTATAGGAAGTAGTTTTTGCGATTCCTTCATTAGTGTGGTTGACATAGGACAATCAGGTCAATAGGATGGAGAACGTAGAAAAAGAAAGAAAAAGAAATCGTTATGTGCTAAATTTATGTTTGATCCAGTGATATATAAATATCGATATCTATGTATAAATATGTTTGTGTATATATGTATGTGTGCTTACGTCTTTTCCAATGTAAATTTAATTAAATTTCGTAAACTAATTGTGGCTTCATTAGCCAGATACTTACCGTACATGCCTTTTATGGTATAGGGGAGGATCCTTTTATGGGGGAGTGGTGGGTTGAAATACTGCTACTTAGAGCTACTTAGAGCAACTTTTAAGAACACCAAACTCTTGGATGGGTTTTATTTATATATAAAATAAGGAAGTTTCCTCTTCTGGTGGGACGATCGCCCCGATCCCCCCCCCCCCGGATCCGCCCCTGATATATGTGTAGTTTCAACCTCATTTCCTTATAAAATATCAAAGGTAACATTTGGTTCAGCAGCATTTGTTTTACAATGCTTCACTGAAAACATTTTCACAAAATTGAAACCTAATTCTCGCTTGGACTCATTAAAATTGTAGATGTCTCTCGAAACAAAGTTTTCTATAGAGAATTCCATGCAATGATGCCAACCTGGAACCTTATAAAATCCCATATCTAAACGAAGAAATTCTCATTTCGCTGTTAAATTTCCCAGTACTCTTTTAATTATTAATAGAACTTCAAAATTTATAAAAATAAGGAAATTAAAACTACTGTATGACATTTACATTCTTCAATATTTGAGTCAATTACTCGTAAACTACAATAGTCTGAACTACTAATATATATATATTTCCCTTAATTAAAAGAGACTATTGAAATTGATGGTGAAAACAGTATATTTTGTTATCAAAAATTAGTATTTCCATCACCCTTTTGTGCTATAATCTACTAAACGTGGTGAAACTGGACGAACTTCATTGCCCAGTTATTTCATGACGGACGTTTTTGGAATTGGTTGTTTGGTATTGTGTTCATGACTTTCTTCTGTTCATGATTTTCTTTTAAAATTTCATAGTAAAATTTACGTTAATTGGTGCTTATTTGTGAGATTTTCAAGTTCCTGTTTAAATCATTTTGCACCCTAACATGCACTTTCCAACAAGAAAATTTGACAATTAGCACTGATTAAACGAAGTGTGCTCAGCCATAGCCAACTTACCATTTATTTAGAGAATTTTGTTTACGTTAATGAAATAAATACAGTAGAGCGCGAATTATCCGAAGTAATTGGGGGACATGGGTGTTCAGAAAACTGGTTTGTTCGGATAATCGAACTGTACTGTACTGTACTGCACTGCACTGGACTGTACTTCTACAGCCAGTGCCAAACCGATAGAAGTGTGCTGATTGTTGAAACACAGCGACTGGCGGCTTGGCCGGTCAGCAGCGCCTTATGAAGGTCCCATTAGAAGCAATGTTCCGCCAGCGGTGGCTCAGTGCGGCGACTACTGTGGGAAACTTGGTTTGGGAGTGAGGGGATGATGGACGGTAGGGTGGGAGAGTAACAGGTGCGAGCGAGTACACAGTTCGGTTAAGCGGTCGTTCGGTTGACCGACGTTCGGATAATCGACGCTCTACTGTATGTGAAAAATCCCATATATGCTGCCAATTTTGACGAAAATTCCCTCTATCCCTATTTGAAAAATTAATGTATAACAATCCCACAAAATTGAATTTTTCCCACGAGTTGGCATCACTGATCCCAGTGAAAGGTAAGTTTTCAGTAAATTTCTAAATCTCTTTCTCACATGGAAAATTTGGTCATATCATGCTATTTATTTAGAAAAGTTATTTGGTTTATCCGCGATAAACTGAAAACATCCCTGGGAAACTTATTTTTACATATTGAGCGACTCTTCTCACAGTTTAATCCTAGATAAATATATTTTTAAAGCTAAATTAAGTTCTCAGTGAAGCCCCATAATAATAACATCTGCTCTTAAATAACTTTCCCAAAATCTAGATAGTTCAACTGGCCTCTTGTATACCCTGGCATACCTTGGTTGGCCCAAAAATGATATTTGGAGTAATTGTGCATATTCAAAAATACCTCATATCTAAAGGATTGATTACGATATAATGGAGTAGTGTAAATACGTAAAAGAATAACATTATTAGAAAATTTAACTAACAAGAAGCATGATGGAATGAATTCCATTCCTGCACTAACGAGACTGAAATTTAGTTAGGGAGATGAACTGATAATCAAGAATTTCGTCTCCTCTCTGGGAGTTCAAACATTAAGGGGGTGAGAATTTTGTTATACTGAAGGGAATAATTTTCCTAGAGACTTCATAAACTGTCCTTGATGTCAAAACACTCAACTCAGAGCACGTCATAATCACAGTGAGGGCTATATTGAAGTGATACACACACTCCGGGGGCAAGAAAGCAGTTATATATATATATATATATATATATATATATATATATATATATATATATATATATATATATCAACAACGGCAGTGTATGTGTGTGCCTGGTGACTGCGTGAGGAAAGAGATACTTTGGTGTGTAATTTTCCGACAGTGGACTTGGTCCAGCGGTGCAGATGGCGCACTGGGATTCAGTAGCAGCAAGGGAAGTAGTATGAGGCAAAAAGGACCAGGATGGGACCTGACAAGTGAGAGTCGAAAAGTCCGGAAAAGCTAGCGGATGCAGCAGGGATGAAGTAGAGGGGGAGGACAAAATAGAGACCGACTAAAAGATGTAGGTTAACTCAGTCGTCACCATTTGCACAAGAGCATGTGGACGTTGAATGAGGGTATATGTCGAAT
Organism: Thermobia domestica; assembly: GCF_964235325.1. Lineage (NCBI taxonomy): Eukaryota > Metazoa > Arthropoda > Insecta > Zygentoma > Lepismatidae > Thermobia > Thermobia domestica. The sequence goes on along the minus strand of NC_137465.1, from coordinate 112,787,568 downwards.
AAAAAAGAAAAGAGAGAAGAGAAAACAAGGAAAGGAAAGAAAAGAGAATGGTAGTAGGAAAATGTGACAGGTGGCCTTATTGATCGGATGAATAAAATGGATGAATCCTCAATGTTGAAGGTAAAAGAAGAAAGAGAAAAATGCAGAGACAGTGAAAGACGACGAAGAAACTCCGTTGGTCACAAAACTTTGTACTGAAAATTTAATTCATCTTTGCTCTTTTGGACTGTCACTTTTGGCATTTGTCCATTCTAGAATGTTCTTATTTTCTCCCCAATTCTTTTATCAGAAAGGAAAAGTTTTCTTGTAGGAAAAGTTAAAACAGAAATTGGCCACACACTAACAAAACAACTCTTCAGGCTCTTCATTAAGTTCTCTCGCACTTTAGAAAAAGTAATGAATAACTGAAAGATAGTAAGGGATATCACAAATGTAGAAAGTGCCCCAGGCGTTTTCTTCAAAATGCTATCAAACATACTAATAATTGTTTTCAAACCTTTACTGGCAGATTAGAAATTTAGATGCGAAATTTATTGTCATAGCAGTTGGACACCCAAATGTCTACGCTATGTGAATTTTTTAAAACAATTTCTTTAAAACAATTGTTTAAAACAAAATTCAACAAGTTATAGCCACGGGCTGAAACAGTAAGAAAATAAACTATATTTATGAAAGTCTGTTTGTTTCACTGGGTTTATATGAATACAAATGCACACCCCCTCCAAATGATAATCCCATTCCCTGCAAATGGCACATGTTTATTACATTTATTTAATACCTTTAACAAATGAAAAATGGTTATAATAGAACATGAAAGAAAATATTTAAATAAGCACAAATTCAACTGAACTGATTTAAAATAATCAAAACAACTGAAGTTAAATCATCCAGTTCTGTACTCACATCTGCCTAACTGGATACACACAGTTGTGGATTTATTACTGTACCATTGTATAACAGTATCCGAGTTCGGCCATATTTTTTATTGAGTTTTCTTTTATTTTTTTAACCATTTGTACCCATATAAACGTTGGTAAAAGCAATAGAATTTCATGAACAACTTTTTGTTTTCTTATGAATAACTTATTCGTACATTTCCATCAAGCTGTTACTCTAATGCAATACATTATCACCAGTCACGTATTAAAAAGGTAACATATTTGAAATATAATAATAAATAGAGCAACCCACATCATGCTTTATTTTTTGTGTAATTATGCTATCTTTTTTCAAATTATGCTTTATTATGCTTTATCGTTAATTTCAGTCATTGTTTCATATTAATCGTGTATAATACAAAACATTTACTGTACATTAAATATTCTAAATATCTTGATCTATTTATTAATATTTTATGCAACCAGTTTCTTTCATATTTAATGAAATTTCTACTTAATGTATTGTAAAGAGATATGCCTTACTTGAGTAAGTTTTTGTTTCACTTGTGTGCGCCTTAGAGGTGCATATATACATATACAAAGAGAAAGTAAAAGATATCACAAAAAAATACAGAAAGTTCTGAAGTTCAGGAGGTACATATAAAATATAGTGTGGAGTTCTTGTGTAGTATTCATCGTTGGCGGAAAGTTTTCTTCATAAAAATTAGCTTTTCATTGTTGCATTGTTATGTTCTCAATGATTTTGCTTTGTAAATATTGGTTTTTAAAAAATATTAATATAGTATGTTAAACTTGCAGTTATACATAATTTTCCAAGAATTGTGCTATATATTTTAAATTATGCTTTATGCTTTATTTTCTCAAATTATGCTTTATTATGTTTTTAAAGTTAGTTTCTTCTGGACCCTTAAATAACCACAACCATGTTCAAGGTACCAACCATATGTCTAAATTGCTATTATATTTTTTATGCTTTTGGGTTGCTCTAAGAATAAATAATATATATGTAGAGTACGTATGAGTGCTTTATATATGTATCTATCAACACTTATTACTACTTTCATCTTCTGAAGGAAGACTATCAGGTTTTTCCCTAGAACAAATTGTTTACATCGCTATATTAATGTAATAACATTTTCCAATACTAACTGGCTCACTTTCTAAATTTTTGATGTTCTCCATTGTATTTAAGCTATACATTAAAATTCAAAACAGTATTGGCAAGCTTACTGATGACTCTTAGTGCTCCTAAGGTAAAGAAAGCGTCGGGAGGAAAGCAAATTCTAATTCCTCATACAAACTTTCAATTAAATATTGGTCAATAAGCCTTATTTAGGCAATAATTCTCTTCGTAGAAATATTGGAACTTGTATCAAATTTGTTATGATTAATGTTAAGAGTTTTGTCACATATCACGTCTTCACCCATTAAAAATGTTGCTAGATACATAAAAATTATGGTATTATTTTTTCAATTTTTCATGAGCAAGTATGTAGCTATTGTGCGCGTGGTTTATCACCCGGTGGAGAACATAGAGCTTTTGAGTAGTCAACAAATAAAGTTTTTGAATTAAAGAGACAGTGGACAACTATCAAAGAAAACAATATAACCATCATCGACAATGGCCATTCAAGTGCACTATAGACATTGGGGATTATAAGTTCCAGTAAGTACTGATATTTTAACTTTAGTTTATAAACTATAAATCTCTGCGAATTCATAGTAAAATATATTACAGTGCACTAGATTTTCAACTCAGATATGACGTTGCAAAGATTTAAATAACTAATCAGTCAACAGTGAAAATTTCTTAGAAAACTGACATAACTCTTTAAGAACTGAACTCCAACTGACGGAAGTCTAAAAACTCTTAAGGAAATTTGGTTTGGTTGTTAAATACTTGATACTTGTTACTGCTAACACTTATAAATACAACTGAGTATAGACAAGTAAAGTATTCTTTGAACATCTGCCTTTGGTTTCAAACAGGTCTGTATCTTGGTATTTAACGTCCTTGGGCCTAAGGCGATTTTGCGCCCTTGTACCCCTGAACGCAAACATTTTTCGCTTCTTCTCCACTTATTTGTTTTATTCAGTATAGGTTTAAACAATACGACTGCACGTCCGCTTACATTGAACCATTAGCAATTGAATGGGACCTAGAGAATCAATTTTAATGTTTGGCTTTTTCTGGCTTCTGTGGTATCGTAACGACAAAACTCGTTTTCATTGTGGTAACGTCATTGCTTTCAGTATAGATCTCTCTTTAGTTATTTCTCTCGTGGACAGCTTAATTTACCCGCACAGCACACTTCAACCTCGATTTAATACACTGCCCCTGCAAACTTGTTGCCCTGGGCCCGGGCCTTTGTGGTCCGTACATAAATACGAGCTTCGTTTCAATGAAGAAAAATTTTCATCTGTTATTGTAATGGTTATTATATTAGTTCTACGGTTTAAGAAACACACGAAGTCTAAAGAGTTTTCGTGGCTATTTGGTAAGCACATATACCTGCATCGTGGAAGGCCCACGTTTAGTTTCCCAATGGAAGCTAATGTGGCCAGGTTCAAAGGTGTTTGCCTCCCCTCACTCTGACGTACTTTTTTTATTTGGAAATGGAAATGAATTATTTCAGTTTTACGTTCCATGTTTATGCCGTGTAAGCTAAAAGAAACAACGATGATGAAAATGAATGAAATGATGGAATGAAGAAAGTGAGGAAAACGGAAGAACTCCAAGAAAAGCCACTAACAAAATAAAAAGTAAACTTATTTATGCGTACTTTTGTTTCAACTTTTTAATATAAATTTTAGTGAAGTGCCATTTTGAATCTCCTGTAAAGATAGTTCTGAATTGAGATAAATTTAAAGTTTTAAAAAATAAAGTTACAGATAACGATTTGTTTTTTTGTTTTTTTTAACGATAAGCACTAGTTCAATAATTTAAGAAATTCGTTTTGAATGTTATCAAAAATAGTATGAATATTAAAATTATCACTAACGTGTACAGAATAATTATTTTGATTGCTGATAAACCACCGCTGCATTATCCGCGTAGTCACGATACCCTCACCAAAGGCCTGGAACATCTTCCACCCCGCTGCAGCGGAGTTTGATCCCAGTTTGAACTCGTACAGCATACACGCCCTTACGGCGCTCTGTGAAAGTCCCATGTTCACTCTGTCCTTACGCAAGTTCACAGTGTAACTGAACTGCCACACCCAGGTAGTATGTTAGATATACCCATACCAACAACTGACCTTCGCCCTATCTATATTTGCATTCAACTCACAGTGTGAGGGCCAATTGAACACAGACCTTCACGGAAAGCAACAGAGCTTTCTTGGTTACCTTTATAGGCCTAATAGGGAAGCAAAGATCACCGCGACAAAGCCGCAATGAGAGTTCGAGGATGGAGAAAAGAATAGTAATAATAAAACAGATTATCGATAACTTATAATAGTCCATAATCGTCAATATGACAAGATTGCACTGTACTCTGACACCTCTGACTACAGAAATCTGCTTGATTTCACCGACGCAAAAAATCAATCATTTTGAAAGAAGGCAACTTTTTATTTATACATATTTGTTTTGTTTGAGAATGAAAATGATGTTATAAACTAAAAATTACGGAGGAAAAAATAACTGTAACACAACACACTAAAAGGTAAAGAATATCTTAGTTTTTATATCTTATATGGCCGTTAAGTCATCTGGCTTGCTATTCTGCATTTCCATCTCACAACCCTCACAAGCATACAGCCGAATAAGTCGGCGAGGTTGCAAAGTCAGCTGACAATGGATCTGGTGTCTTCAAGCTTCACCGAAAAGCGTTCCAAAGAGTATGAGAGACCATTACACCAGATTTATTTTTGTTTATGCGATCTCAGACAGTATAATGTGGAATTTTCCTTATAATTTCAGAACTAAACTTTATGATGCTTTTTATCCTCACTTATAAATTGAATGTTATCTTCCTTGAAAAACTGAGTGTGCAAAGATCCACTAAGGGGGTGCAACATCTCCCCCTTGTAACCCCGCAACGACATCCCCGCAGAGAGTGTTTACGTCAATCAAACAATCTTCTTTCGTTCTTGGAAAGGCTTATAGCGTCATCAACCTTCACTAGTGCAAAATAACACCCTCTATCACATGGTGATCGAATCATTTTGCAACAGCCAGATCATTCTTTTCAGTGTTTTCCTTATCCGACATGCTAGTTAACAGAAGGCAGAATTATGTAGTTAATTTCTTTATTCAACGCATACCAGAATCGTAACTTTCGTTAAGTTTCGCTGTAATTTTCTCTTCAGTCGTGAGTTATGTTGAATAATGCTAGTGACCATATCATTTTGAAGAGACCTAAAAAATAACTGGATTCCCTTTCTACCTAAATTAGATCCGACATTTTATTCTCGAGTTATGACTGTTTTGGCACTTTCCCGACAAATTTTCAAGTCTTTATAGTGCCAAAAGCAAACATTTTTACACATAAATTGTTCTATACTTTCTGTCTTACTTTGGGAGCAGGAATCAGTTTCTAAACGTTGTCGGTGTTGTTTAGAAACATCCTACATAGAAATTAAGTTATTAATAGTGCTCTCAACTAACTATACACGTGTATATTCTACTAAAATACAGAATAAAAAAAATACTTTGAAGGTTACATTATTTTCAAAATTACAGTTCGTATATATAATCACATTCCAAAGAGAGGGTGGAGAATAATAAAAGAATAGTTTCATTTAGTTTCGCTTTGTCATTTCACCCCAGCAAAAAAAAAAAAAAAAAAAAGGTTTTTTTTTTTTAATTCTCTTGCTTAAGCGTCAAAAATGTCAAACGACACCGAGCCCCAGGAAACATATGGGAAAGGGAACGAACAAAACTCTACAACGATAGAAATTCTATTTCATTATGACTAATATATATATATATATATGTGCTTTCCTAGTAAATTGAAGTAACTAAATAAACAGAATTTGCAAAAAGTAATTGGCTTGGAAATATTTTTTATACATTATAATACAATTTTATTTTGAATACGTTTTATTTTATTGTGATATTAATTTTTAATTTATTTTTATTCGAAACATACACCACATTTTATTACACGCTTGTTCAGCATCGTAGTCTATATCTGGAGTTGTTATATGCAACTCTGAAGAAGTCATTGAGAATGTCATCATTGATATTTATAGAAATTCTGCGAAATATATTGACAATGATAAGAGCACTGTTTCATTAAAGCATTATATCATTTCCATATTGTATATATACTCTGTATAAATAACAATTAGCTATAGCGAAATCTGATTTTGTGCATGAATCTAATACAACATTTTATTTATTTATTTATTTATATATCTATATCTATATCTATATATCATATGTGTCATATTCCATGAACATTATATTAATATGAACTCCTCTCGTTCATGTGAGATAATATGAGACAATTACAAGTGGGCGGTAGATAAGCCAATTTCCTAATAGTCCAGTTGCTGGCTACGAAGCTGTATGTATTTCGATGTGTACGGCAACACTCATTCTAATAGGTCCCCTGATGGTAAAAATTTAGGGTATTTAGTTTGCACCGTAGCAGTTTTTTTTTTTTTTTTTTTTTTTTTTTGTAAAAGACCTCATTTAAAAATGGCGGCCAATATAGCGTTCAGGTAATTGTTTTGACTTAGTCACGTCTATTTATACCCCTGCAGCACCCCAAGATTTTAGGATATAGTTCTAAAATGTCGAAATATTGTCAACAATGGTTAATAGAGTATGTATTTGTCACTGTTGATCATTTTTTCCCGATATTGACAATTTTTGTTTCTACTACTAAACCCATTTCCAAATGACTTTTGCCGTACACTTCGAAATGCATCCAGCAACCGGACTGTATTTCTCGAAACGCAAACAACTTTTTACATTATAAATCCTGTTTCTCCGTAAGCAAAATGAATTATCTCTGATACGGAGCGGAATGTTGGATAGCGAAGAAAAGAGAGAACAAAAGTTGCATGTTGCGGTGATGAAGATGATGCGGTGGGTGTGTGGAGTGACGTGGAAGGACAAAATTAAGAATGAAGTGATCCGGAGAACAATAAACATGAGACCAGTAGTAGAGAAACTGCAAGAAAGTAGACTAAGATGGTTTGGCCTGTAAGAAGACGACCTTTGAAATACGTAACTCACCGAGTAGATGTTATAGAAGTGATTGGGAGCGGGCCCGAGGCAGGCCAAAGAAGTGCGGAGATTGTGTTAAGAACGACATGATATAGTTGGTGTCACGGCGGATATGACACAAGATAGAAGCAGGTGGAGAACAGGAACTCGAAAAGCCGACCTCAGCTAACTGAGAAAAGGGCTTAGAAGAAGAAGAAGAAGAGTGTGTTTAACATGATTTACATTTCTTGTAGTGGAAGCTTATCCTTTTGTCATTCAAGATTCAGGGATGGAACCATGGATAACAACTTGAGTGAAGTGTCATAGTGGAAAAGAAACTGATAGTGAAGTGCAAGATAAAGAAAATGGAAGGAATTGCTCTAACAAAGGAAACTGATGAAATTGATGTTTTCTTTATTCAGAAAGCATAATGTCAAAAGCGCGGAACCAGTGCAAAAACAAGCAGTGAAAATGGACGTAAGCGACTTTCAGAAGATGCTTATGTTCGAAATTACCATGTATCAAAACGACTGACAGAAATTGGATCAAACGAATCATTTGTGTATCATGTGACCAATGAATGTTACAAAACTTACACAAACCGGAGAAGTTTAGAAAAGCTGATACTTCGAGATGCAAAATCAACAGATGATCTACAAAAAACAGGAAGAAGTGGTCGTGTTGAAGAAGGTTTAAGCTTCACCAGAAGTAGATTTTCAGCAGTAAGAGATAATCCAAATACAACGCCAGACAAGTTCATCACTAACTGTGGCATCCGCCTACAAGCTAAAATGAGTGGAGAGTACGCAAAATAACGTATCTGCGAAATAAATCTTGGGAATATCTTCTTAAAGGCAACACGATATTTTCAGGATGAGGTATACATGCACACAAGCGATCTTAACGATGAACATTTGCTACTGACTTGTAGTATCACAAATGTATGAGTACATATATAATGAGATATCAGCGCTGCAATGCAAAAAGCATATCTCAGTATGAGGAGTCGTCACAAATATCTTTAACCCTACATTGCATGAAATAACGTACTTAAGAGAAAAAATCAAAAGGTGGCTAAAAATATTTATATTTATGGTCTAAAATAATTAGTATTGGAAAAATTGTCCTATCTCATGTGTGTTACGGGGGAGAGGGTTGTGAGTTCCAGGTAACATCATGCAATAATAGTAATTAAGCAATTAACTATTAAAAAAGAAGACGTGATTTCTTCTCCTATTAGTTTAATTTAGTTAGTTAAATATAAATCTATATAAAATGACAGCTTACCTTCTTCAAATTCATAGAAATTAACCAGTGTCAACTAAGCCTGTCTTCCAATGGCAAGCAGAGCCTTACGCGCTAGCAAGAACAACACGTCATATTCTTGGTATGTCAGTTAGGTGTGATGAGGCTTAGGGACAGCATAAGAATTTAGCTATCTTCATCGTCGACAGCAGCAATGATAATGTTCCTCTGCCTAGTTAATTCGACCCGAAAAAGTACACTGTTGGTGCCATCGATAACTTTGATCATGATAAAGCGAGTTTGGTGTAGGAGGAAGTCATGGAACAGTGTTCATATCATATCAAGATAAACCACATCATCACCATGCAAAAGCAAATTTGTCTGAAACAAATATAAAGCATGGAATTAACCTCCTGAAAACAGACTTGTCATGATAGAAAGTGCAAGATTTTGTGAAACTTGAAAAAAAGTCTTCAGGAAGGTTATATAGTATCAAAAGTGTTGGAAAAAATGAACGTCTTAGAGTATGAGAAGATCAGAAACAAAGATTTGGCATTGTTTGCCAGCAAATTGGATTTGTCTAAGTTAGCCCTCTACCAGCTAGGCAAACGATGCTATTCTCATCTTCGTTCAACTCTGTCATAGCAGAAGATTATCTATCATCGTCGAGCAGATCGTTGGATGCATCCCTTTAATTCCATACCCTATGACGGAATATTCCACAACATCACAGCTCTGTCAAATTTTGTGAACGTCCTCGGTCAGTTAGAACAGAAACAACTTGTGTGGCACAGTATACCGTATTGCAATAGAAATTTAACTAATCAAAGCAGATGAATTTAAGGACATTGATTTAATCATGGGGTCTTTCCATGTGACAAAGATAGTTCTTCACTGCCTTGGTAAATACCTGAGAAGAAGTAGGGCAGAAAACATTTTCGTACAGAATTCGGTATTTGGAGTGTCTGTAGCAGAGTTGGTCTCGAATAAATCGAATTATGCGCGATCATTGAAAGGTATACTTATGTTAGGTGAAGCATTGGTTAGGATACAGTTCACTGAGTTTTTCAAACCATACGGAGTTGAAAAGTATACTGATGCACTAGAAACACTGTATCAACTGAAGCTGCTGCTACTAAGTTTAATCCAGTGTGTTTCTTGTCAACAATCGAGTATAATACATGCAACCTTGAGAAGCAATTTTCCCTTGCTGAATCGTATTTAGTCCAGATATTGAAGAAAGGCAGTTCGTTCAAGGCATGGATGGATTGTGATGTTGAATTTATCATCATGGAAAAAAGAAAGCCATTAATGAACTGCCACGAAATGGCAAGGTATTACGAGGATATTTGCTGACATCTTTTTATTACACTGTGTTTCAAATTACTTGTTTTGACAATATAACACCAAAACCAGATTCCACAGAGTTGTGATTCGAATACAACATTCTTCGCGACTGCATTGTACCTACACCATATATAAAATTCACACCTGATGATTTGGCGCTATCATGTAACTGTGAAGTGTGCTACAGGATGCTGTATTTTTAAAACTGTATCGTATACTGCAAGTGCAACAGTGTACAACAGCAGGAGTGCGAGAACGATTTTTAGAAATCACTTATTTGTTAAATATGAGTATATGTTTATAATACTTCAATAGCATAAAAAGACTAGTTTTTGAATAATTTTATGCTTATAACTTTGGAAAATAATATGCTTCCTTTTTTGAAATAATTTACCTTTATTTATTGCACATACATTTGGTTGATATTGATAATGATACTGTTGTTATTTTGAAAACACCAGATTTTTTCTTCTTAAATGCTATTTTTTATTCCGTTTTATTTATTTATTTTTAAAAACATATACATCGAGGCCATACAAGACTACATTATGCTTCAAATGTTAAAACAATTACCTGAACGCTATGTTGGCCGCCATTTTGAAATGAGGTCTCTTACAAAAAGAAAAAAAAACTGTCACAGTGACAAGTGAACACCCTGTTTTTTCACCATCAGGGAAGCTACTAGAATCGTTTCACAGTGAGTGTTGCCTTACACATCGAAATGAATACAGCTTCATAGCCAGCTAACGAACTAAAGAATAACTTGGATGTAACTTGTTCCGAAAGACCAATGTAAAGGAAAAGCTCTTGGGGATTATAGATTTATCATAGAACAACTCACGATTATCAGTCAGAAGTCTCATCACAAAATGCATTAGTTGTAGTATAGTCTAATAAAATTGAGACGAGTAACCAATTTTACCAAATATGTTTCATTAAATTACGTAACGAAGCGTAGCACCAAAGAGATGGCATATATATATATACTTATACACACAAGACACACACACATATATATACACTAGAAAAGAACATCCAGGATTGGGAAACATCATACATGAAAACAAGAAGAAACACATTCCTTTTCTAAAGTATAATCTCTATCTTGTATCTTGTGTTTTAGTCTGCATTGCTGTTAGCCTGCGGTTTCCAAGAAGGAAAGGAGCATCTTAACTTTCTGTAGAGAAATTGTTATGAAACTCCTATACGGGGGCAAAAGTATCCCCATTCCTCTGTGCTTTTCTCCTCCTCCTCTTGCTTGCGCTCTTTTAACCCCCAAAGGCTCGAAGGAGCCCTTTTGATCTAATAGGGCTGCTTGTCAGGGATTTCGCCTTCCCTAGCGATGTTGCGTTGACGTCCATATGCCATCTTTCTTTGAAGCATCCGTCCATATAGTTTCTTTCCCCCAAAACTCTCCTCTTTCTCTCTTTCTCTCTCTCTCTCTGCCCCAATTCAACGGTTTCCTTCTGTCCTGACTTCCAAAAAATTAGAGCAGTAATACCAACTCATGTTATAAATACCCAAAGGAGATTAAATCCTTCAGAAGTTAGATATTCAAGACTTGGTTCATTTGACCTACTTATTGATCTTTTTAAAACTCAGTACATAATTTCTTAAACGTATGCGTGTATGTGTGGAAGCCTTTGCAAAACTAGGTCCTCTTTCAGGAGATTTGCTTTTCTGAATTGTGATAACAGAAAAATAAACTGGAGAGAGAAAAATAGGTCAAAGGAAACACGCTGGATAGTTTTTAATATAATTAAAAGTCATGTTGTTGAAACTAACCTATGCGCATTAGTTTTTTCTATGTCGTTAATAATGATAGATGAACTATAATCAAGCAGAAGGAAATGCACAGTTCTGTTTATATTTCGTTCTCGTAGTTCTTGACTTTGAGTTTCATGGCAGGTTTTAGTTATTTTTTGTTTTTAGTTCTAACAGACAAACGATACTATGTGATGTTTACTATTTCAATTTTGTTTCCCTTCTAAATTTTCTTTACAAATACATCGAGCATAAAATAATATAGTGCCAATTATGATTGAAACTTTATTACTAAACTTGCAGAGGCCTCCGTTCTTAGCAAAATTAGAATAAAGTGTAATTATTATAAAATCGGAAATCTGAATATTACAGAATGACCTCCTGCCTGCCTCTAGAAGAGGAATTTTTTCTTAGTTTTCATGAAAAGCTTAGATACAAAATGTCAGACCTTCAACACGAGCAGATCCCTACTTTGGGCATTTTCTGAATAAAGAAAGAGAAATTTAAGTATAATAGACAGCGCCGTAAATTACATTTTCTTCTGGTGGACAAGCATTAATATTTGGAACCCTAGAAAGAGTTGTTTTGGGCCCTCCCGCAAAATTCGAAAATATTAATGCTTTTGATCTTTCTCATACTATTTGTAGACCCCCGGAGGTTGTGGGCCCTCCCGCATGCCTCTGGGCCCGTTCCATGTATCACAAATTAATTAAGGAGACAACATTGACAAATCTCAAAGCCATGAGAATAAATATTGTTTCTAGGACTCCTAATAGTAGACATTTTTTTTACTGAAATATGCCCACAGAGCCGTAGCTAAGGGGGGGCCAGCGGGGCGCCCGCCCCGGGCGCTGACAGCAAGGGGCGCCGCACGAGCAAGGAAAAAGAAAAAGTGGTGTTGAACATGAGTAAAAGACGAGTCGCCCCCAGAAAGTATTGGCGCCCTATTAGATAAATATTGCTGTAGGTTATCAATGAAATACATAGATTTCTTAAAAATTTTCTTGCTCGCTTCGCTCGCAATGCAAGAGTTTAAATGAGTCACAACAAGTTTTTACTTGTTACTTGAAGATTTATTATACATGATTTCTTATGTATGAAAGGAAAAAGTATACTTATTCAATTTACAACTGAAGAGTAATAAAATTGTGGTATACAAGGTGCCGAGTAATGACTTATAGTGTACGCATGAGCATTTTCAAAATCAGAAACGAGCAAAGTCGTGTTCGGCGTTTTGACAGTGATGAATTTGCTGACTTCAAAACGTTTTTCTACCCAATCGGATTAATCACGACACACAGTGGGGCCAAAGCACTGAATTCTTGGCAAAAATAAGAATTCGCAATATGAAGCGGAAAGTTGAAATCAATTAGTTCGGCGTATGCAGTGGCTACAATAATGTTATTTCGACATTATTTAATCAAAAACATAGAATTTTACATCATAAAAGGAAATATTCCTTATATTCGCGCCTAAATTATATAACAGATTATATGATTGGCATAAAGAAACGCGTGGGCAATATGCTTTGATTTGGCAATTTACGATTGGCTTATATTCTTATGTATGAAAGGAAAAAGTATACTTATTCAATTTACAACTGAAGAGTAATAAAATTGAAGGAAAGTTCTTGCTTCTCAAAATTAGTTCAAAGTTGTGGAGGATTAGTTGTGACAATGAAGATGCAAGGACGCTTCAATACATAAAAAGTATCTCATCACAAGTTCTTGGTATGAATATATTATCAGATATATTACACATATTATGATTTACAAGCATCAGTAACCTGTTCAGGTTGTTTCATATATTGCATCGTCCATTACGTGAGCTCATTTCACAGCTTGATTGGAACACTCTGAGCTGGAGCGAGCGGAGGCTCATTACAGTTGATTCCAATGTCACTTCTGTGCACGCATCACAAAAAACACAATACTGAATTGATCAACACCATTATAATATGGTTCTATCTTATGATCCATAGATTGTTTAGCATTGGCGTTTCAAAATGTCGCCACCATTAATCAAATATGTTTGACTAGAGTTTAGTTCTGTTGGTGAATGACAGAGAAGTATGACTAGATGTTTGAAACAAGATGGGTCTGGGGGCAAAATTCCCAGAATCGACCTATATTCAACTTTGTCACTGCGTGCATGTCTAATAACCTAACACTTGTTCTCGCATTCATCCCAGCTCAATTCAAAAGCAGCATTGCATCCAGAATGCGGTTTTTCTCAAACATTTTCATGTGCTATATTTTCCAAACGTGCAAATATGTGCAGGATTTCTCTTTGCATGCAGTAAGAACAATGTTTCTGTTACGACATATTAAAAAATCACAGACATATTATGCCATATTTTCTAGTAAAATGCCATTCTATCGTTTGACCATAGTTTATATGCTTTCAGTACCACAGCATTTTCCAAATATGATATTAAGTAGGGGATTATCATAAGGATATGATAATGATATTAGCATCATTGCTAATATGATTATTGACTACACATTACATCAATATTCTAAATATACAAAACGATACATACATGCCGGTCGTGTCACCATGTTTATCAGCCACTGAATATCTACACACAATGTAGGAATAGTCGCATTCAAAATCAATTTCCTATCTTCTGTTATTCCTATCTTCTCTCCGGCTTCAGCAGATAACCAAATTTACACGTCCCATGAGTTCGTTGTAAGTTGCTATCACTTATTTTCCTGCACACTATCTTACGTGTACACTATCAAGGCTTCATTATAACAAATTATATCGAGTCAATCTTTTACTTCATTCTTCGAGTTTTTGCAAAGAATTACCTGGTTGGGCCCCACTGTGTGACGGTGAGAATGAAGGTATGAAAGTGAGAAGAGTGAAGAGACACATTCAAGCTGCTGTTTGTGCGATAATATTAAAAATAAACGTAAACGAGGGGAACAATAACATATTCGAATTTCAAGCAGTTGTAGAATAGGGACTTAAGGGATCAGAACTTAGCCCAAAGAAGTTAAACTTTTTTAGATACTAATCACTACCAATGATTTATTTTTAAATTCCATTAACATATGAAAGTCTTCCAGTTTGAAGGAATTTATTGGGATCATTTTTTCATCAACTTTTTTTATTGCCAGCATATTATTTTTTGCATACGTGTCAAGTTGAGTCATGTTTTTATCTATCTACATACATACAAAACATAAGTACGCACACACTTAATATAAGTACGTGTTAGTGTATTTTAATATGTTAATTAATAATAAGTAGCTTAAATTCGGAACTTTCATTCATTAAGAAATTAAGTAATTACTATAATTTCAGACATATGTAGTAGCCAAAGTATATTTTGGATTTTAAGTACAAACATTGAACATATTCTTCACCTCCATCGATCAATATTTAGAAATTCACAAAGAAGGCTTCTTCTGAATTTCCATTACTTTTCACAAAATATTTTTTACCGTAAAAAGATCGAAATTAAAATGCTATTGATGTGGTCACATACAGAATAAAATTAAAATGTTTACAATTATTATTGGAAATTAATACTGTCACCCATTTCGAACAATTTAGAAGCACATAGTTTTTAATGTATTGAAATTTAATTTCTTATCGATAGTATTAAACGTTGTAAATAGTAGTAATTTTCCTGAACTGTTCTCCTAGTGATTTTGTATACAACCAAACGTAGTTTTGTCAATCTTAACAAAAAGCCCAAAATAAGACTCTTGAAAACAGCTCTTATTTGAAAAAGGATACATAATGATCGTTTTTAGTTGTTGCAGTGGTCTTTCCAAGAAGATTAATAAAAATTCAGCGCAGCATAACAACAAAAGCTGCTTTTCTTATATATATATATATATATATATATATATATATATATATATCTATATATATATATATATATATATATATATATATATATATATATATATATATATATATATATATATATATATATAATGATTGGTAAGATTGGTAAGATGAGTGTAGGGGCGCCGAATTCTACTTCGCCCCGGGCGCCGAAATCTCTAGCTACGGCTCTGTATGCCCACGATTCATTTTTGTTTTATGTATCTTTTGTGTACTGTTTTGATTATGTAATATAGTGAACCTGTTTGATGCTTCATTTACCTAGGTATAATTTCATGTTCGTATCGTATATACAGTGAGAACTTTTGTCTCAAAGTGCCCGCCCCCTCGAACGGCGGAGAGCTTTTCTGGAGGGGCATTTGCCCTCTCTGTACCCCAACAAGTCACGGCCCTGATAATAGAAGTTTCTTCCTTTGTTGGCTTAGGAACGCTAAGTTTAATTCATCTAACTTCAGGGGATCGTGGTACATACACAATATTCTTATCAAAATATAACTCCCTTTTATCCCACATTAGGACAAGTATTTCAAAAATTCATTCCTTATCCCTTGGCTTTGAAATAAAGTGAATTTTCTGTCCAAATTTACTGTAGTATGACCTGGGCGATGATGAGTCAGTCACTTCCACTCTTCTATATAATAGTATAGATAACACCAAAGCTTGAACTGAAAACTAGCTTACTTTTTATGAAATTAAATCTAATCCATTTTCCCATGAAATAAGCGACTTTCACAGTAAATATGCATAAGGATTTTAAACTTGAATTATCATATTCGCTGTTAACTTTTCACATCTCGCTTTCCCTGTATGAATCTTAGTACTGTAACTGCATGATTAATCTCTTACTGTAACATCGCACATATCTCTGATCAAACGAGGTTATATTTTCAATTTCAGATGGACATGAGTAAGTAATGTGATTGTCACTGTTAAAAGAATATATGTGTCACGTTAGGCTAGGAGATGGCAAATATAATCTGCTACTTAACAGTTTTTTTAAACACGTACAGCACATAAATACGAAGTATAATCAAAAAACACGGTGAATAATTTTATTCGAAAGAAAGTAATAAGCTAACATGGAATTTGATTTAATCACCTTCAAAGTACTATCCTTGGTTAACAATGTACTCGTACTAACAATACACTAGCAGAGTACTTATGGTTATAGCTATACTAAATATAAAGTTATACTAAATATAGTTATACTAAATAATTTAGTAATTTAGTATATACGCACGAAAGGAGGCAAGTTCCAATCCTTGCAACTAAAAGCCCTACCAACAGATGTGTCATTATAAATTATTTACTGTACTAGCAACTACACTACTAAACTGCTTGCGTAAACTAACTAGAAAAGCTTACAGGAGTACTTCTTACCTGGGAACATCAACACACTATGGTGAACTGTTGAAGTTGGACGAAGATTGCACGATGCAGCAATACAATCGTGAAATAAATAATCGTATAAGTGTTGCATTTTCATTGATTTATTGTGTTAATTGAATGAAATATGTTCTCATTTCTATTATCAATAATAATATTATTCTCTTGCAGAGGTTATGTTATCATTTTATTGTATTAATAGGTACGTATATGAATTCAAGTTTCAAATACTTATCTGATTGTTGTTTTTGATATGAAAGTCGGTCGTTCCGATGCAGTTTAACATCCCACGACTATACCCTTTAGGCTAAGTAAGACGATGATTAAAGCAAGTGAATAATGATGGAAGAATTGATGAAATGAGAAAGTGGAAGGAGACGGAAGCACCCCGAATACACCCACGGATACGATATTGTCCGTGGGTCGAACCAGGAACCCCACGTATTAGAGGTAAGCGCTCTACTGTTGAGCCATCGTTCCCCCAGTCGATTCGTGTGTAACAGTTCCTTATTTGCCCGTACATGGAAATCGTTATTGTAAGAACTACCAGACATAATTATTTTTCTCAGAGTTCGAATTAAATATTGATTTCCCTCACGGTATGAATGTTATAGAAAGTTTTCCTTCAGTTTCGATGTTGTAGAATAATATTGGCCTCGCGGGGTGTTACCAAACATTTGTCATCGTTACCCAACTGTATCAACTCGAACATTTTAAACAGATATGTTCTCATTGCAGGATCCAGATTTTGTAGGATACTCAATCTGCACTATCATGGTAAAAGATGGACAGAGTTATCACTATTTTTTCTGCGCACGTGGTCCCACACAAACAATGCTCACAAGTAACACTTTCCAAGGGTAACTCTCCGATTTTGATAAAATTTGGCAGGTAGATACTACACATGAAATAAACGAACACTTTTTTTATTTTCTGCGGAAAAACGGTTTTAGGGGACAGAAGCTCCCATCCAAAACTTTGAAAATTGACGCCCGAAAGCCAAAAACAAGTGAACCGAAGTCAACGAAATTGTACACACATATTGTAGATGTAAAATGAGGGAATACATGTTT
The DNA here is from genome assembly GCF_964235325.1 of Thermobia domestica. Lineage (NCBI taxonomy): Eukaryota > Metazoa > Arthropoda > Insecta > Zygentoma > Lepismatidae > Thermobia > Thermobia domestica. The sequence goes on along the minus strand of NC_137465.1, from coordinate 112,769,822 downwards.
CGTATTTTCCTGGAAAAAAACAGTTATGTGGGACACGGACCTCTCAAAAATTTTGATCACGAAATATCAAAAATGCTATCAACACGTGCTACTCCACTGCTCCTTTCATTTCTGGTGTCAAATTCCAAAATTCTGGGTGGGGACTCCCCCCCTAAAACCTTTTTTCCGCAGAAAACAAAAATCCCGTATTGATATATTTTTTGCTTATTGTCCTTACACAAAGTTTTGTTGCAATTCTTCATGTCCTTTAGACACTTCTGACATACTGTTATTAGCACTTTTGATATTTCATGATCAAAGGCTTGGGTAGGCTGTGCCCCACCCAACCGTTTCTTACAGGACAATACGAAACCCGTATTCCCTGATTTTACGTCTACAATATCTGTGCACAATTTCATTTACTTCGGTTCACTTCTTCTGGTCTTTCTGGCGCCAACTTTCAAAATTTTGAGTGGGAACATTTGCCCCCCTAAAACCGTTTTTCCGCAGAAAATAAAAATCTTGTATTTATATGTAGTATCTACCTGCCAAATTTTATCAAAATCGGAGTGTTACAGTTAGGAAATGTTACTTGTCTATGAAACCACCTATACTTAAATCCAGTCTTAAACTATATGTTCATATATAATCTAATATGGCTTTAGTGTTGAAAGACGAATCTTAATTCATACGAAAGAAACCAAGAAATAAATACGGCAGATATAATGGACCAAGATAAACAGAACCGAGGAATCGAGGATGAGGCATGAGATACAGAAATTGCTAGTGTATTCGATGTAGCAACACGAAACAACGTTTCGTGTCTCACGTAGTAAGCTGTGAAAGAAGCACACAGACCTAGAATGAGGAGAAAGGAATGGTGCAGGAACAAAAAATTCAAATTGCAAATGTGAAAAAAAAACAGTCAATGTAAAGCAAACCAACAGTGTAGACACAAAAATGCCACTGATGGAAGGAGGCCAGAATTTACTCATACAGAAGATCAATAAAAAGAGCACAAGTAAAATTTTGTGCCGAGTTCAACAGTAATTGATCCATCATGTCATTCTTACACAAACGGCTAAAGAGGTTTGACCCAACAAGATCTATACTTCATAAGGAACAAGAATACCACTGTTGGAAAAGAATCGAGGAGCAGAAAGAAAATATTTCTCAGCGGATGTTGCTGAGTCCACGAAGTGTCTCTCGAAGCAGGCGGGGCTTTATGCAGCACAGCGCATTCTGAAGGACCTTTATCTGGAGCTATACAAGATCATGGTTTTACAGTAGTTGAAGCCTACAGACCATGCTAGGGATTTATACAGCATGGGGGACATCAAAATGTTATTCACAATTGGTACCTCACATTCATGAGTTACAAGTCGTGATTCCACTAAGTCCTACGTCAAGTTTCAAAATGAGCGGTATATTTGTTCCGAAAACCTTTAATAAATAGTCTAGCAATGGCAACATAATGTAAAGATTGGAGTGGAGTGTGTTGTAAAGAGGACGAGAATCATTGCAACCATTTTCTTCTTAGACAAAGTAAATTCAGCTGTTACAACATCTCTGAGCCCTTCGTGCATCAACTGTCGCCAGACAAACAACGTTTCGCGTATTCCCAACACGAAAGCGCGATAGCAAATACAGCAGCTGTGCGCTGATTTTGCACCTGGCATAACTGCTTTGACACACCTATAGCCTCCAAGGAACTCTGATTAATCTAACTGCGATTTTTATTTATGGGGTAATCTGATGTCCAAATTGTGCAAAAACATTCCGTCAACCATTGAAGCACTGCAACGTAAATGCAAGCCTCAAACGGGAGAAGTTATAGCAAGTCTCATTGAACGTCTGGCCAATCTGTGCCTTCCACTTTCTATATAACTGTTCCGTAATGACTTTCTACATAAATCATATATAGAATAAATCATTGGTAAGGAAATGAGAGAACCAAGTGAAAACCAACGTCGTCCTTCCCAAATTCGCATATCTCAGAATGGCACAATGTACCCTTAACATCAAACATGTACACTTTACCACTGAGCTACACAGCTACTCTTTCATATTTACGAAGCAATTGAGTTATGATAATTGGATGAACCAGAGTAATTCTTCCTCAATAATCGATAGTAACTCAGAAGTCATGTGCTTAAATCTCACATTTCTCTCCAGTAAATTTTCGTATTTTATTCCCAAGCAGCTATATGAAGCTGTCAAACTTTCTTTCGGACCTTGGTCAGAACACTAAGACAGAGGAATAAAATAATGTTTTTAGAAACTAACTCGAATTCGTACAACTGAACGTTGCAGAAGAGTAATGGTGGTTGCAAGGGATTTGAGCATCCCTGGCCACTCAGTAATACTACGGATCTCCGGTGGATGATAACTATAAGTAGATGAACGAACTGGTATAAAGAAGAAAGGACAAACGAGAGAATCAGAGAATCCGAGGAGATTAGTAAGCTTGTGATCCCACATGACCCCCAAGAGACCCTCCACGTTGGTAAGCCTTCTTCCAGTAAGTCACCATTATTTGGTGCTGCATTTCATGTTAGTCAATACTGCTTGCAAACTACAATATGATTAAAGTGTCGATATCCATTTCACGCCTCTATTAATGGAGAAGTGGTTGAATTGTGGTGATACGTATTTCTTATTTTGTTACGCCACAGAGAGTAATTGCTAATTAATGAAGAAGAGTAATTGCGAAAAAGATTTTAAAAAATAAAATAAAATTACGCTCCCGATTGTAGATAATTTTATTGCGACAGTTCCAATTTCAGAGAAAATATCGCATATCCCGACGTGGCTCTGTCCAGATCTTAAAATAACCTGACTTTTATGATTATTGATGAGCTTGTGACTAATATTAATATTGGAATTTAGTTTCCACGTATTATGCAGACGTTCAAACTGACAAGGTACATTCACGAAGTGTCCCCTCGGGATTCATCTAAAATTGATTTAAATGCAAAGTTCTCCGCGGCCCAAAGTGTATTGTACTAATTTTAGCGGCCCATACTGGTAATTTGCAAATTTATGGGTATTCATATATCTGGAATTCATACACTACTATAACTCTTGGTCACATAAATGCTTTTAGTTTCTTTAGATGTAACTGAACATGAATGTGGGCATATGCAAAACAAATTGGATCAAGTACTGCTTCTCTGACATGAGTTATTTACACCAGCCGCCATCTTGAATCCGCCATATTGGATCCAACATTTGGTTTTTCAAATGAGAATAGGTGCATATGATACATCAAATTCATATAAAATTTTCTCGGAAATTCATTGCTGTAGTGTGTTTTACGGTAGCTTGTACCATTTGCAATATATTACATGTTAAATGTGAGGCACTTTGCAAATTCAACCATTAAAATGTTGTGCCGGGTCCGTATTTATATGTGATCTTTTACGTGATTTATTGTTGACGAAATGTTTTCTGAACGTACATACATACAGACACACAGATGTAAATAGGATATGGTAGATCTTCACCAAAATCTGATCTTATCTAGATTTACATTAGGCATTTTGTTCGTAATACAATACCTCCTTGTTATAGTATAATATGGAAGTAACAACAATCACTCACAGAAATGTTGTAAGATTATGACACCAATGTTGTAGAGAGTTTTTGCTTATACCTACAGTACTTTTCCAGTTAGAAATTGTTTTGATTTGTAAACATCAAAAACGTAAGCGTAACTGATATTACTCTGCTATGTCTAAGTGCCTAGAGGGATTTAACATGTAATATCTCTTAAATGGTACCGGAAAACTCACTACACCAATGAATTTCCGAGAAAATTTTATATGAATTTGATGTATCACATGCACCTATTCCCATTTGAGAAACCGAAAGTTGAATCCAATATGGCGATTCCAAGATGGCGGCTGGTGTGAATAACATGTCAGAAAAGCAGTACTTGATTCAATTTGTTTTGCATATGCCCACATTCATGTTCAGTTACATCTAAAGAACTAAAAATTTTATGACCGAGTGTTTGATTAGTAGTGTACGATTGAATTCCAGGTATATGAAGGCTCATTAATATGCAAATTAAACATATGGGCCCCTAAAATTAGTACAATACATATTGAGCCATGGATAACTTTGCATTTAAACAGTTTTACATGAATCCCGAGAGGACACTTCGCGAATGTACCTTGTGAAATATAACCTCACAGCAACGGAGGCAGGCAGGCAGGCAAATGACATATAGACTTATACAATACAGGAACATCAGAAGTTATACAAGTACATAGGGTACATACTATTTCAATTACTTATATTATATTATATTATATTATATGAGGCCTATATTATATCAAGTGACTCACTTTTCTTTTATCAATTAGATAAATATGATTCGCTCTTCACTACAGATACTTATATTACATGGCTATCGAAAAAGAACACTCTCCATGACGAGCTGCATTAAGTTTCTGTTCATTTTTTTTACGAATGTGGCAACCTTGTGAACGGTGGTATAGCGCTGGTGTGAGGGGTTCCTGGTTTAATCCAGGTGCACAGGTTTATCCATAATTTTCTCTCACATTCTGACTCCAAGAATTATTTCAATTTCACTATTTAGTTAAGAATACTTGTTAGTTAAAGTTTTCTGTTTAGTATTAATTGTTAAAATATTGGAAAGTTCTTAAATGAAGAATGAGTGATGAAGTGGTATATGATTTAAGTTTTTCTTATGTTTTTTTATTTTGTTATTTATTTATTTATTTATATTTTGCTGCCATTTCAAAAATAAAGCGTCGTTTTGTATCTAATGTAGAGTACTTAAAAGATGTAATACTGTATATTGAGTTGGACTCAATGGGCAAGTTACTAGGGAAAAATAATATTCAAGTCATGCTATTATATAATCTCTATAATTATAAAAATTATATTATCAAATAATATTTTCGTTTCTTTACACCTAATTTTAAGAATGTATTGGAAGAATATTTATGCAATTTTCTGCTTAAAAGGAATCAATTAACAGATAAAAGCAATGCCATCGAAGTTTAGGAATTTTGAAAAGGAAATTATTCTCAAAATTCGAATTCTAATTTTTCAATATAGATTTGATACAACTCTAAATAGTACCCAATTTACTGATCTATGCTGATATAGTGTGATCGAGGGATCGAAGGCGTTGAGATGACGATCGTTAGGAGAAATCCATTGGGGTGTTCGACCATGTAAAGAATATGAACATTTTTTAACTGATCTCGAAGTTTCTGCACTTTTATCCCGGTCATATTGAATTCAATAAGAAAGAAAATACAAAAGACCATGCAGACAAAGGTCTCGGTTGACGCAATTTAAAAAAAAAGTGACTAACGTGTGCACCTTTGTTGCATGAGATCTTGGGTTTCATTTTTCGATGAGAGCTCATTAGAACTTGAACACATGACAGTTGTTTCGATTCTATATGGTACTATGAAATATAGGTTCACATCTCTTATAGCCTTTGTGCTAAAAAGTGGCACTAAATGTTGACAAATTGTTATTTAGTAATAACAAAGTTTATTGGCTGCTAAATGTATTACCAATCTAATGTACGTGTTGTGTAGATTACAAACGTCAGCACGATTTCTAAGATACTACCGCTATCCTTATCTAGGTTCTTCTAATTATGAAATGAATATACTTCTTTGAGTACCTCTAGATCGTATTTATTGAACCTAAAAGTATTACATATCAACGGTTAATATTTTTATTCCCGAGCTCCAGACACATGAAATGTTTCTTTCCACATAAAAAAAGTTATTATTACACTGTTCCACAGTTTCTTCCAAAATTTGGATGTTATAGAGAAAGTATTATAATTTATTTATTTCTATATTATGCGTTTTTTCTTGTATCTGTATATGTTGTTGAGCACAAAAATGATACTAAAATTAATTGATTAGCTCGTAATTTTGAGGCAATGACACTATTACCTGAATAAGCTGAGTCGTCTTTGATATAGCAGATACATTTTTGGAGGACTGCATTTCCCACAATGTTTTAAATTATTCTCTTGCAGCGTCTTCATCAATGTCAGACTTTTCTTCTCTTCCAGTACACGACCCGATCGGGAGAGTAATACTCTCGGAAGTACTCTAGCCAACTGTTTAAAGTTGTTCCTAAAATG